>NW_027140648.1:940873-1254498 GCF_036365525.1 Heterodontus francisci
CTGTCTCCCTCACAGTCTCTCTCGCTGTCTCCCTCGCAGTCTCTCTCGAAGTCGCTCTCGCTGTCGCTCTCGCTGTCTCCCTCGCTGTCTCCCTCGCTGTCTCCCTCGCTGTCTCCCTCGCTGTCTCCCACGCAGTCTCTCTCGCTGTCTCTCTCGCTGTCTCCATGGCTTTCTCCCTCGCTGTCTCTCTCGCTGTCTCTCTCGCTGTCTCTCTCGCTGTCTCTCTCGCTGTCTCTCTCGCTGCCTCTCTCGCTGTCTCTCTCGAAGTCGCTCTCGCTGTCGCTCTCGCTGTCTCCCTCGCTGTCTCCCTCGCTGTCTCCCTCGCTGTCTCCCTCGCTGTCTCCCTCGCTGTCTCCCACGCAGTCTCTCTCGCTGTCTCTCTCGCTGTCTCCATGGCTTTCTCCCTCGCTGTCTCTCTCGCTGTCTCTCTCGCTGTCTCTCTCGCTGTCTCTCTCGCTGCCTCTCTCGCTGTCTCTCTCGCTGTCTCCCTCGCAGTCTCTCTTGCAGTCTCTCTCGCTGTCTCCCTCGCTGTATCTCTCGCTGTCTCACGCGTTCTCTCTCGCAGTCCCTCTCGCTGTCTCTCTCGCTGTCTCCCTCGCAGTCTCTCTCGCTCTCTCCCTCACTGTCTCTCTCGCCGTCTCTCTCGCCGTCTCTCTCGCCGTCTCTCTCGCCGTCTCTCTCGCCGTCTCTCTCGCCGTCTCTCTCTCCATCTCTCTCGCAATCTCTCTCGCAGTCTCCCTCGCTGTCTCCCTCGCAGTCTCTCTCGCAGTCTCTCTCGCAGTCTCTCTCGCAGTCTCTCTCGCAGTCTCTCTCGCATTCTCCCTCGCAGTCTCCCTCCCAGTCTCTCTCGCAGTCTCTCTCGCAGTCTCTCTCGCAGTCTCTCTCGCAGTCTCTCTCGCAGTCTCTCTCGCAGTCTCTCTCGCTGTCCCTCTCGCAGTCTCTCTCGCTGTCTCTCTCGCAGTCTCTCTCGCAGTCTCTCTCGCAGTCTCTCTCGCAGTCTCTCTCGCAGTCTCTCTCGCAGTCTCCTTTGCAGTCTCTCTCGCTGTCTCTCTCGCTGTCTCCCACGCTTTCTCCCTCGCAGTCTCCCTCGCAGTCTCTCTCGCAGTCTCTCTCGCAGTCTCTCTCGCTGTCTCCCTCGCTTTCTCCCTCGCTGTCTCTCTCGCTGCCGCCCTCGCTGTCTCCCTAGCAGTCGCTCTCGCAGTCGCTCTCGCAGTCTCTCTCGCTGTCTTCCTCGCTGTGTCTCTCGCCGTCTCTCTCGCAGTCTCTCTCGCAGTCTCTCTCGCAGTCTCTCTCGCAGTCTTCCTCGCAGTTTCTCTCGCTGTCTCCCTCGCTGCCTCCCACGCTGTCTCCCTCGCTGTCTCACGCGATCTCTCTCGCATTCTCTCTCGTTGTCTCCCTTGCAGTCTCTCTCGCTGTGTCCCTCGCAGTCTCTCTCGCAGTCTCTATTGCTGTCTCTGTCGCTGTCTCCCTCGCTGTCTCCCTCGCTGCCTCCCTCGCAGTCTCTCTCGAAGTCTCTCTCGCTGTCTCCCTCGCTGTCTCTCTCTCTCTCGCAGTCTCCCTCGCCGTCTTAATCGCTGTCTCCCTCGCATTCTCTCTCGCAGTGTCTCTCGCTGTCTCCCTCGCAGTCTCCCTCGCAGTCTCCCTCGCAGTCTCTCTCGCTGTCTCCCTCACAGTCTCTCTCGCTGTCTCCCTCGCAGTCTCTCTCGAAGTCGCTCTCGCTGTCGCTCTCGCTGTCTCCCTCGCTGTCTCCCTCGCTGTCTCCCTCGCTGTCTCCCTCGCTGTCTCCCTCGCTGTCTCCCACGCAGTCTCTCTCGCTGTCTCTCTCGCTGTCTCCATGGCTTTCTCCCTCACTGTCTCTCTCGCTGTCTCTCTCGCTGTCTCTCTCGCTGTCTCTCTCGCTGTCTCTCTCGCTGCCTCTCTCGCTGTCTCTCTCGAAGTCGCTCTCGCTGTCGCTCTCGCTGTCTCCCTCGCTGTCTCCCTCGCTGTCTCCCTCGCTGTCTCCCTCGCTGTCTCCCTCGCTGTCTCCCACGCAGTCTCTCTCGCTGTCTCTCTCGCTGTCTCCATGGCTTTCTCCCTCGCTGTCTCTCTCGCTGTCTCTCTCGCTGTCTCTCTCGCTGTCTCTCTCGCTGTCTCTCTCGCTGTCTCTCTCGCTGCCTCTCTCGCTGTCTCTCTCGCTGTCTCCCTTGCAGTCTCTCTTGCAGTCTCTCTCGCTGTCTCCCTCGCTGTATCTCTCGCTCTCTCCCTCGCTGTCTCACGCGCTCTCTCTCGCAGTCTCTCTCGCTGTCTCTCTCGCTGTGTCCCTCGCTGTGTCCCTCGCTGTGTCCCTCGCTGTCTCTCTCGCAGTCTCCCTCGCTGTCTCTCTCGCAGTCTCCCTCGCTGTCTCCCTCGCTGTCTCCCTCGCTGTCTGCCTCGCTGTCTCCCTCGCTGTCTCCCTCGCTGTCTCCCTCGCAGTCTCTCTCGCTGTCTCTCTCGCTGTCTCTCTCGCTGTCTCCCTCGCTGTCTCCCTCGCTGTCTCCCTCGTCGTCTCCCTCGCCGTCTCCCTTGCAGTCACACTCTCTGTATCCCCGGCTGTCTCTCTCGCTATCTCCATAGCAGTCTCTCTCACTGTCTCCCCCGCTGTCTCTGTCTCTGTCTCTGTCGCTGTCGCTGTCTCTGTCGCTGTCTCTGTCGCTGTCTCTGTCGCTGTCTCCCTCGCTGTCTCCCTCGCCGTCTCCCTGGCCGTCTCCCTGGCCGTCTCCCTGGCCGTCTCCCTGGCCGTCTCCCTGGCCGTCTCCCTCGCAGTCTCTCTCGCTGTCTCTCTCAATGTACTCTCGCTGTCTCCCTCGCTGTCTCACTCGCTCTATCCCTCGCTGTATCTCTCGCAGTCTCTCTCACAGTCTCCCTCGCTGTCTCCCTCGCAGTCTCCCTCGGTGTCTCCCTCGCTGTCTCCCTCGCTGTCTCCCTCGCTTTCTCCCTCGCATTCTCCCTCGCAGTCTCCCTCGCAGTCTCCCTCGCAGTCTCTCTCGCAGTCTCTCTCGCAGTCTCTCTCGCAGTCTCTCTCGCAGTCTCTCTCGCAGTCTCCCTCGCTGTCTCCCTCGCAGTCTCTCTTGCAGTCTCTCTCGCAGTCTCTCTCGCTGTCCCTCTCGCAGTCTCTCTCGCAGTCTCTCTCGCTGTCCCTCTCGCAGTCTCTCTCGCTGTCTCTCTCGCTGTCTCCCACGCTGTCTCCCTCGCAGTCTCTCTCGCAGTCTCTCTCGCAGTCTCTCTCGATGTCTCCCTCGCTTTCTCCCTCGCTGTCTCTCTCGCTGTCTCTCTCGCTGTCTCTCTCGCTGTCTCCCTCGCAGTCTCTCTTGCAGTCTCTCTCGCTGTCTCCCTTGCAGTCTCTCTTGCAGTCTCTCTCGCTGTCTCCCTCGCTGTCTCTCTCGCTGTCTCCCTCGCTGTCTCACGCGCTCTCTCTCGCAGTCTCTCTCGCTGTGTCCCTCGCTGTCTCCCTCGCTGTCTCCCTCGCCGTCTCCCTCGCCGTCTCCCTCGCCGTCTCCCTTGCAGTCACTCTCTCTGTATCCCCGGCTGTCTCTCTCGCTATCTCCATAGCAGTCTCTCTCACTGTCTCTGTCGCTGTCTCTGTCGCTGTCTCTGTCGCTGTCTCTGTCGCTGTCTCTGTCGCTGTCTCTGTCGCTGTCTCTGTCGCTGTCTCCCTCGCTGTCTCCTTCGCCGTCTCCCTGGCCGTCTCCCTGGCCGTCTCCCTGGCCGTCTCCCTGGCCGTCTCCCTGGCCGTCTCCCTCGCAATCTCTCTCGCAGTCTCTCTCGCTGTCTCCCTCGCTGTCTCACTCGCTCTATCCCTCGCTGTATCTCTCGCAGTCTCTCTCGCTGTCTCTCTCGCTGTCTCTCTCGCAGGCTCCCTCGCAGTCACCCTCGCAGTCTCTCTCACAGTCACTCTCGCAGTCTCTCTCGCAGTCTCCCTCGCAGTCTCCCTCTCAGTCTCCCTCGCAGTCTCTCTCGCTGTCTCCCTCGCTGTTTCCCTCACAGTCTCTCTCGCTGTCTCCCTCGCAGTCTCTCTCGAAGTCGCTCTCGCTTTCTCCCTCGCTGTCTCTCTCGCAGTCCTTCTCGCAGTCTCTCTCGCTGTCTCCAGCGCTGTCTCCCTCGCTGTCTCCCTCGCTGTCTCCCTCGCTGTCTCCCTCGCTGTCTCCCTCGCTGTCTCCCACGCAGTCTCTCTCGCTGTCTCTCTCGCTGTCTCCATCGCTTTCTCCCTCGCTGTCTCTCTCGCTGTCTCTCTCGCTGTCTCTCTCGCTGTCTCTCTCGCTGTCTCTCTCGCTGTCTCCCTTGCAGTCTCTCTTGCAGTCTCTCTCGCTGTCTCTCTCGCTGTCTCCCTCGCTGTCTCCCTCGCTGTGTCTCTTGCTCTCTCCCTCGCTGTCTCCCTCGCTGTCTCATGCGCTCTCTCTCGCAGTCTCTCTCGCTGTCTCCCTCACTGTGTCCCTCGCTGTGTCCCTCGCTGTCCCTCTCGCTGTCCCTCTCGCAGTCTCTCTCGCAGTCTCTCTCGCTGTCTCTCTCGCTGTCTCTCTCGCAGTCTCTCTCGCAGTCTCCTTTGCAGTCTCCCTCGCTGTCTCCCTCGCTGTCTCCCTCGCTGTCTCCCTCGCTGTCTCCCTCGATGTCTCCCTCGCTGTCTCCCTCGCTGTCTCCCTCGCAGTCTCCCTCGCAGTCTCCCTCGCAGTCTCCCTCGCAGTCTCCCTCGCTGTCTCCCTCGCTTTCTCCCTCGCTGTCTCTCTCGCTGTCTCTCTCGCTGTCTCCCTCGCAGTCTCTCTCGCAGTCCCTCTCGCTGTCTCCCTCGCTGTCTCCCTCGCTGTCTCCCTCGCTGTCTCCCTCGCTGTCTCCCTCGCTGTCTCCCTCGCTGTCTCCCTCGCTGTGTCCCTCGCTCTCTCCCTCGCAGTCTCCCTCACCGTCTCCCTCGCCGTCTCTCTCGCAGTCTCTCTCGCTGTCTTCCTCGCAGTTTCTCTCGCTGTCTCCCTCGCTGTCTCCCTCGCTGTCTCCCTCGCTGTCTCCCTCGCTGCCTCCCTCGCTGTCTCCCTAGCAGTCGCTCTCGCAGTCGCTCTCGCAGTCTCTCTCGCAGTCTCTCTCGCTGTCTCCCTCGCTGTCTCCCTCGCTGTCTCCCTAGCAGTCGCTCTCGCAGTCTCTCTCGCTGTCTTCCTCGCTGTGTCCCTCGCCGTCTCTCTCGCAGTCTCTCTCGCAGTCTCTCTCGCAGTCTCTCTCGCAGTCTCTCTCGCAGTCTCTCTCGCAGTCTTCCTCTCAGTTTCTCTCGCTGTCTCCCTCGCTGTCTCCCTCGCTGTCTCCCTCGCTGTCTCCCTCGCTGTCTCCCTCGCTGTCTCTCTCGAAGTCTCTCTCGCTGTCTCCCTCGCTGTCTCTCTCTCTCTCGCCGTCTCCCTCGCCCTCTCCCTCGCCGTCTTAATCGCTGTCTCCCTCGCATTCTCTCTCGCAGTGTCTCTCGCTGTCTCCCTCGCAGTCTCCCTCGCAGTCTCCCTCGCAGTCTCCCTCGCAGTCTCCCTCGCAGTCTCCCTCGCATGCTCCCTCGCAGTCTCCCTCGCAGTCTCCCTCACAGTCTCTCTCGCTGTCTCCCTCGCATTCTCTCTCGAAGTCGCTCTCGCTTTCTCCCTCGCTGTCTCTCTCGCAGTCCTTCTCGCAGTCTCTCTCGCTGTCTCCAGCGCTATCTCCCTCGCTGTCTCCCTCGCTGTCTCCCTCGCTGTCTCCCTCGCTGTCTCCCTCGCTGTCTCCCTCGCTGTCTCCCTCGCTGTCTCTCTCGCTGTCTCCATGGCTTTCTCCCTCGCTGTCTCTCTCGCTGTCTCTCTCGCTGTCTCTCTCGCTGCTTCTCTCGCTGTCTCTCTCGCTGTCTCTCTCGCTGTCTCTCTCGCTGCCTCTCTCGCTGTCTCTCTCGCTCTCTCCCTTGCAGTCTCCCTTGCAGTCTCTCTCGCTGTCTCCCTCGCTGCATCTCTCGCTCTCTCCCTCGCTGTCTCCCTCGCTGTCTCCCTCGCTCTCTCTCGCAGTCTCTCTCGCAGTCTCTCTCGCTGTCTCTCTCGCTGTCTCTCTCGCTGTCTCCCTCGCTGTGTCTCTCGCTGTGTCCCTCGCTGAGTCCCTCGCTGTGTCCCTCGCTGTGTCCCTCGCTGTGTCCCTCGCTGTCTCTCTCGCAGTCTCCCTCGCTGTCTCCCTCGCTGTCTCCCTCGCTGTCTCCCTCGCTGTCTCTCTCGCCGTCTCTCTCGCCGTCTCTCTCTCCATCTCTCTCGCCATCTCTCTCGCAGTCTCCCTCGCTGTCTCACTCGCAGTCTCCCTCGCTGTCTCCCTCGCAGTCTCCCTCGCAGTCTCCCTCGCAGTCTCTCTCGCAGTCTCTCTCGCTGTCCCTCTCGCAGTCTCTCTCGCTGTCTCTCTCGCAGTCTCTCTCGCAGTCTCTCTCGCAGTCTCTCTCGCAGTCTCCCTCGCAGTCTGCCTCGCAGTCTCCCTCGCAATCTCTTCCGCTGTCTCCCTCGCTGTTTCCCTCACAGTCTCTTTCGCAGTCTCCCTCGCAGTCTCTCTCGCAGTCGCTCTCACTTTCTCCCTCGCTGTCTCTCTCGCAGTCCTTCTCGCAGTCCTTCTCGCAGTCTCTCTCGCTGTCTCCCTCGCTGTCTCCCTCGCTGTCTCCCTCGCTGTCTCCCTCGCTGTCTCCCTCGCTGTCTCCCTCGCTGTCTCCCTCGCTGTCTCCCTCGCTGTCTCCCACGCTGTCTCCCACGCTGTCTCCCACGCTCTCTCCCACGCTGTCTCCCTCGCAGTCTCTCTCGCTGTCTCTCTCGCTGTCTCCCTCGCTTTCTCCCTCGCTGTCTCCCTCGCTGTCTCTCTCGCTGTCTCCCTCGCAGTCTCTCTCGCAGTCTCTCTCGCAGTCTCTCTCGCTGTCTCCCTCGCTGTCTCCCTCGCTGTCTCCCTCGCTGTCTCCCTCGCTGTCTCCCTCGCTGTCTCCCTCGCTGTCTCCCTCACTGTGTCCCTCGCTCTCTCCCTCGCAGTCTCCCTCGCAGTCTCTCTCGCAGTCTCTCTCGCAGTCTCCCTCGCTGTCTCCCTCGCTGTCTCCCTCGCTGTCTCCCTCGCTGTCTCCCTCGCTGTCTCCCTCACTGTGTCCCTCGCTCTCTCCCTCGCAGTCTCCCTCGCAGTCTCTCTCGCAGTCTCTCTCGCAGTCTCACTCGCTGTCTCTCTCGCAGTCTCACTCGCTGTCTCTCTCAATGTACTCTCGCTGTCTCCCTCGCTGTCTCACTCGCTCTATCCCTCGCTGTATCTCTCGCAGTCTCTCTCACAGTCTCTCTCGCTGTCTCTCTCGCTGTCTCCCTCGCAGTCTCTCTCGCTGTCTCTCTCGCTCTCTCCCTCACCGTCTCTCTCGCCGTCTCTCTCGCCGTCTCTCTCGCCGTCTCTCTCGCCGTCTCTCTCGCTGTCTCTCTCGCAGTCTCCCTCGCTGTCTCCCTCGCAGTCTCCCTCGCTGTCTCCCTCGCAGTCTCCCTCGCAGTCTCTCTCGCAGTCTCTCTCGCTGTCCCTCTCGCAGTCTCTCTCGCAGTCCCTCTCGCAGTCTCTCTCGCTGTCTCTCTCGCAGTCTCTCTCGCAGTCTCCTTTGCAGTCTCTCTCGCTGTCTCTCTCGCTGTCTCCCACGCTGTCTCCCTCGCAGTCTCCCTCGCAGTCTCCCTCGCAGTCTCTCTCGCAGTCTCTCTCGCAGTCTCTCTCGCTGTCTCTCTCGATGTACTCTCGCTGTCTCCCTCGCTGTCTCACTCGCTCTATCCCTCGCTGTATCTCTCGCAGTCTCTCTCGCAGTCTCTCTCGCTGTCTCTCTCGCAGTCTCTCTCGCAGTCTCTCTCGCTGTCTCTCTCGCAGGCTCCCTCGCAGTCTCTCTCGCAGTCACTCTCGCAGTCTCTCTCGCAGTCTCCCTCGCAGTCTCCCTCGCAGTCTCTCTCGCTGTCTCCCTCGCTGTTTCCCTCACAGTCTCTCTCGCTGTCTCCCTCGCAGTCTCTCTCGAAGTCGCTCTCGCTTTCTCCCTCGCTGTCTCTCTCGCAGTCCTTCTCGCAGTCCTTCTCGCAGTCCTTCTCGCAGTCTCTCTCGCTGCCTTTCTCGCTGTCTCTCTCGCTGTCTCTCTCGCAGTCTCTCTCGCTGTCTCTCTCGCTGTCTCCCTCGCTGTCTCCCTCGCTGTCTCCCTCGCTGTCTCCCTCGCTGTCTCCCTCGCTGTGTCTCTCGCTCTCTCCCTCGCTGTCTCCCTCGCTGTCTCATGCGCTCTCTCTCGCAGTCTCTCTCGCTGTCTCCCTCACTGTGTCCCTCGCTGTGTCCCTCGCTGTGTCCCTCGCTGTGTCCCTCGCTGTGTCCCTCGCTGTCTCCCTCGCAGTCTCCCTCGCTGTCTCCCTCGCCGTCTCCCTCGCCGTCTCCCTTGCAGTCACTCTTTCTGTATCCCGGGCTGTCTCTTACGCTATCTCCATAGCAGTCTCTCTCACTGTCTCTGTCGCTGTCTCTGTCGCTGTCTCCCTCGCTGTCTCCCTCGCCGTCTCCCTCGCCGTCTCCCTCGCCGTCTCCTTCGCCGTCTCCCTCGCCGTCTCCCTCGCCGTCTCTCTCGCTGTCTCTCTCAATGTACTCTCGCTGTCTCCCTCGCTGTCTCACTCGCTCTATCCCTCGCTGTATCTCTCGCAGTCTCTCTCACAGTCTCTCTCGCTGTCTCCCTCGCAGTCTCTCTCGCTCTCTCCCTCACTGTCTCTCTCGCAGTCTCTCTCGCCGTCTCTCTCGCCATCTCTCTCGCAGTCTCCCTCGCTGTCTCCCTCGCTGTCTCCCTCGCTGTCTCCCTCGCTGTCTCCCTCGCTGTCTCCCTCGCTGTCTCCCTCGCAGTCTCCCTCGCAGTCTCCCTCGCATTCTCTCTCGCAGTCTCTCTCGCAGTCTCTCTCGCAGTCTCTCTCGCAGTCTCTCTCGCTGTCCCTCTCGCTGTCCCTCTCGCAGTCTCTCTCGCTGTCTCCCTCGCAGTCTCTCTCGCAGTCTCCTTTGCAGTCTCTCTCGCTGTCTCTCTCGCTGTCTCTCTCGCTGTCTCTCTCGCTGTCTCTCTCGCTGTCTCTCTCGCTGTCTCTCTCGCAGTCTCCCTCGCAGTCTGCCTCGCAGTCTCCCTCGCAGTCTCTTCCGCTGTCTCCCTTGCTGTTTCCCTCACAGTCTCTTTCGCAGTCTCCCTCGCAGTCTCCCTCGCAGTCTCCCTCGCAGTCTCTCTCGCAGTCGCTCTCACTTTCTCCCTCGCTGTCTCTCTCGCTGTCTCTCTCGCAGTCCTTCTCGCAGTCCTTCTCGCAGTCTCTCTCGCTGTCTCCCTCGCTGTCTCCCTCGCTGTCTCCCTCGCTGTCTCCCTCACAGTCTCTCTCGCTTTCTCCCTCGCTGTCTCCCTCGCAGTCTCTCTCGCTGTCTCCCTCGCTGTCTCCCTCGCTGTCTCCCTCGCTGTCTCCCTCGCTGTCTCCCTCGCTGTCTCCCTCACTGTGTCCCTCGCTCTCTCCCTCGCTCTCTCCCTCGCAGTCTCCCTCGCAGTCTCCCTCACCGTCTCCCTCGCCGTCTCTCTCGCAGTCTCTCTCGCCGTCTTCCTCGCAGTTTCTCTCGCTGTCTCCCTCGCTGTCTCCCTCGCTGCCTCCCTCGCTGTCTCCCTAGCAGTCGCTCTCGCAGTCGCTCTCGCAGTCTCTCTCGCTGTCTCCCTCGCTGTCTCCCTCGCTGCCTCCCTCGCTGTCTCCCTAGCAGTCGCTCTCGCAGTCTCTCTCGCAGTCTTCCTCGCTGTGTCCCTCGCAGTCTCTCTCGCAGTCTCTCTCGCAGTCTCTCTCGCAGTCTCTCTCGCAGTCTCCCTCGCAGTCTCTCTCGCTGTCTCTCTCGCTGTCTCTCTCGCTGTCTCTCTCGCTGTCTCCCTCGCTGTCTCCCTCGCTGTCTCCCTCGCTGTCTCCCACGCTGTCTCCCTCGCAGTCTCTCTCGCAGTCTCCTTTGCAGTCTCTCTCGCTGTCTCTCTCGCTGTCTCCCACGCTGTCTCCCTCGCAGTCTCCCTCGCAGTCTCCCTCGCAGTCTCTCTCGCAGTCTCTCTCGCTGTCTCTCTCGATGTACTCTCGCTGTCTCCCTCGCTGTCTCACTCGCTCTATCCCTCGCTGTATCTCTCGCAGTCTCTCTCGCAGTCTCTCTCGCTGTCTCTCTCGCAGTCTCTCTCGCAGTCTCTCTCGCTGTCTCTCTCGCAGGCTCCCTCGCAGTCTCTCTCGCAGTCACTCTCGCAGTCACTCTCGCAGTCTCTCTCGCAGTCTCCCTCGCAGTCTCCCTCGCAGTCTCTCTCGCTGTCTCTCTCGCTGTCTCTCTCGCAGTCTCTCTCGCTGTCTCTCTCGCTGTCTCCCTCGCTGTCTCCCTCGCTGTCTCCCTCGCTGTCTCCCTCGCTGTCTCCCTCGCTGTCTCCCTCGCTGTGTCTCTCGCTCTCTCCCTCGCTGTCTCCCTCGCTGTCTCATGCGCTCTCTCTCGCAGTCTCTCTCGCTGTCTCCCTCACTGTGTCCCTCGCTGTGGCCCTCGCTGTGTCCCTCGCTGTCTCCCTCGCAGTCTCCCTCGCAGTCTCCCTCGCAGTCTCCCTCGCAGTCTCCCTCGCTGTCTCCCTCGCTGTCTCCCTCGCCGTCTCCCTTGCAGTCACTCTTTCTGTATCCCGGGCTGTCTCTTACGCTATCTCCATAGCAGTCTCTCTCACTGTCTCTGTCGCTGTCTCTGTCGCTGTCTCCCTCGCTGTCTCCCTCGCTGTCTCCCTCGCCGTCTCCCTCGCCGTCTCCCTCGCCGTCTCCCTCGCCGTCTCCCTCGCGTCTCCCTCGCCGTCTCCCTCGCCGTCTCTCTCGCTGTCTCTCTCAATGTACTCTCGCTGTCTCCCTCGCTGTCTCACTCGCTCTATCCCTCGCTGTATCTCTCGCAGTCTCTCTCACAGTCTCTCTCGCTGTCTCTCTCGCTGTCTCCCTCGCAGTCTCTCTCGCTCTCTCCCTCACTGTCTCTCTCGCAGTCTCTCTCGCCGTCTCTCTCGCGATCTCTCTCGCAGTCTCCCTCGCTGTCTCCCTCGCTGTCTCCCTCGCTGTCTCCCTCGCTGTCTCCCTCGCAGTCTCCCTCGCAGTCTCCCTCGCAGTCTCCCTCGCATTCTCTCTCGCAGTCTCTCTCGCAGTCTCTCTCGCAGTCTCTCTCGCAGTCTCTCTCGCTGTCCCTCTCGCTGTCCCTCTCGCAGTCTCTCTCGCTGTCTCCCTCGCAGTCTCTCTCGCAGTCTCCTTTGCAGTCTCTCTCGCTGTCTCTCTCGCTGTCTCTCTCGCTGTCTCTCTCGCTGTCTCTCTCGCTGTCTCTCTCGCAGTCTCCCTCGCAGTCTGCCTCGCAGTCTCCCTCGCAGTCTCTTCCGCTGTCTCCCTCGCTGTTTCCCTCACAGTCTCTTTCGCAGTCTCTTTCGCAGTCTCCCTCGCAGTCTCCCTCGCAGTCTCCCTCGCAGTCTCCCTCGCAGTCTCTCTCGCAGTCGCTCTCACTTTCTCCCTCGCTGTCTCTCTCGCTGTCTCTCTCGCAGTCCTTCTCGCAGTCCTTCTCGCAGTCTCTCTCGCTGTCTCTCTCGCTGTCTCCCTCGCTGTCTCCCTCGCTGTCTCCCTCACAGTCTCTCTCGCTTTCTCCCTCGCTGTCTCCCTCGCAGTCTCTCTCGCTGTCTCCCTCGCTGTCTCCCTCGCTGTCTCCCTCGCTGTCTCCCTCACTGTGTCCCTCGCTCTCTCCCTCGCTCTCTCCCTCGCAGTCTCCCTCGCAGTCTCCCTCACCGTCTCCCTCGCCGTCTCTCTCGCAGTCTCTCTCGCCGTCTTCCTCGCAGTTTCTCTCGCTGTCTCCCTCGCTGCCTCCCTCGCTGCCTCCCTCGCTGTCTCCCTAGCAGTCGCTCTCGCAGTCGCTCTCGCAGTCTCTCTCGCTGTCTCCCTCGCTGTCTCCCTCGCTGCCTCCCTCGCTGTCTCCCTAGCAGTCGCTCTCGCAGTCTCTCTCGCAGTCTTCCTCGCTGTGTCCCTCGCAGTCTCTCTCGCAGTCTCTCTCGCAGTCTCTCTCGCAGTCTCTCTCGCAGTCTCTCTCGCAGTCTCCCTCGCAGTCTCTCTCGCTGTCTCTCTCGCTGTCTCCCTCGCTGTCTCCCTCGCTGTCTCCCTCGCTGTCTCCCTCGCTGTCTCCCACGCTGTCTCCCTCGCAGTCTCTCTCGCAGTCTCCTTTGCAGTCTCTCTCGCTGTCTCTCTCGCTGTCTCCCACGCTGTCTCCCTCGCAGTCTCCCTCGCAGTCTCCCTCGCAGTCTCCCTCGCAGTCTCCCTCGCAGTCTCTCTCGCAGTCTCTCTCGCTGTCTCTCTCGATGTACTCTCGCTGTCTCCCTCGCTGTCTCACTCGCTCTATCCCTCGCTGTATCTCTCGCAGTCTCTCTCGCAGTCTCTCTCGCAGTCTCTCTCGCTGTCTCTCTCGCAGTCTCTCTCGCAGTCTCTCTCGCTGTCTCTCTCGCAGGCTCCCTCGCAGTCTCTCTCGCAGTCACTCTCGCAGTCACTCTCGCAGTCTCTCTCGCAGTCTCCCTCGCAGTCTCCCTCGCAGTCTCTCTCGCTGTCTCCCTCGCTGTTTCCCTCACAGTCTCTCTCGCTGTCTCCCTCGCAGTCTCTCTCGAAGTCGCTCTCGCTTTCTCCCTCGCTGTCTCTCTCGCAGTCCTTCTCGCAGTCCTTCTCGCAGTCTCTCTCGCTGCCTCTCTTGCTGCCTCTCTTGCTGTCTCTCTCGCTGTCTCTCTCGCTGTCTCTCTCGCAGTCTCTCTCGCTGTCTCTCTCGCTGTCTCCCTCGCTGTCTCCCTCGCTGTCTCCCTCGCTGTCTCCCTCGCTGTCTCCCTCGCTGTCTCCCTCGCTGTGTCTCTCGCTCTCTCCCTCGCTGTCTCCCTCGCTGTCTCATGCGCTCTCTCTCGCAGTCTCTCTCGCTGTCTCCCTCACTGTGTCCCTCGCTGTGTCCCTCGCTGTCTCCCTCGCAGTCTCCCTCGCTGTCTCCCTCGCTGTCTCCCTCGCCGTCTCCCTTGCAGTCACTCTCTCTGTATCCCGGGCTGTCTCTTACGCTATCTCCATAGCAGTCTCTCTCACTGTCTCTGTCGCTGTCTCTGTCGCTGTCTCTGTCGCTGTCTCCCTCGCTGTCTCCCTCGCCGTCTCCCTCGCCGTCTCCCTCGCCGTCTCCCTCGCCGTCTCCCTCGCCGTCTCCCTCGCCGTCTCTCTCGCCGTCTCTCTCAATGTACTCTCGCTGTCTCCCTCGCTGTCTCACTCGCTCTATCCCTCGCTGTATCTCTCGCAGTTTCTCTCACAGTCTCTCTCGCTGTCTCTCTCGCTGTCTCCCTCGCAGTCTCTCTCGCTCTTTCCCTCACTGTCTCTCTCGCAGTCTCTCTCGCCGTCTCTCTCGCCGTCTCTCTCGCCATCTCTCTCGCAGTCTCCCTCGCTGTCTCCCTCGCTGTCTCCCTCGCTGTCTCCCTCGCAGTCTCCCTCGCAGTCTCCCTCGCATTCTCTCTCGCAGTCTCTCTCGCAGTCTCTCTCGCAGTCTCTCTCGCAGTCTCTCTCGCAGTCTCTCTCGCTGTCTCCCTCGCAGTCTCCCTCGCATTCTCTCTCGCTGTCTCTCTCGCAGTCTCTCTCGCAGTCTCTCTCGCTGTCTCCCTCGCAGTCTCTCTCGCAGTTTCCTTTGCAGTCTCTCTCGCTGTCTCTCTCGCTGTCTCTCTCGCTGTCTCTCTCGCTGTCTCACTCGCTGTCTCTCTCGCTGTCTCTCTCGCTGTCTCTCTCGCTGTCTCTCTCGCAGTCTCCCTCGCAGTCTGCCTCGCAGTCTCCCTCGCAGTCTCTTCCGCTGTCTCCCTCGCTGTTTCCCTCACAGTCTCTTTCGCAGTCTCCCTCACAGTCTCCCTCGCAGTCTCCCTCGCAGTCTCTCTCGCAGTCGCTCTCACTTTCTCCCTCGCTGTCTCTCTCGCTGTCTCTCTCGCAGTCCTTCTCGCAGTCCTTCTCGCAGTCTCTCTCGCTGTCTCTCTCGCTGTCTCCCTCGCTGTCTCCCTCGCTGTCTCCCTCGCTGTCTCCCTCACAGTCTCTCTCGCTTTCTCCCTCGCTGTCTCCCTCGCAGTCTCTCTCGCTATCTCCCTCGCTGTCTCCCTCAATGTCTCCCTCGCTGTCTCCCTCGCTGTCTCCCTCACTGTGTCCCTCGCTCTCTCCCTCGCAGTCTCCCTCGCAGTCTCCCTCACCGTCTCCCTCGCCGTCTCTCTCGCAGTCTCTCTCGCCGTCTTCCTCGCAGTTTCTCTCGCTGTCTCCCTCGCTGTCTCCCTCGCTGTCTCTCTCGCTGTCTCCCTCGCAGTCTCTCTCGCTGTCTCCCTCGCTGTCTCCCTCGCTGTCTCCCTCGCTGTCTCCCTCGCTGTCTCCCTCACTGTGTTCCTCACTGTGTCCCTCGCTCTCTCCCTCGCTCTCTCCCTCGCTCTCTCCCTCGCAGTCTCCCTCGCCGTCTCTCTCGCAGTCTCTCTCGCTGTCTTCCTCGCAGTTTCTCTCACTGTCTCCCTCGCTGTCTCCCTCGCTGCCTCCCTCGCTGTCTCCTTAGCAGTCGCTCTCGCAGTCTCTCTCGCAGTCTCTCTCGCTGTCTCCCTCGCTGTCTCCCTCGCTGTCTCCCTCGCTGTCTCCCTCGCTGCCTCCCTCGCTGTCTCCCTACCAGTCTCTCTCGCAGTCTCTCTCGCTGTCTCTCTCGCTGTCTCTCTCGCTGTCTCTCTCGCAGTCTTCCTTGCAGTTTCTCTCGCTGTCTCCCTCGCTGCCTCCCACGCTGTCTCCCTCGCTGTCTCACGCGATCTCTCTCGCATTCTCTCTCGTTGTCTCCCTTGCAGTCTCTCTCGCTGTGTCCCTCGCAGTCTCTCTCGCAGTCTCTGTTGCTGTCTCTGTCGCTGTCTCCCTCGCTGTCTCGCTCGCTGTCTCCCTCGCTGTCTCCCTCGCTGTCTCCCTCGCTGTCTCCCTCGCTGTCTCCCTCGCTGTCTCCCTCGCTGTCTCCCTCGCTGTCTCCCTCGCTGCCTCCCTCGCAGTCTCTCTCGAAGTCTCTCTCGCTGTCTACCTCGCCGTCTTAATCGCTGTCTCCCTCGCATTCTCTCTCGCTGTCTCCCTCGCAGTCTCCCTCGCAGTCTCTCTCGCTGTCTCCCTCGCAGTCTCTCTCGAAGTCGCTCTCTCTTTCTCCCTCGCTGTCTCTCTCGCTGTCTCTCTCGCAGTCCTTCTCGCAGTCCTTCTCGCAGTCTCTCTCGCTGTCTCCAGCGCTGTCTCCCTCGCTGTCTCCCTCGCTGTCTCCCTCGCTGTCTCCCTCGCTGTCTCCCTCGCTGTCTCCCTCGCTGTCTCCCACGCAGTCTCTCTCGCTGTCTCTCTCGCTGTCTCCATGGCTTTCTCCCTCGCTGTCTCTCTCGCTGTCTCTCTCGCTGTCTCTCTCGCTGTCTCTCTCGCTGTCTCCCTCGCTGCCTCCCTCGCAGTCTCCCTCGCAGTCTCCCTCGCAGTCTCCCTCGCTGTCTCCATAGCAGTATCTCTCACTGTCTCCCTCGCTGTCTCTGTCTCTGTCGCTGTCTCTGTCGCTGTCTCTGTCGCTGTCTCTGTCGCTGTCTCTGTCGCTGTCTCCCTCGCTGTCTCCCTCGTCGTCTCACTCGCCGTCTCCCTGGCCGTCTCCCTGGCCGTCTCCCTGGCCGTCTCCCTGGCCGTCTCCCTGGCCGTCTCCCTGGCCGTCTCCCTCGCAGTCTCTCTCGCAGTCTCTCTCGCAGTCTCTCTCGCAGTCTCCCTCGCTGTATCTCTCGCAGTCTCTCTCACAGTCTCTCTCGCTGTCTCTCTCGCTGTCTCCCTCGCAGTCTCTCTCGCTCTCTCCCTCACTGTCTCTCTCGCCGTCTCTCTCGCCGTCTCTCTCGCCGTCTCTCTCTCCATCTCTCTCTCCATCTCTCTCGCCATCTCTCTCGCAGTCTCCCTCGCTGTCTCCCTCGCAGTCTCTCTCGCAGTCTCTCTCGCAGTCTCTCTCGCAGTCTCCCTCGCAGTCTCCCTCGCAGCCTCCCTCGCAGTCTCTCTCGCAGTCTCTCTCGCAGTCTCCCTCGCTGTCTCCCTCCCAGTCTCTCTCGCAGTCTCTCTCGCAGTCTCTCTCGCTATCCCTCTCGCAGTCTCTCTCGCAGTCCCTCTCGCTGTCTCTCTCGCTGTCTCTCTCGCTGTCTCCCTCGCTGTCTCCCTCGCAGTCTCCCTCGCAGTCTCTCTTGCAGTCTCTCTCGCTGTCTCCCTCGCTGTCTCCCTCGCTGTCTCCCTCGCTGTCTCCCTCGCTGTCTGCCTCGCTGTCTCCCTCGCTGTCTCCCTCGCTGTCTCCCTCGCTGTCTCCCTCGCTGTGTCCCTCGCTGTGTCCCTCGCTCTCTCCCTCGCAGTCTCCCTCGCTGTCTCCCTTGCCGTCTCCCTCGCCGTCTCTCTCGCAGTCTCTCTTGCTGTCTTCCTCGCAGTTTCTCTCGCTGTCTCCCTCGCTGTCTCCCTCGCTGTCTCCCTCGCTGTCTCCCTCGCTGTCTCCCTCGCTATCTCCCTCGCTGCCTCCCTCGCTGTCTCCCTAGCAGTCGCTCTCGCAGTCTCTCTCGCAGTCTCCCTCGCTGTCTCCCTCGCTGTCTCCCTCGCTGTCTCCCTCGCTGTCTCCCTCGCTGCCTCCCTCGCAGTCTCTCTCGCTGTCTCTCTCGCTCTCTCTCTCGCCGTCTCCCTCGCAGTCTCTCTCGCAGTGTCTCTCGCTGTATCCCTCGCTGTCTCTCTCGCTATGTCCCTAGCAGTTTCTCTCGCAGTTTCTCTCGCTTTCTCCCTCGCAGTCTCTCTCGCTGTCTCCCTCGCAGTCTCTCTCGCTGTCTCTCTCGCTGTCTCCCTCGCAGTCTCTCTCGCAGTCTCTCTCGCAGTCTCTCTCGCTGTCTCCCTCGCTGTCTCCCTCGCTGTCTCCCTCGCAGTCTCTCTCGCAGTCTCTCTCGCAGTCTCTCTCGCTGTCTCCCTCGCAGTCTCTATCGCTGTCTCCCTCGCAGTCTCTCTCGCAGTCTCTCTCGCTTTCTCCCTCGCTCTGTCCCTCGCAGACTCTCTCGCTGTCTCCCTCGCAGTCTCCCTCGCAGTCTCCCTCGCAGTCTCCCTCGCAGTCTCCCTCGCTGTCTCCCTCGCTGTCTCCCTCGCAGTCTCTCTCGCTCTCTCCCTCGCTGTCTCTCTCGCCGTCTCTCTCGCCGTCTCTCTCGCCGTCTCTCTCGCCGTCTCTCTCTCCGTCTCTCTCTCCATCTCTCTCGCCATCTCTCTCGCAGTCTCCCTCGCTGTCTCCCTCGCAGTCTCTCTCGCAGTCTCCCTCGCAGTCTCCCTCGCAGTCTCTCTCGCAGTCTCCCTCGCTGTCTCCCTTGCTGTCTCCCTCCCAGTCTCTCTCGCAGTCTCTCTCGCAGTCTCTCTCGCTGTCTCTCTCGCAGACTCTCTCGCTGTCTCTCTCGCTGTCTCTCTCGCAGTCTCTCTCGCAGTCTCTGTCGCAGTCTCTCTCGCTGTCTCCCTCGATTTCTCCCTCGCTGTCTCTCTCGCTGTCTCTCTCGCTGTCTCTCTCGCTGTCTCTCTCGCTGTCTCCCTCGCAGTCTCTCTTGCAGTCTCTCTCGCTGTCTTCCTCGCTGTCTCCCTCGCTGTCTCCCTCGCTGTCTCCCTCGCTGTCTCCCTCGCAGTTTCTCTCGCTTTCTCCCTCGCAGTCTCTCTCGCAGTCTCCCTCGCAGTCTCTCTCGCAGTCTCTCTCGCAGTCTCTCTCGCAGTCTCTCTCGCAGTCTCTCTCGCAGTCTCTCTCGCAGTCTCTCTCGCTGTCTCCCTCGCTGTCTCCCTCACAGTCTCCCTCGCTGTCTCCCTCGCAGTCTCTCTTACAGTCTCTCTCGCAGTCTCTCTCGCTGTCTCCCTCGCAGTCTCTATCGCTGTCTCCCTCGCAGTCTCTCTCGCAGTCTCTCTCGCTTTCTCCCTCGCTCTGTCCCTCGCAGACTCTCTCGCTGTCTCCCTCGCAGTCTCCCTCGCTGTCTCTCTCGCTGTCTCTCTCGCTGTCTCTCTCGCTGTCTCCCTCGCAGTCTCTCTTGCAGTCTCCCTCGCTGTCTCCCTCGCTGTCTCCCTCGCTGTCTCCCTCGCTGTCTCCCTCGCTGTCTCCCTCGCTGTCTCCCTCGCTGTGTCCCTCGCTCTCTCCCTCGCAGTCTCCCTCGCTGTCTTCCTCGCAGTTTCTCTCGCTGTCTCCCTCGCTGTCTCCCTCGCTGTCTCCCTCGCTGTCTCCCTCGCTGTCTCCCTCGCTGTCTCCCTCGCTGTCTCTCTCGCTGCCTCCCTCGCTGTCTCCCTCGCAGTCGCTCTCGCAGTCTCTCTCGCAGTCTCCCTCGCTGTCTCCCTCGCTGTCTCCCTCGCTGTCTCTCTCGCTGTCCCTCTCGCAGTCTCTCTCGCAGTCCCTCTCGCAGTCTCTCTCGCTGTCTCTCTCGCTGTCTCCCTCGCAGTCTCTCTTGCAGTCTCTCTTGCAGTCTCTCTCGCTGTCTCCCTCGCTGTCTCCCTCGCTGTCTCCCTCGCTGCCTCCCTCGCAGTCTCTCTCGAAGTCTCTCTCGCTGTCTCCCTCGCTGTCTCTCTCGCTCTCTCTCTCGCCGTCTCCCTCGCAGTCTCTCTCGCAGTGTCTCACGCTGTATCCCTCGCTGTCTCTCTCGCTATTTCCCTAGCAGTCTCTCTCGCAGTTTCTCTCGCTGTCTCCCTCGCAGTCTCTCTCGCAGTCTCTCTCGCTGTCTCCCTCGCAGTCTCCCTCGCAGTCTCTATCGCTGTCTCCCTCGCAGTCTCTCTCGCAGTCTCTCTCGCTTTCTCCCTCGCTCTGTCCCTCGCAGACTCTCTCGCTGTCTCTCTCGCTGTCTCCCTCGCTGTCTCCCTCGCAGTCTCCCTCGCTGTCTCCCTCGCTGTCTCCCTCGCTGTCTCTCTCGCTGTCTCCCTCGCTGTCTCCCTCGCAGTCTCTCTCGCAGTCTCCCTCGTTGTCTCCCTCGTTGTCTCCCTCGTTGTCTCCCTCGTTGTCTCCCTCGCTGTCTCCCTCGCTGTCTCCCTCGCTGTCTCCCTCGCTGTCTCCCTCGCTCTCTCCCTCGCTCTCTCCCTCGCTCTCTCCCTCGCAGTCTCTCTCGCTGTCTTCCTCGCAGTTTCTCTCGCTGTCTCCCTCGCTGTCTCCCTCGCTGTCTCCCTCGCTGCCTCCCTCGCTGTCTCCCTCGCAGTCTCTCTCGCAGTCTCCCTCGCAGTCTCTCTCGCAGTCTCTCTCGCAGTCTCTCTCGCAGTCTCTCTCGCAGTCTCTCTCGATGTCTCCCTCGCTGTCTCCCTCACAGTCTCCCTCGCTGTCTCCCTCGCAGTCTCTCTCACAGTCTCTCTCGCAGTCTCTCTCGCTGTCTCCCTCGCAGTCTCTATCGCTGTCTCCCTCGCAGTCTCTCTCGCAGTCTCTCTCGCTTTCTCCCTCGCTTTCTCCCTCGCTCTGTCCCTCGCAGACTCTCTCGCTGTCTCCCTCGCAGTCTCCCTCGCTGTCTCCCTCGCTGTCTCTCTCGCTGTCTCTCTCGCTGTCTCCCTCGCAGTCTCTCTTGCAGTCTCCCTCGCTGTCTCCCTCGCTGTCTCCCTCGCTGTCTCCCTCGCTGTCTCCCTCGCTGTCTCCCTCGCTGTCTCCCTCGCTGTGTCCCTCGCTCTCTCCCTCGCAGTCTCCCTCGCTGTCTCTCTCGCTGTCTTCCTCGCAGTTTCTCTCGCTGTCTCCCTCGCTGTCTCCCTCGCTGTCTCCCTCGCTGTCTCCCTCGCTGTCTCCCTCGCTGTCTCTCTCGCTGCCTCCCTCGCTGTCTCCCTCGCAGTCGCTCTCGCAGTCTCTCTCGCAGTCTCCCTCGCTGTCTCCCTCGCTGTCTCTCTCGCTGTCTCTCTCGCTGTCTCTCTCGCAGTCTCTCTCGCAGTCCCTCTCGCAGTCCCTCTCGCAGTCTCTCTCGCTGTCTCTCTTGCAGTCTCTCTCGCTGTCTCCCTCGCTGTCTCCCTCGCTGTCTCCCTCGCTGCCTCCCTCGCAGTCTCTCTCGAAGTCTCTCTCGCTGTCTCCCTCGCTGTCTCTCTCGCTCTCTCTCTCGCCGTCTCCCTCGCAGTCTCTCTCGCAGTGTCTCTCGCTGTATCCCTCGCTGTCTCTCTCGCTATTTCCCTAGCAGTCTCTCTCGCAGTTTCTCTCGCTGTCTCCCTCGCAGTCTCTCTCGCTGTCTCTCTCGCAGTCTCTCTCGCTGTCTCCCTCGCAGTCTCTATCGCTGTCTCCCTCGCAGTCTCTCTCGCAGTCTCTCTCGCTTTCTCCCTCGCTCTGTCCCTCGCAGACTCTCTCGCTGTCTCCCTCGCTGTCTCCCTCGCAGTCTCCCTCGCTGTCTCCCTCGCTGTCTCCCTCGCTGTCTCTCTCGCTGTCTCCCTCGCTGTCTCCCTCGCAGTCTCTCTCGCAGTCTCCCTCGTTGTCTCCCTCGTTGTCTCCCTCGCTGTCTCCCTCGCTGTCTCCCTCGCTGTCTCCCTCGCTCTCTCCCTCGCTCTCTCCCTCGCTCTCTCCCTCGCAGTCTCTCTCGCTGTCTTCCTCGCAGTTTCTCTCGCTGTCTCCCTCGCTGTCTCCCTCGCTGTCTCCCTCGCTGCCTCCCTCGCTGTCTCCCTCGCTGTCTCTCTCGCAGTCTCCCTCGCAGTCTCTCTCGCAGTCTCTCTCGCAGTCTCTCTCCCAGTCTCTCTCGCAGTCTCTCTCGCAGTCTCTCTCGCTGTCTCCCTCGCTGTCTCCCTCACAGTCTCCCTCGCTGTCTCCCTCGCAGTCTCTCTCACAGTCTCTCTCGCAGTCTCTCTCACTGTCTCCCTCGCAGTCTCTATCGCTGTCTCCCTCGCAGTCTCTCTCGCAGTCTCTCTCGCTTTCTCCCTCGCTCTGTCCCTCGCAGACTCTCTCGCTGTCTCCCTCGCAGTCTCCCTCGCTGTCTCCCTCGCTGTCTCTCTCGCTGTATCTCTCGCTGTCTCCCTCGCAGTCTCTCTTGCAGTCTCCCTCGCTGTCTCCCTCGCTGTCTCCCTCGCTGTCTCCCTCGCTGTCTCCCTCGCTGTCTCCCTCGCTGTCTCCCTCGCTGTGTCCCTCGCTCTCTCCCTCGCTCTCTCCCTCGCAGTCTCCCTCGCTGTCTCTCTCGCTGTCTTCCTCGCAGTTTCTCTCGCTGTCTCCCTTGCTGTCTCCCTCGCTGTCTCCCTCGCTGTCTCCCTCGCTGTCTCCCTCGCTGTCTCCCTCGCTGTCTCTCTCGCTGCCTCCCTCGCTGTCTCCCTCGCAGTCGCTCTCGCAGTCTCTCTCGCAGTCTCCCTCGCTGTCTCCCTCGCTGTCTCCCTCGCTGTCTCCCTCGCAGTCGCTCTCGCAGTCTCTCTCGCAGTCTCCCTCGCTGTCTCCCTCGCTGTCTCCCTCGCTGTCTCCCTCGCTGTCTCCCTCGCTGTCTCTCTCGCTGTCTCCCTCGCTGTCTCCCTCGCAGTCTCTCTCGCAGTCTCCCTCGTTGTCTCCCTCGTTGTCTCCCTCGTTGTCTCCCTCGCTGTCTCCCTCGCTGTCTCCCTCGCTGTCTCCCTCGCTCTCTCCCTCGCTCTCTCCCTCGCTCTCTCCCTCGCTCTCTCCCTCGCAGTCTCCCTCGCTGTCTCCCTCGCTGTCTCCCTCGCTGTCTCCCTCGCTGTCTCCCTCGCTGTCTCCCTCGCTGTGTCCCTCGCTCTCTCCCTCGCAGTCTCCCTCGCTGTCTCTCTCGCTGTCTTCCTCGCAGTTTCTCTCGCTGTCTCCCTCGCTGTCTCCCTCGCTGTCTCCCTCGCTGTCTCCCTCGCTGTCTCCCTTGCTGTCTCCCTCGCTGTCTCTCTCGCTGCCTCCCTCGCTGTCTCCCTCGCAGTCGCTCTCGCAGTCTCTCTCGCAGTCTCCCTCGCTGTCTCCCTCGCTGTCTCTCTCGCTGTCTCTCTCGCTGTCTCTCTCGCAGTCTCTCTCGCAGTCCCTCTCGCAGTCCCTCTCGCAGTCTCTCTCGCTGTCTCTCTTGCAGTCTCTCTCGCTGTCTCCCTCGCTGTCTCCCTCGCTGTCTCCCTCGCTGCCTCCCTCGCAGTCTCTCTCGAAGTCTCTCTCGCTGTCTCCCTCGCTGTCTCTCTCGCTCTCTCTCTCGCCGTCTCCCTCGCAGTCTCTCTCGCAGTGTCTCTCGCTGTATCCCTCGCTGTCTCTCTCGCTATTTCCCTAGCAGTCTCTCTCGCAGTTTCTCTCGCTGTCTCCCTCGCAGTCTCTCTCGCTGTCTCTCTCGCAGTCTCTCTCGCTGTCTCCCTCGCAGTCTCCCTCGCAGTCTCTATCGCTGTCTCCCTCGCAGTCTCTCTCGCAGTCTCTCTCGCTTTCTCCCTCGCTCTGTCCCTCGCAGACTCTCTCGCTGTCTCCCTCGCTGTCTCCCTCGCAGTCTCCCTCGCTGTCTCCCTCGCTGTCTCCCTCGCTGTCTCCCTCGCTGTCTCTCTCGCTGTCTCCCTCGCTGTCTCCCTCGCAGTCTCTCTCGCAGTCTCCCTCGTTGTCTCCCTCGTTGTCTCCCTCGCTGTCTCCCTCGCTGTCTCCCTCGCTGTCTCCCTCGCTCTCTCCCTCGCTCTCTCCCTCGCTCTCTCCCTCGCAGTCTCTCTCGCTGTCTTCCTCGCAGTTTCTCTCGCTGTCTCCCTCGCTGTCTCCCTCGCTGTCTCCCTCGCTGCCTCCCTCGCTGTCTCCCTCGCTGTCTCTCTCGCAGTCTCCCTCGCAGTCTCTCTCGCAGTCTCTCTCGCAGTCTCTCTCCCAGTCTCTCTCGCAGTCTCTCTCGCAGTCTCTCTCGCTGTCTCCCTCGCTGTCTCCCTCACAGTCTCCCTCGCTGTCTCCCTCGCAGTCTCTCTCACAGTCTCTCTCGCAGTCTCTCTCACTGTCTCCCTCGCAGTCTCTATCGCTGTCTCCCTCGCAGTCTCTCTCGCAGTCTCTCTCGCTTTCTCCCTCGCTCTGTCCCTCGCAGACTCTCTCGCTGTCTCCCTCGCAGTCTCCCTCGCTGTCTCCCTCGCTGTCTCTCTCGCTGTATCTCTCGCTGTCTCCCTCGCAGTCTCTCTTGCAGTCTCCCTCGCTGTCTCCCTCGCTGTCTCCCTCGCTGTCTCCCTCGCTGTCTCCCTCGCTGTCTCCCTCGCTGTCTCCCTCGCTGTGTCCCTCGCTCTCTCCCTCGCAGTCTCCCTCGCTGTCTCTCTCGCTGTCTTCCTCGCAGTTTCTCTCGCTGTCTCCCTTGCTGTCTCCCTCGCTGTCTCCCTCGCTGTCTCCCTCGCTGTCTCCCTCGCTGTCTCTCTCGCTGCCTCCCTCGCTGTCTCCCTCGCAGTCGCTCTCGCAGTCTCTCTCGCAGTCTCCCTCGCTGTCTCCCTCGCTGTCTCCCTCGCTGTCTCCCTCGCAGTCGCTCTCGCAGTCTCTCTCGCAGTCTCCCTCGCTGTCTCCCTCGCTGTCTCCCTCGCTGTCTCCCTCGCTGTCTCCCTCGCTGTCTCCCTCGCTGTCTCTCTCGCTGTCTCCCTCGCTGTCTCCCTCGCAGTCTCTCTCGCAGTCTCCCTCGTTGTCTCCCTCGTTGTCTCCCTCGTTGTCTCCCTCGCTGTCTCCCTCGCTGTCTCCCTCGCTGTCTCCCTCGCTGTCTCCCTCGCTCTCTCCCTCGCTCTCTCCCTCGCTCTCTCCCTCGCTCTCTCCCTCGCAGTCTCCCTCGCTGTCTTCCTCGCAGTTTCTCTCGCTGTCTCCCTCGCTGTCTCCCTCGCTGTCTCCCTCGCAGCCTCCCTCGCTGTCTCCCTCGCAGTCTCTCTCGCAGTCTCCCTCGCAGTCTCTCTCGCAGTCTCTCTCGCTGTCTCCCTCGCAGTCTCTATCGCTGTCTCCCTCGCAGTCTCTCTCGCAGTCTCTCTCGCTTTCTCCCTCGCTCTGTCCCTCGCAGACTCTCTCGCTGTCTCCCTCGCAGTCTCCCTCGCTGTCTCCCTCGCTGTCTCTCTCGCTGTCTCTCTCGCTGTCTCCCTCGCAGTCTCTCTTGCAGTCTCCCTCGCTGTCTCCCTCGCTGTCTCCCTCGCTGTCTCCCTCGCTGTCTCCCTCGCTGTGTCCCTCGCTCTCTCCCTCGCAGTCTCCCTCGCTGTCTCTCTCGCTGTCTTCCTCGCAGTTTCTCTCGCTGTCTCCCTCGCTGTCTCCCTCGCTGTCTCCCTCGCTGTCTCCCTCGCTGTCTCCCTCACTGTCTCCCTCGCTGCCTCCCTCGCTGCCTCCCTCGCAGTCTCTCTCGAAGTCTCTCTCGCTGTCTCTCTCGCTGTCTCTCTCGCTGTCTCCCTCGCTGTCTCCCTCGCTGTCTCCCTCGCTGTCTCTCTCGCTCTCTCTCTCGCCGTCTCCCTCGCAGTCTCTCTCGCCATATCCCTCGCTGTCTCTCTCGCTATTTCCCTAGCAGTCTCTCTCGCAGTTTCTCTCGCTGTCTCCCTCGCAGTCTCTCTCGCTGTCTCCCTCGCAGTCTCTCTCGCAGTCTCTCTCGCAGTCTCTCTCACTGTCTCCCTCACTGTCTCCCTCGCTGTCTCCCTCACAGTCTCTCTCGCTGTCTCCCTCGCAGTCTCTCTCACAGTCTCTCTCGCAGTCTCTCTCGCTGTCTCCCTCGCAGTCTCTCTCGCAGTCTCTCTCGCTTTCTCCCTCGCTCTCTCCCTCGCAGACTCTCTCGCTGTCTCCCTCGCAGTCTCCCTCGCTGTCTCCCTCGCTGTCTCTCTCGCTGTCTCTCTCAGTCTCTCTCGCTGTCTCCCTCGCAGTCTCCCTCGAAGTCTCCCTCGAAGTCACCCTGGATGTCTCTCTCGCAGTCTCTCTCGCATTCTCTTTCGCTGTCTCTCTCGATGTCTCTCTCGTTGTCTCCCTCGCTGTCTCCCTCTCAGTCCCTATCTCAGTCTCGCTCTCAGTCTCTCTCGCATTCTCTCTCGCTGTCTCCCTCGCACTCTCTGGCTTTCTCTCTCGCAGTCCCTCTCACTGTCTCTCTCGCAGTCTCTCTCGCAGTCTCTCTCGCAGTCTCTCTCGCAGTCTCTCTCGCTGTCTCTCTCGCTGTCTCCCTCGCAGTCTCCCTCGCAGTCTCCCTCGCAGTCTCCCTCGCAGTCTCTCTCGCAGTCGCTCTCACTTTCTCCCTCGCTGTCTCTCTCGCAGTCCTTCTCGCAGTCCCTCTCGCTGTCTCCCTCGCTGTCTCCCTCGCTGTCTCCCATGCTGTCTCCCTCGCAGTCTCCCTCGCAGTCTCCCTCGCAGTCTCCCTCGCAGTCTCCCTCGCAGTCTCCCTCGCAGTCTCTCTCGCTGTCTCTCTCGCTGTCTCCCTCGCTTTCTCCCTCGCTGTCTTTCTCGCTGTCTCTCTCGCTGTCTCCCTCGCAGTCTCTCTCGCAGTCTCTCTCGCTGTCTCCCTCGTTGTCTCCCTCGTTGTCTCCCTCGCTGTCTCCCTCGCTGTCTCCCTCGCTCTCTCCCTCGCTCTCTCCCTCGCTCTCTCCCTCGCAGTCTCTCTCGCTGTCTTCCTCGCAGTTTCTCTCGCTGTCTCCCTCGCTGTCTCCCTCGCTGTCTCCCTCGCTGCCTCCCTCGCTGTCTCCCTCGCAGTCTCTCTCGCAGTCTCCCTCGCAGTCTCTCTCGCAGTCTCTCTCGCAGTCTCTCTCGCAGTCTCTCTCGCAGTCTCTCTCGCAGTCTCTCTCGATGTCTCCCTCGCTGTCTCCCTCACAGTCTCCCTCGCTGTCTCCCTCGCAGTCTCTCTCACAGTCTCTCTCGCAGTCTCTCTCGCTGTCTCCCTCGCAGTCTCTATCGCTGTCTCCCTCGCAGTCTCTCTCGCAGTCTCTCTCGCTTTCTCCCTCGCTTTCTCCCTCGCTCTGTCCCTCGCAGACTCTCTCGCTGTCTCCCTCGCAGTCTCCCTCGCTGTCTCTCTCGCTGTCTCTCTCGCTGTCTCTCTCGCTGTCTCCCTCGCAGTCTCTCTTGCAGTCTCCCTCGCTGTCTCCCTCGCTGTCTCCCTCGCTGTCTCCCTCGCTGTCTCCCTCGCTGTCTCCCTCGCTGTGTCCCTCGCTCTCTCCCTCGCAGTCTCCCTCGCTGTCTCTCTCGCTGTCTTCCTCGCAGTTTCTCTCGCTGTCTCCCTCGCTGTCTCCCTCGCTGTCTCCCTCGCTGTCTCCCTCGCTGTCTCCCTCGCTGTCTCCCTCGCTGTCTCTCTCGCTGCCTCCCTCGCTGTCTCCCTCGCAGTCGCTCTCGCTGTCTCTCTCGCAGTCTCCCTCGCTGTCTCCCTCGCTGTCTCTCTCGCTGTCTCTCTCGCTGTCCCTCTCGCAGTCTCTCTCGCAGTCCCTCTCGCAGTCTCTCTCGCTGTCTCTCTCGCTGTCTCCCTCGCAGTCTCTCTTGCAGTCTCTCTTGCAGTCTCTCTCGCTGTCTCCCTCGCTGTCTCCCTCGCTGTCTCCCTCGCTGCCTCCCGCGCAGTCTCTCTCGAAGTCTCTCTCGCTGTCTCCCTCGCTGTCTCTCTCGCTCTCTCTCTCGCCGTCTCCCTCGCAGTCTCTCTCGCAGTGTCTCTCGCTGTATCCCTCGCTGTCTCTCTCGCTATTTCCCTAGCAGTCTCTCTCGCAGTTTCTCTCGCTGTCTCCCTCGCAGTCTCTCTCGCTGTCTCTCTCGCAGTCTCTCTCGCTGTCTCCCTCGCAGTCTCCCTCGCAGTCTCTATCGCTGTCTCCCTCGCAGTCTCTCTCGCAGTCTCTCTCGCTTTCTCCCTCGCTCTGTCCCTCGCAGACTCTCTCGCTGTCTCCCTCGCTGTCTCCCTCACAGTCTCCCTCGCTGTCTCCCTCGCTGTCTCCCTCGCTGTCTCCCTCGCAGTCTCTCTCCCAGTCTCTCTCGCAGTCTCTCTCGCAGTCTCTCTCGCTGTCTCCCTCGCTGTCTCCCTCACAGTCTCCCTCGCTGTCTCCCTCGCAGTCTCTCTCACAGTCTCTCTCACAGTCTCTCTCGCAGTGTCTCTCGCTGTCTCCCTCGCAGTCTCTATCGCTGTCTCCCTCGCAGTCTCTCTCGCAGTCTCTCTCGCTTTCTCCCTCGCTCTGTCCCTCGCAGACTCTCTCGCTGTCTCCCTCGCAGTCTCCCTCGCTGTCTCCCTCGCTGTCTCCCTCACAGTCTCCCTCGCTGTCTCCCTCGCAGTCTCTCTCACAGTCTCTCTCGCAGTCTCTCTCGCAGTCTCTCTCGCTGTCTCCCTCGCTGTCTCCCTCACAGTCTCCCTCGCTGTCTCCCTCGCAGTCTCTCTCCCAGTCTCTCTCGCAGTCTCTCTCGCAGTCTCTCTCGCTGTCTCCCTCGCTGTCTCCCTCGCAGTCTCTATCGCTGTCTCCCTCGCAGTCTCTCTCGCAGTCTCTCTCGCTTTCTCCCTCGCTCTGTCCCTCGCAGACTCTCTCGCTGTCTCCCTCGCAGTCTCCCTCGCTGTCTCCCTCGCTGTCTCTCTCGCTGTCTCTCTCGCTGTCTCCCTCGCAGTCTCTCTCGCAGTCTCTCTCGCTTTCTCCCTCGCTCTGTCCCTCGCAGACTCTCTCGCTGTCTCCCTCGCAGTCTCCCTCGCTGTCTCTCTCGCTGTCTCTCTCGCTGTCTCCCTCGCAGTCTCCCTCGCTGTCTCCCTCGCTGTCTCCCTCGCTGTCTCCCTCGCTGTCTCCCTCGCTGTCTCCCTCGCTGTGTCCCTCGCTCTCTCCCTCGCAGTCTCCCTCGCTGTCTCTCTCGCTGTCTTCCTCGCAGTTTCTCTCGCTGTCTCCCTTGCTGTCTCCCTCGCTGTCTCCCTCGCTGTCTCCCTCGCTGTCTCCCTCGCTGTCTCTCTCGCTGCCTCCCTCGCTGTCTCCCTCGCAGTCGCTCTCGCAGTCTCTCTCGCAGTCTCCCTCGCTGTCTCCCTCGCTGTCTCCCTCGCTGTCTCCCTCGCAGTCGCTCTCGCAGTCTCTCTCGCAGTCTCCCTCGCTGTCTCCCTCGCTGTCTCCCTCGCTGTCTCCCTCGCTGTCTCCCTCGCTGTCTCTCTCGCTGTCTCCCTCGCTGTCTCCCTCGCAGTCTCTCTCGCAGTCTCCCTCGTTGTCTCCCTCGTTGTCTCCCTCGCTGTCTCCCTCGCTCTCTCCCTCGCTCTCTCCCTCGCTCTCTCCCTCGCTCTCTCCCTCGCAGTCTCCCTCGCTGTCTTCCTCGCAGTTTCTCTCGCTGTCTCCCTCGCTGTCTCCCTCGCTGTCTCCCTCGCTGCCTCCCTCGCTGTCTCCCTCGCAGTCTCTCTCGCAGTCTCCCTCGCAGTCTCTCTCGCAGTCTCTCTCGCAGTCTCTCTCGCAGTCTCTCTCGCAGTCTCTCTCGCAGTCTCTCTCGCAGTCTCTCTCGCTGTCACCCTCGCTGTCTCCCTCACAGTCTCCCTCGCTGTCTCCCTCGCAGTCTCTCTCACAGTCTCTCTCGCAGTCTCTCTCGCTGTCTCCCTCGCAGTCTCTATCGCTGTCTCCCTCGCAGTCTCTCTCGCAGTCTCTCTCGCTTTCTCCCTCGCTCTGTCCCTCGCAGACTCTCTCGCTGTCTCCCTCGCAGTCTCCCTCGCTGTCTCCCTCGCTGTCTCTCTCGCTGTCTCTCTCGCTGTCTCCCTCGCAGTCTCTCTTGCAGTCTCCCTCGCTGTCTCCCTCGCTGTCTCCCTCGATGTCTCCCTCGCTGTCTCCCTCGCTGTGTCCCTCGCTCTCTCCCTCGCAGTCTCCCTCGCTGTCTCTCTCGCTGTCTTCCTCGCAGTTTCTCTCGCTGTCTCCCTCGCTGTCTCCCTCGCTGTCTCCCTCGCTGTCTCCCTCGCTGTCTCCCTCGCTGTCTCCCTCGCTGTCTCCCTCGCTGTCTCCCTCACTGCCTCCCTCGCTGCCTCCCTCGCAGTCTCTTTCGAAGTCTCTCTCGCTGTCTCTCTCGCTGTCTCTCTCGCTGTCTCCCTCGCTGTCTCCCTCGCTGTCTCCCTCGCTGTCTCTCTCGCTCTCTCTCTCGCCGTCTCCCTCGCAGTCTCTCTCGCCGTATCCCTCGCTGTCTCTCTCGCTATTTCCCTAGCAGTCTCTCTCGCAGTTTCTCTCGCTGTCTCCCTCGCAGTCTCTCTCGCTGTCTCCCTCGCAGTCTCTCTCGCAGTCTCTCTCGCAGTCTCTCTCGCTGTCTCCCTCACTGTCTCCCTCACTGTCTCCCTCACAGTCTCTCTCGCTGTCTCCCTCGCAGTCTCTCTCACAGTCTCTCTCGCAGTCTCTCTCGCTGTCTCCCTCGCAGTCTCTCTCGCAGTCTCTCTCGCTTTCTCCCTCGCTCTCTCCCTCGCAGACTCTCTCGCTGTCTCCCTCGCAGTTTCCCTCGCTGTCTCCCTCGCTGTCTCTCTCGCTGTCTCTCTCAGTCTCTCTCGCTGTCTCCCTCGCAGTCACCCTCGAAGTCTCCCTCGAAGTCACCCTGGATGTCTCTCTCGCAGTCTCTCTCGCATTCTCTTTCGCTGTCTCTCTCGATGTCTCTCTCGTTGTCTCCCTCGCTGTCTCCCTCTCAGTCCCTATCTCAGTCTCGCTCTCAGTCTCTCTCGCATTCTCTCTCGCTGTCTCCCTCGCACTCTCTGGCTTTCTCTCTCGCAGTCCCTCTCACTGTCTCTCTCGCAGTCCCTCTCACTGTCTCTCTCGCAGTCTCTCTCGCTGTCTCTCTCGCTGTCTCCCTCGCAGTCTCCCTCGCAGTCTCCCTCGCAGTCTCCCTCGCAGTCTCTCTCGCAGTCGCTCTCACTTTCTCCCTCGCTGTCTCTCTCGCAGTCCTTCTCGCAGTCCCTCTCGCTGTCTCCCTCGCTGTCTCCCTCGCTGTCTCCCATGCTGTCTCCCTCGCAGTCTCCCTCGCAGTCTCCCTCGCAGTCTCCCTCGCAGTCTCCCTCGCAGTCTCCCTCGCAGTCTCCCTCGCAGTCTCTCTCGCTGTCTCTCTCGCTGTCTCCCTCGCTTTCTCCCTCGCTGTCTCTCTCGCTGTCTCTCTCGCTGTCTCCCTCGCAGTCTCTCTCGCAGTCTCTCTCGCTGTCTCCCTCGCTGTCTCCCTCGCTGTCTCCCTCGCTGTCTCCCTCGCTCTCTCCCTCGCAGTCTCCCTCGCCGTCTCCCTCGCCGTCTCTCTCGCAGTCTCTCTCGCTGTCGTCCTCGCAGTTTCTCTCGCTGTCTCCCTCGCTGTCTCCCTCGCTGCCTCCCGAGCAGTCGCTCTCGCAGTCGCTCTCGCAGTCTCTCTCGCTGTCTCCCTCGCTGTCTCCCTCGCTGTCTCCCGCGCTGTCTCCCTCGCTGCCTCCCTAGCAGTCGCTCTCGCAGTCACTCTCGCTGTCTTCCTCGCTGTGTCCCTCGCAGTCTCTCTCGTAGTCTCTCTCGCAGTCTCTCTCGCAGTCTTCCTCGCAGTTTCTCTCACTGTCTCCCTCGCTGCCTCCCACGCTGTCTCCCTCGCTGTCTCACGCGATCTCTCTCGCATTCTCTCTCGTTGTCTCCCTTGCAGTCTCTCTCGCTGTGTCCCTCGCAGTCTCTCTCGCAGGCTTTATTGCTGTCTCTGTCGCTGTCTCTGTCGCTGTCTCCCTCGCTGTCTCCCTCGCTGTCTCCCTCGCTGTCTCCCTCGCAGTCTCTCTCGAAGTCTCTCTCGCTGTCTACCTCGCTGTCTCCCTCGCTGTCTCTCTCGCTCTCTCTCTCGCCGTCTCCCTCGCTGTCTGAATCGCTGTCTCCCTCGCATTCTCTCTCGCAGTGTCTCTCGCTGTCTCCCTCGCCGTCTCCCTCGCAGTCTCTCTCGCTGTCTCCCTCACAGTCTCTCTCGCTCTCTCCCTCGCTGTCTCCCTCGCTGTCTCATGCGCTCTCTCTCGCAGTCTCTCTCGCTGTCTCCCTCGCTGTCTCCCTCGCTGTCTCCCTCGCCGTCTCCCTCGCCGTCTCCCTCGCCGTCTCCCTCGCCGTCTCCCTTGCAGTCACTCTCTCTGTATGCCCGGCTGTCTCTCTCGCTGTCTCCATAGCAGTCTCTGTCGCTGTCTCTGTCGCTGTCTCCCTCGCTGTCTCCCTCGCTGTCTCCCTCGCTGTCTCCCTCGCTGTCTCCCTCGCTGTCTCCCTCGCCGTCTCCCTCGTCGTCTCCCTCGTCGTCTCCCTCGTCGTCTCCCTCGTCGTCTCCCTCGTCGTCTCCCTGGCCGTCTCCCTGGCCGTCTCCCTGGCCGTCTCCCTGGCCCTCTCCGTGGCCGTCTCCCTGGACGTCTCCCTGGCCGTCTCCCTGGCCGTCTCCCTGGCCGTCTCCCTGGCCGTCTCCCTGGCCGTCTCTCTCGCAGTCTCTCTCGCTGTCTCTCTCCATGTACTCTCGCTGTCTCCCTCGCTGTATCTCTCGCAGTCTCTCTCGCAGTCTCTCTCGCAGTCTCTCTCGCAGTCTCTCTCGCAGTCTCTCTCGCTGTCTCTCTCGCAGGCTCCCTCGCAGGCTCCCTCGCAGTCTCGCTTGCAGTCACTCTCGCAGTCTCTCTCGCAGTCTCTCTCGCAGTCTCCCTCGCAGTCTCCCTCGCAGTCTCCCTCGCAGTCTCTTACGCTGTCTCCCTCGCTGTTTCCCTCACAGTCTCTCTCGCTGTCTCCCTCGCAGTCTCTCTCGAAGTCGCTCTCGCTTTCTCCCTCGCTGTCTCTCTCGCAGTCCTTCTCGCAGTCTCTCTCGCTGTCTCCAGCGCTGTCTCCCTCGCTGTCTCCCTCGCTGTCTCCCTCGCTGTCTCCCACGCAGTCTCTCTCGCTGTCTCTCTCGCTGTCTCCATCGCTGTCTCTCTCGCTGTCTCTCTCGCTGTCTCTCTCGCTGTCTCTCTCGCTGTCTCTCTCGCTGCCTCTCTCGCTGCCTCTCTCGCTGCCTCTCTCGCTGTCTCTCTCGCTGTCTCCCTTGCAGTCTCTCTTGCAGTCTCTCTCGCTGTCTCCCTCGCTGTCTCCCTCGCTGTGTCTCTTGCTCTCTCCCTCGCTGTCTCCCTCGCTGTCTCATGCGCTCTCTCTCGCTGTCTCCCTCGCTGTCTCCCTCGCTGTGTCCCTCGCTGTCTCCCTCGCAGTCTCCCTCGCCGTCTCCCTCGCCGTATCCCTTGCAGTCACTCTCTCTGTATCCCCGGCTGTCTCTTTCGCTATCTCCATAGCAGTCTCTCTCACTGTCTCCCTCGCTGTCTCTCTCGCAGTCTCCCTCGCTGTCTCCCTCGCTGTCTCCCTCGCTGTCTCCCTCGCTGTCTCCCTCGCTGTCTTGCTCGCCGTCTCCCTCGCCGTCTCCCTCGCCGTCTCCCTCGCCGTCTCCCTCGCCGTCTCTCTCGCAGTCTCTCTCGCTGTCTCTCTCAATGTACTCTCGCTGTCTCCCTCGCTGTCTCACTCGCTCTATCCCTCGCTGCATCTCTCGCAGTCGCTCTCGCAGTCTCTCTCGCAGTCTCTCTCGCAGTCTCCTTTGCAGTCTCTCTCGCTGTCTCTCTCGCTGTCTCCCTCGCAGTCTCCCTCGCAGTCTCCCTCGCAGTCTCCCTCGCAGTCTCCCTCGCAGTCTCCCTCGCTGTCTCCCTCGCTGTCTCCCTCGCTGTCTCCCTCGCTGTCTCCCTCGCTGTCTCCCTCGCTGTCTCCCACGCAGTCTCTCTCGCTGTCTGTCTCGCTGTCTCCATGGCTGTCTCTCTCGCTGTCTCTCTCGCTGTCTCTCTCGCTGTCTCTCTTGCTGTCTCTCTCGCTGTCTCTCTCGCTGTCTCTCTCGCTGTCTCTCTCGCTGTCTCTCTCGCTGCCTCTCTCGCTGCCTCTCTCGCTGCCTCTCTCGCTGTCTCTCTCGCTGTCTCTCTCGCTGTCTCCCTTGCAGTCTCTCTTGCAGTCTCTCTCGCTGTTTCCCTCGCTGTATCTCTCGCTCTCTCCCTCGCTGTCTCACGCGCTCTCTCTCGCAGTCTCTCTCGCTGTCTCTCTCGCTGTCTCTCTCGCTGTCTCCCTCGCTGTTTCCCTCGCTGTGTCCCTCGCTGTCTCTCTCGCAGTCTCCCTCGCAGTCTCCTTTGCAGTCTCTCTCGCAGTCTCTCTCGCAGTCTTCCTCGCAGTTTCTCTCGCTGTGTCCCTCGCTGCCTCCCACACTGTCTCACGCGATCTCTCTCGCATTCTCTCTCGCTGTCTTCCTCGCAGTTTCTCTCGCTGTCTCCCTCGCTGTCTCCCTCGCTGTCTCCCTAGCAGTCGCTCTCGCAGTCGCTCTCGCAGTCGCTCTCGCAGTCGCTCTCGCAGTCTCTCTCGCTGTCTCCCTCGCTGTCTCCCTCGCTGTCTCCCTCGCTGTGTCTCTCGCTCTCTCCCTCGCTGTCTCCCTCGCTGTCTCATGCGCTGTCTCTCGCAGTCTCTCTCGCTGTGTCCCTCGCTGTCTCCCTCGCTGTGTCTCTCACTCTCTCCCTCGCTGTCTCCCTCGCTGTCTCACGAGCTCTCTCTCGCAGTCTCTCTCGCTGTCTCTCTCGCTGTCTCTCTCGCTTTCTCCCTCGCTGTCTCTCTCGCTGTGTCCCTCGCTGTGTCCCTCGCTGTGTCCCTCGCTGTCTCTCTCGCAGTCTCCCTCGCTGTCTCCCTCGCTGTCTCCCTCGCTGTCTCCCTCGCTGTCGCCCTCGCTGTCTCCCTCGCAGTCTCTCTCGCTGTCTCCCTCGCTGTCTCCCTCGCTGTCTCCCTCGCCGTCTCCCTCGCCGTCTCCCTTGCAGTCACTCTCTCTGTATCCCCGGCTGTCTCTCTCGCCAACTCCATAGCAGTATCTCTCACTGTCTCCCTCGATGTCTCTGTCGCTGTCTCTGTCGCTGTCTCTGTCGCTGTCTCTGTCGCTGTCTCTGTCGCTGTCTCCGTCGCTGTCTCCCTCGCTGTCTCCCTCGCTGTCTCCCTCGTCGTCTCCCTGGCCGTCTCCCTGGCCGTCTCCCTGGCCGTCTCCCTGGCCGTCTCCCTGGCCGTCTCCCTCGCAGTCTCTCTCGCTGTCTCTCTCAATGTACTCTCGCTGTCTCCCTCGCTGTCTCACTCGCTCTCTCCCTCGCTGTATCTCTCGCAGTCTCTCTCACAGTCTCTCTCGCTGTCTCTCTCGCTGTCTCCCTCGCAGTCTCTCTCGCTCTCTCCCTCGCTGTCTCCCTCGCTGTCTCACGCGCTCTCTCTCGCAGTCTCTCTCGCTGTTGCCCTCGCTGTGTCCCTCGCTGTCTCTCTCGCAGTCTCCCTCGCTGTCTCCCTCGCTGTCTCCCTCGCTGTCTCCCTCGTCGTCTCCCTCGCCGTCTCCCTTGCAGTCACTCTCTCTGTATCCCCGGCTGTCTCTCTCGCTATCTCCATAGCAGTATCTCTCACTGTCTCCCTCGCTGTCTCTGTCTCTGTCGCTGTCTCTGTCGCTGTCTCTGTCGCTGTCTCTGTCGCTGTCTCTGTCGCTGTCGCTGTCTCCGTCGCTGTCTCCGTCGCTGTCTCCGTCGCTGTCTCCCTCGCTGTCTCCCTCGCCGTCTCCCTGGCCGTCTCCCTGGCCGTCTCCCTGGCCGTCTCCCTGGCCGTCTCCCTGGCCGTCTCCCTGGCCGTCTCCCTGGCCGTCTCCCTGGCCGTCTCTCTCGCTGTCTCTCTCGCTGTCTCTCTCAATGTACTCTCGCTGTCTCACTCGCTCTATCCCTCGCTGTATCTCTCGCAGTCTCTCTCACAGTCTCTCTCGCTGTCTCTCTCGCTGTCTCCCTCGCAGTCTCTCTCGCTCTCTCCCTCACTGTCTCTCTCGCCGTCTCTCTCGCCGTCTCTCTCGCCGTCTCTCTCTCCATCTCTCTCGCCATCTCTCTCGCAGTCTCCCTCGCTGTCTCCCTCGCAGTCTCTCTCGCAGTCTCTCTCGCAGTCTCTCTCGCAGTCTCTCTCGCAGTCTCTCTCGCAGTCTCCCTCGCTGTCTCCCTCCCAGTCTCTCTCGCAGTCTCTCTCGCAGTCTCTCTCGCAGTCTCTCTCGCAGTCTCTCTCGCTGTCCCTCTCGCCGTCTCTCTCGCCGTCTCTCTCGCAGTCTCTCTCGCAGTCTCTCTCGCAGTCTCTCTCGCAGTCTCCTTTGCAGTCTCTCTCGCAGTCTCCCTCGCAGTCTCCCTCGCAGTCTCCCTCGCAGTCTCCCTCGCTGTCTCCCTCGCTGTCTCCCTCGCAGTCTCCCTCGCTGTCTCCCTCGCTGTCTCCCTCGCTGTCTCCCTCGCTGTCTCCCTCACTGTCTCCCTCGCTGTCTCACGCGCTCTCTCTCGCAGTCTCTCTCGCTGTCTCTCTCGCTGTCTCTCTCGCTGTCTCCCTCGCTGTTTCCCTCGCTGTGTCCCTCGCTGTGTCCCTCGCTGTCTCTCTCGCAGTCTCCCTCGCAGTCTCCTTTGCAGTCTCTCTCGCAGTCTCTCTCGCAGTCTCTCTCGCAGTCTTCCTCGCAGTTTCTCTCGCTGTGTCCCTCGCTGCCTCCCACGCTGTCTCACGCGATCTCTCTCGCATTCTCTCTCGTTGTCTCCCTCGCTGTTTCCCTCGCTGTGTCCCTCGCTGTGTCCCTCGCTGTGTCCCTCGCTGTGTCCCTCGCTGTCTCTCTCGCTGTCTCTCTCGCAGTCTCCCTCGCAGTCTCCTTTGCAGTCTCTCTCGCAGTCTCTCTCGCAGTCTTCCTCGCTGTCTCTCTCGCTGTCTCTCTCGCTGTCTCCCTTGCAGTCTCTCTTGCAGTCTCTCTCGCTGTTTCCCTCGCTGTATCTCTCGCTCTCTCCCTCGCTGTCTCCCTCGCTGTCTCCCTCGCTGTCTCCCTCGCTGTCTCACGCGCTCTCTCTCGCAGTCTCTCTCGCTGTCTCCCTCGCTGTTTCCCTCCCTGTGTCCCTCGCTGTCTCTCTCGCAGTCTCCCTCGCTGTCTCCCTCGCCGTCTCCCTCGTCGTCTCCCTCGTCGTCTCCCTCGCCGTCTCCCTCGCCGTCTCCCTCGCCGTCTCCCTCGCCGTCTCCCTCGCCGTCTCCCTCGCCGTCTCCCTCGCCGTCTCTCTCGCCGTCTCCCTCGCCGTGTCCCTCGCTGTGTCCCTCGCAGTCTCCCTCGCAGTCTCCCTCGCTGTCTCCCTCGCTGTCTCCCTCGCTGTCTCTCTCGCAGTCTCTCTCGCAGTCTCTCTCGCTGTCTCCCTCGCTTTCTCCCTCGCTGTCTCTCTCGCTGTCCCTCTCGCAGTCTCTCTCGCAGTCTCTCTCGCAGTCTCTCTCGCAGTCTCCCTCGCAGTCTCTCTCGCAGTCTCCCTCGCAGTCTCTCTCGCAGTCTCTCTCGCTGTCCCTCTCGCAGTCTCCCTCGCAGTCTCTCTCGCAGTCTCTCTCGCTGTCTCTCTCGCAGTCTCTCTCGCTGTCCCTCTCGCAGTCTCTCTCGCTGTCCCTCTCGCAGTCTCCCTCGCAGTCTCCCTCGCAGTCTCTCTCGCAGTCTCTCTCGCTGTCCCTCTCGCAGTCTCTCTCGCTGTCTCTCTCGCAGTCTCTCTCGCAGTCTCCCTCGCTGTCTCCCTCGCTGTCTCTCTCGCAGTCTCTCTCGCAGTCTCCCTCGCTGTCTCCCTCGCTGTCTCCCTCGCTGTCTCCCTCGCAGTCTCTCTCGCTGTCCCCCTCGCAGTCTCCCTCGCAGTCTCCCTCGCAGTCTCTCTCGCAGTCTCTCTCGCAGTCTCTCTCGCAGTCTCTCTCGCTGTCCCTCTCGCAGTCTCTCTCGCAGTCTCTCTCGCAGTCTCTCTCGCAGTCTCCCTCGCAGTCTCCCTCTGCAGTCTCTCTCGCAGTCTCTCTCGCAGTCTCTCTCGCAGTCTCTCTCGCAGTCTCTCTCGCTGTCCCTCTCGCAGTCTCTCTCGCAGTCTCTCTCGCAGTCTCTCTCGCAGTCTCTCTCGCTGTCCCTCTCGCAGTCTCTCTCGCAGTCTCTCTCGCAGTCTCTCTCGCTGTCTCCCTCGCTGTCTCCCTCGCTGTCTCCCTCGCTGTCTCCCTCGCTGTCTCCCTCGCTGTCTCCCTCGCAGTCTCCCTCGCAGTCTCCCTCGCAGTCTCTCTCGCAGTCTCTCTCGCAGTCTCTCTCGCAGTCTCTTTCGCAGTCTCTCTCGCTGTCCCTCTCGCAGTCTCTCTCGCAGTCTCCCTCGCAGTCTCTCTCGCAGTCTCTCTCGCTGTCCCTCTCGCAGTCTCTCTCGCAGTCTCTCTCGCAGTCTCTCTCGCAGTCTCTCTCGCAGTCTCTCTCGCAGTCTCTCTCGCAGTCTCTCTCGCAGTCTCCCTCGCAGTCTCTCTCGCAGTCTCTCTCGCAGTCTCTCTCGCTGTTCCTCTCGCAGTCTCTCTCGCAGTCTCCCTCGCAGTCTCTCTCGCAGTCTCTTTCGCTGTCTCCCTCGCAGTCTCTCTCGCAGTCTCTCTCGCAGTCTCTCTCGCAGTCTCTCTCGCAGTCTCTCTCGCAGTCTCTCTCGCAGTCCCTCTCGCAGTCTCTCTCGCAGTCTCCCTCGCAGTCTCTCTCGCAGTCTCTCTCGCAGTCTCTCTCGCAGTCTCTCTCGCAGTCTCTCTCGCTGTCTCTCTCGCAGTCTCTCTCGCAGTCTCTCTCGCTGTCCCTCTCGCAGTCTCTCTCGCAGTCTCCCTCGCAGTCTCCCTCGCAGTCTCTCTCGCAGTCTCTCTCGCTGTCCCTCTCGCAGTCTCTCTCGCAGTCTCTCTCGCAGTCTCTCTCGCAGTCTCCCTCGCAGTCTCTCTCGCAGTCTCTCTCGCTGTCTCCCTCGCAGTCTCTCTCGCAGTCTCTCTCGCAGTCTCTCTCGCAGTCTCTCTCGCAGTCTCTCTCGCAGTCCCTCTCGCAGTCTCTCTCGCAGTCTCCCTCGCAGTCTCTCTCGCAGTCTCTCTCGCAGTCTCTCTCGCAGTCTCTCTCGCAGTCTCTCTCGCAGTCTCTCTCGCAGTCTCTCTCGCAGTCTCCCTCGCAGTCTCCCTCGCAGTCTCTCTCGCAGTCTCTCTCGCTGTCCCTCTCGCAGTCTCCCTCGCAGTCTCTCTCGCAGTCTCTGTCGCTGTCCCTCTCGCAGTCCCTCTCGCAGTCTCTCTCGCAGTCTCTCTCGCAGTCTCTCTCGCTGTCCCTCTCGCAGTCTCCCTCGCAGTCTCCCTCGCAGTCTCTCTCGCAGTCTCCCTCGCTGTCTCTCTCGCAGTCTCTCTCGCAGTCTCTCTCGCAGTCTCTCTCGCTGTCCCTCTCGCAGTCTCTCTCGCTGTCCCTCTCGCAGTCTCCCTCGCAGTCTCTCTCGCTGTCTCCCTCGCTTTCTCCCTCGCTGTCTCTCTCGCTGTCCCTCTCGCACTCTCTCTCGCAGTCTCTCTCGCAGTCTCTCTCGCAGTCTCTCTCGCAGTCTCTCTCGCAGTCTCTCTCGCTGTCTCTCTCGCAGTCTCCTTTGCAGTCTCTCTCGCTGTCTCTCTCGCAGTCTCTCTCGCAGTCTCTCTCGCAGTCTCTCTCGCTGTCTCTCTCGCAGTCTCCTTTGCCGTCTCTCTCGCTGTCTCTCTCGCAGTCTCTCTCGCTGTCTCTCTCGCTGTCTCCCTCGCTGTCTCCCTCGCTGTCTCCCTCGCTGTCTCCCTCGCTGTCTCCCTCGCTGTCTCCCTCGCAGTCTCACTCGCAGTCTCACTCGCAGTCTCACTCGCAGTCTCTCTCGCTGTCTCCCTCGCTTTCTCCCTCGCTTTCTCCCTCGCTTTCTCCCTCGCTTTCTCCCTCGCTGTCTCTCTCGCTGTCTCCCTCGCTGTCTCTCTTGCAGTCTCTCTTGCAGTCTCTCTCGCTGTCTCTCTCGCTGTCTCCCTTGCAGTCTCTTTTGCAGTCTCTCTTGCAGTCTCTCTTGCAGTCTCTCTTGCAGTCTCTCTCGCTGTTTCCCTCGCTGTCTCCCTCGCTGTCTCCCTCGCTGTCTCACGCGCTCTCTCTCGCAGTCTCTCTCGCAGTCTCTCTCGCTGTCTCTCTCGCTGTCTCTCTCGCTGTCTCCCTCGCTGTCTCCCTCGCTGTCTCCCTCGCTGTTTCCCTCGCTGTGTCCCTCGCTGTCTCCCTCGCTGTCTCCCTCGCTGTTTCCCTCGCTGTCTCCCTCGCTGTCTCTCTCGCAGTCTCTCTCGCAGTCTCTCTCGCTGTCTCCCTCGCTTTCTCCCTCGCTGTCTCTCTCGCTGTCCCTCTCGCAGTCTCTCTCGCAGTCTCTCTCGCAGTCTCTCTCGCAGTCTCCCTCGCAGTCTCTCTCGCAGTCTCCCTCGCAGTCTCTCTCGCAGTCTCTCTCGCTGTCCCTCTCGCAGTCTCCCTCGCAGTCTCTCTCGCAGTCTCTCTCGCTGTCTCTCTCGCAGTCTCTCTCGCTGTCCCTCTCGCAGTCTCTCTCGCTGTCCCTCTCGCAGTCTCCCTCGCAGTCTCCCTCGCAGTCTCTCTCGCAGTCTCTCTCGCTGTCCCTCTCGCAGTCTCTCTCGCTGTCTCTCTCGCAGTCTCCCTCGCAGTCTCTCTCGCAGTCTCCCTCGCTGTCTCCCTCGCTGTCTCTCTCGCAGTCTCTCTCGCAGTCTCCCTCGCTGTCTCCCTCGCTGTCTCCCTCGCTGTCTCCCTCGCAGTCTCTCTCGCTGTCCCCCTCGCAGTCTCCCTCGCAGTCTCCCTCGCAGTCTCTCTCGCAGTCTCTCTCGCAGTCTCTCTCGCAGTCTCTCTCGCTGTCCCTCTCGCAGTCTCTCTCGCAGTCTCTCTCGCAGTCTCTCTCGCAGTCTCTCTCGCAGTCTCCCTCGCAGTCTCCCTCTGCAGTCTCTCTCGCAGGTTCTCTCGCAGTCTCTCTCGCAGTCTCTCTCGCTGTCCCTCTCGCAGTCTCTCTCGCAGTCTCTCTCGCAGTCTCTCTCGCAGTCTCTCTCGCTGTCCCTCTCGCAGTCTCTCTCGCAGTCTCTCTCGCAGTCTCTCTCGCTGTCTCCCTCGCTGTCTCCCTCGCTGTCTCCCTCGCTGTCTCCCTCGCAGTCTCCCTCGCAGTCTCTCTCGCAGTCTCTCTCGCAGTCTCTCTCGCAGTCTCTCTCGCAGTCTCTTTCGCAGTCTCTCTCGCTGTCCCTCTCGCAGTCTCTCTCGCAGTCTCCCTCGCAGTCTCTCTCGCAGTCTCTCTCGCAGTCTCTCTCGCTGTCCCTCTCGCAGTCTCTCTCGCAGTCTCTCTCGCAGTCTCTCTCGCAGTCTCTCTCGCAGTCTCTCTCGCAGTCTCTCTCGCAGTCTCCCTCGCAGTCTCTCTCGCAGTCTCTCTCGCTGTTCCTCTCGCAGTCTCTCTCGCAGTCTCCCTCGCAGTCTCTCTCGCAGTCTCTTTCGCTGTCTCCCTCGCAGTCTCTCTCGCAGTCTCTCTCGCAGTCTCTCTCGCAGTCTCTCTCGCAGTCTCTCTCGCAGTCTCTCTCGCAGTCCCTCTCGCAGTCTCTCTCGCAGTCTCCCTCGCAGTCTCTCTCGCAGTCTCTCTCGCAGTCTCTCTCGCAGTCTCTCTCGCAGTCTCTCTCGCTGTCTCTCTCGCAGTCTCTCTCGCAGTCTCTCTCGCTGTCCCTCTCGCAGTCTCTCTCGCAGTCTCCCTCGCAGTCTCCCTCGCAGTCTCTCTCGCAGTCTCTCTCGCTGTCCCTCTCGCAGTCTCTCTCGCAGTCTCTCTCGCAGTCTCTCTCGCAGTCTCCCTCGCAGTCTCTCTCGCAGTCTCTCTCGCTGTCTCCCTCGCAGTCTCCCTCGCAGTCTCTCTCGCAGTCTCTCTCGCAGTCTCTCTCGCAGTCTCTCTCGCAGTCTCTCTCGCAGTCTCTCTCGCAGTCCCTCTCGCAGTCTCTCTCGCAGTCTCCCTCGCAGTCTCTCTCGCAGTCTCTCTCGCAGTCTCTCTCGCAGTCTCTCTCGCAGTCTCTCTCGCAGTCTCTCTCGCAGTCTCCCTCGCAGTCTCCCTCGCAGTCTCTCTCGCAGTCTCTCTCGCAGTCTCTCTCGCTGTCCCTCTCGCAGTCTCCCTCGCAGTCTCTCTCGCAGTCTCTGTCGCTGTCCCTCTCCCAGTCCCTCTCGCAGTCTCTCTCGCAGTCTCTCTCGCAGTCTCTCTCGCTGTCCCTCTCGCAGTCTCCCTCGCAGTCTCCCTCGCAGTCTCTCTCGCAGTCTCCCTCGCTGTCTCTCTCGCAGTCTCTCTCGCAGTCTCTCTCGCAGTCTCTCTCGCTGTCCCTCTCGCAGTCTCTCTCGCTGTCCCTCTCGCAGTCTCCCTCGCAGTCTCTCTCGCTGTCTCCCTCGCTTTCTCCCTCGCTGTCTCTCTCGCTGTCCCTCTCGCAGTCTCTCTCGCAGTCTCTCTCGCAGTCTCTCTCGCAGTCTCTCTCGCAGTCTCTCTCGCTGTCTCTCTCGCAGTCTCCTTTGCAGTCTCTCTCGCTGTCTCTCTCGCAGTCTCTCTCGCAGTCTCTCTCGCAGTCTCTCTCGCTGTCTCTCTCGCAGTCTCCTTTGCCGTCTCTCTCGCTGTCTCTCTCGCAGTCTCCCTCGCTGTCTCTCTCGCTGTCTCCCTCGCTGTCTCCCTCGCTGTCTCCCTCGCTGTCTCCCTCGCTGTCTCCCTCGCTGTCTCCCTCGCAGTCTCACTCGCAGTCTCACTCGCAGTCTCACTCGCAGTCTCTCTCGCAGTCTCTCTCGCTTTCTCCCTCGCTTTCTCCCTCGCTTTCTCCCTCGCTTTCTCCCTCGCTGTCTCTCTCGCTGTCTCCCTCGCTGTCTCTCTTGCAGTCTCTCTTGCAGTCTCTCTCGCTGTCTCTCTCGCTGTCTCCCTTGCAGTCTCTTTTGCAGTCTCTCTTGCAGTCTCTCTTGCAGTCTCTCTCGCTGTTTCCCTCGCTGTATCTCTCGCTCTCTCCCTCGCTGTCTCCCTCGCTGTCTCCCTCGCTGTCTCACGCGCTCTCTCTCGCAGTCTCTCTCGCAGTCTCTCTCGCTGTCTCTCTCGCTGTCTCTCTCGCTGTCTCCCTCGCTGTCTCCCTCGCTGTCTCCCTCGCTGTTTCCCTCGCTGTGTCCCTCGCTGTCTCTCTCGCAGTCTCCCTCGCTGTCTCTCTCGCAGTCTCCCTCGCTGTCTCCCTCGCTGTCTCCCTCGTCGTCTCCCTCGCCGTCTCCCTCGCCGTCTCCCTCGCCGTCTCCCTCGCCGTCTCCCTCGCCGTCTCCCTCGCCGTCTCTCTCGCCGTCTCTCTCAATGTACTCTCGCTGTCTCCCTCGCTGTCTCACTCGCTCTATCCCTCGCTGTATCTCTCGCAGTCTCTCTCGCTGTCTCTCTCGCTGTCTCCCTCGCTGTCTTCCTCGCAGTCTCTCTCGCTCTCTCCCTCACTGTCTCCCTCGCAGTCTCTCTCGCAGTCTCTCTCGCTGTCTCCCTCGCTGTTTCCCTCACAGTCTCTCTCGCTGTCTCCCTCGCAGTCTCTCTCGAAGTCGCTCTCGCTTTCTCCCTCACTGTCTCTCTCGCAGTCCTTCTAGCAGTCTCTCTCGCTGTCTCCAGCGCTGTCTCCCTCGCTGTCTCCCTCGCTGTCTCCCTCGCTGTCTCCCTCGCTGTCTCCCTCGCTGTCTCCCTCGCTGTCTCCCTCGCTGACTCCCTCGCTGTCTCCCACGCAGTCTCTCTCGCTGTCTCTCTCGCTGTCTCCATCGCTTTCTCCCTCGCTGTCTCTCTTGCTGTCTCTCTCGCTGTCTCTCTCGCTGTCTCTCTCGCTGTCTCTCTCGCTGTCTCTCTCGCTGTCTCTCTCGCTGTCTCTCTCGCTGCCTCTCTCGCTGTCTCCCTCGCTGTCTCCCTTGCAGTCTCCCTTGCAGTCTCTCTTGCAGTCTCTCTCGCTGTCTCCCTTGCAGTCTCCCTTGCAGTCTCTCTTGCAGTCTCTCTCGCTGTCTCCCTCGCTGTCTCCCTCGCTGTGTCTCTCGCTCTCTCCCTCGCTGTCTCATGCGCTCTCTCTCGCAGTCTCTCTCGCAGTCTCTCTCGCTGTCTCCCTCACTGTGTCCCTCGCTGTGTCCCTCGCTGTGTCCCTCGCAGTCTCCCTCGCTGTCTCCCTCGCAGTCTCTCTCGCAGTCTCTCTCGCTGTCTCCCTCGCTGTCTCCCTCGCTTTCTCCCTCGCTTTCTCCCTCGCTGTCTCTCTCGCTGTCTCTCTCGCTGTCCCTCTCGCAGTCTCTCTCGCAGTCTCTCTCGCTGTCCCTCTCGCAGTCTCTCTCGCTGTCTCTTTCGCTGTCTCCCTCGCTGTCTCCCTCGCTGTCTCCCTCGCTGTCTCCCTCGCTGTCTCCCTCGCTGTCTCCCTCGCTGTCTCACTCGCAGTCTCCCTCGCAGTCTCTCTAGCTGTCTCCCTCGCTTTCTCCCTCGTTTTCTCCCTCGCTTTCTCCCTCGCTGTCTCTCTCGCTGTCTCTCTCGCTGTCTCTCTCGCTGTCTCCCTCGCAGTCTCTCTTGCTGTCTCCCTCGCTGTCTCCCTCGCTGTCTCCCTCACTGTGTCCCTCGCTCTCTCCCTCGCAGTCTCCCTCGCCGTCTCCCTCGCCGTCTCTCTCGCAGTCTCTCTCGCTGTCTTCCTCGCAGTTTCTCTCGCTGTCTCCCTCGCTGCCTCTCTCGCTGTCTCCCTAGCAGTCGCTCTCGCAGTCGCTCTCGCAGTCGCTCTCGCAGTCGCTCTCGCAGTCGCTCTCGCAGTCTCTCTCGCTGTCTCCTTCGCTGTCTCCCTCGCTGTCTCCCTCGCTGTGTCTCTCGCTCTCTCCCTCGCTGTCTCCCTCGCTGTCTCATGCGCTCTCTCTCGCAGTCTCTCTCGCTGTCTCCCTCACTGTGTCCCTCGCTGTGTCTCTTGCTCTCTCCCTCGCTGTCTCCCTCGCTGTCTCACGCGCTCTCTCTCGCAGTCTCTCTCGCTGTCTCTCTCGCTGTCTCTCTCGCTTTCTCCCTCGCTGTCTCTCTCACTTTCTCCCTCGCTGTGTCCCTCGCTGTGTCCCTCGCTGTGTCCCTCGCTGTGTCCCTCGCTGTCTCTCTCGCAGTCTCCCTCGCTGTCTCCCTCGCTGTCTCCCTCGCTGTCTCCCTCGCAGTCTCTCTCGCTGTCTCCCTCACTGTCTCCCTCGTCATCTCCCTCGCCGTCTCCCTTGCAGTCACTCTCTCTGTATCCCCGGCTGTCTCTCTCGCCAACTCCATAGCAGTATCTCTCACTGTCTCCCTCGCTGTCTCTGTCGCTGTCTCTGTCGCTGTCTCTGTCGCTGTCTCTGTCGCTGTCTCCCTCGCTGTCTCCCTCGCTGTCTCCCTCGCCGTCTCCCTCGTCGTCTCCCTGGCCGTCTCCCTGGCCGTCTCCCTGGCCGTCTCCCTGGCCGTCTCCCTAGCCATCTCCCTGGGCGTCTCCCTCGCAGTCTCTCTCGCTGTCTCTCTCGCTGTCTCTCTCAATGTACCCTCGCTGTCTCTCTCGCTCTCTCCCTCGCTGTATCTCTCGCAGTCTCTCTCACAGTCTCTCTCGCTGTCTCTCTCGCTGTCTCCCTCGCAGTCTCTCTCGCTCTCTCCCTCACTGTCTCTCTCGCCGTCTCTCTCGCCGTCTCTCTCTCCATCTCTCTCGCTTTCTCCCACGCAGTCTCTCTCGCAGTCTCTCTCGCAGTCTCTCTCGCAGTCTCTCTCGCAGTCTCTCTCGCAGTCTCTCTCGCAGTCTCTCTCGCAGTCTCCCTCGCAGTCTCCCTCGCTGTCTCCCTCCCAGTCTCTCTCGCAGTCTCTCTCGCAGTCTCTCTCGCAGTCTCTCTCGCTGTCTCTCTCGCTGTCTCTCTCGCAGTCTCTCTCGCAGTCTCCTTTGCAGTCTCTCTCGCAGTCTCTCTCGCTGTCTCCCTCACAGTCTCTCTCGCTGTCTCCCTCGCAGTCTCTCTCGAAGTCGCTCTCGCTTTCTCCCTCGCTGTCTCTCTCGCAGTCCTTCTCGCAGTCCTTCTCGCAGTCTCTCTCGCTGTCTCCCTCGCTGTCTCCCTCGCTGTCTCCCTCGCTGTCTCCCTCGCTTTCTCTCTCGCTGTCTCTCTCGCTGTCTCTCTCGCTGTCTCTCTCGCTGTCTCCATGGCTTTCTCCCTCGCTGTCTCTCTCGCTGTCTCTCTCGCTGTCTCCCTCGCAGTCTCTCTTGCTGTCTCCCTCGCTGTCTCCCTCGCTGTCTCCCTCGCTCTCTCCCTCACTGTGTCCCTCGCTCTCTCCCTCGCAGTCTCCCTCACCGTCTCCCTCACCGTCTCCCTCGCCGTCTCTCTCGCTGTCTTCCTCGCAGTTTCTCTCGCAGTTTCTCTCGCAGTCTCTCTTGCAGTCTCTCTTGCAGTCTCTCTCGCTGTTTCCCTCGCTGTATCTCTCGCTCTCTCCCTCGCTGTCTCCCTCGCTGTCTCACGCGCTCTCTCTCGCAGTCTCTCTCGCAGTCTCTCTCGCTGTCTCTCTCGCTGTCTCTCTCGCTGTCTCTCTCGCTGTCTCTCTCGCTGTGTCCCTCGCTGTGTCCCTCGCTGTGTCCCTCGCTGTGTCCCTCGCTGTCTCCCTCGCTGTCTCCCTCGCTGTCTCCCTCGCTGTCTCCCTCGCTGTCTCCGTCGCCGTCTCCCTCGCCGTCTCCCTCGCCGTCTCCCTCGCCGTCTCTCTCGCAGTCTCTGTCGCTGTCTCACTCGCTCTATCCCTCGCTGTATCCCTCGCTGTATCCCTCGCAGTCTCTCTCACAGTCTCTCTCGCTGTCTCTCTCGCTGTCTCTCTCGCTGTCTCCCTCGCAGTCTCTCTCGCTGTCTCCCTCGCTGTTTCCCTCACAGTCTCTCTCGCTGTCTCCCTCGCAGTCTCTCTCGAAGTCGCTCTCGCTTTCTCCCTCGCTTTCTCCCTCGCTGTCTGTCTCGCAGTCCTTCTCGCAGTCCTTCTCGCAGTCTCTCTCGCAGTCTCTCTCGCTGTCTCCCTCGCTGTCTACCTCGCTGTCTCCCACGCAGTCTCTCTCGCTGTCTCCATCGCCTTCTCCCTCGCTGTCTCTCTTGCTGTCTCTCTCGCTGTCTCTCTCGCTGTCTCTCTCGCTGTCTCTCTCGCTGTCTCCCTTGCAGTCTCCCTTGCAGTCTCCCTCGCTGTGTCCCTCGCTGTCTCCCTCGCAGTCTCCCTCGCAGTCTCCCTCGCTGTCTCCCTCGCTGTCTCCCTCGCTGTGTCCCTCGCTGTCTCCCTCGCAGTCTCCCTCGCTGTCTCCCTCGCTGTCTCTCTCGCAGTCTCTCTCGCAGTCTCTCTCGCAGTCTCTCTCGCAGTCTCTCTCGCTGTCCCTCTCGCAGTCTCTCTCGCTGTCCCTCTCGCAGTCTCTCTCGCAGTCTCCCTCGCTGTCTCTCTCGCTGTCTCCCTCGCTGTGTCTCTCGCTCTCTCCCTCGCTGTCTCCCTCGCTGTCTCATGCGCTCTCTCTCGCAGTCTCTCTCGCTGTCTCCCTCACTGTGTCCCTCGCTGTGTCCCTCGCTGTGTCCCTCGCTGTGTCCCTCGCAGTCTCCCTCGCAGTCTCCCTCGCAGTCTCCCTCGCTGTCTCCCTCGCTGTCTCCCTCGCCGTCTCCCTCGCCGTCTCTCTCGCAGTCTCCCTCGCTGTCTCTCTCGCAGTCTCTCTCGCAGTCTCTCTCGCAGTCTCTCTCGCTGTCCCTCTCGCAGTCTCTCTCGCTGTCCCTCTCGCAGTCTCCCTCGCAGTCTCTCTCGCTGTCTCCCTCGCTTTCTCCCTCGCTGTCTCTCTCGCTGTCCCTCTCGCAGTCTCTCTCGCAGTCTCTCTCGCAGTCTCTCTCGCAGTCTCTCTCGCAGTCTCTCTCGCAGTCTCTCTCGCTGTCTCTCTCGCAGTCTCCTTTGCAGTCTCTCTCGCTGTCTCTCTCGCAGTCTCTCTCGCAGTCTCTCTCGCAGTCTCTCTCGCTGTCTCTCTCGCAGTCTCCTTTGCCGTCTCTCTCGCTGTCTCTCTCGCAGTCTCCCTCGCTGTCTCTCTCGCTGTCTCCCTCGCTGTCTCCCTCGCTGTCTCCCTCGCTGTCTCCCTCGCTGTCTCCCTCGCAGTCTCACTCGCAGTCTCACTCGCAGTCTCACTCGCAGTCTCTCTCGCTGTCTCCCTCGCTTTCTCCCTCGCTTTCTCCCTCGCTTTCTCCCTCGCTTTCTCCCTCGCTGTCTCTCTCGCTGTCTCTCTCGCTGTCTCCCTCGCTGTCTCTCTTGCAGTCTCTCTTGCAGTCTCTCTCGCTGTCTATCTCGCTGTCTCCCTTGCAGTCTCTTTTGCAGTCTCTCTTGCAGTCTCTCTTGCCGTCTCTCTCGCTGTTTCCCTCGCTGTATCTCTCGCTCTCTCCCTCGCTGTCTCCCTCGCTGTCTCCCTCGCTGTCTCACGCGCTCTCTCTCGCAGTCTCTCTCGCAGTCTCTCTCGCTGTCTCTCTCGCTGTCTCTCTCGCTGTCTCCCTCGCTGTCTCCCTCGCTGTCTCCCTCGCTGTTTCCCTCGCTGTGTCCCTCGCTGTCTCTCTCGCAGTCTCCCTCGCTGTCTCCCTCGCTGTCTCCCTCGCTGTCTCCCTCGCTGTCTCCCTCGCCGTCTCCCTCGTCGTCTCCCTCGTCGTCTCCCTCGCCGTCTCCCTCGCCGTCTCCCTCGCCGTCTCCCTCGCCGTCTCCCTCGCCGTCTCCCTCGCCGTCTCCCTCGCCGTCTCTCTCGCCGTCTCTCTCAATGTACTCTCGCTGTCTCCCTCGCTGTCTCACTCGCTCTATCCCTCGCTGTATCTCTCGCAGTCTCTCTCGCTGTCTCTCTCGCTGTCTCCCTCGCTGTCTTCCTCGCAGTCTCTCTCGCTCTCTCCCTCGCTGTCTCCCTCGCTGTCTCCCTCGCTGTCTCCCTCACTGTGTCCCTCGCTCTCTCCCTCGCAGTCTCCCTCACCGTCTCCCTCGCCGTCTCTCTCGCCGTCTTCCTCGCAGTTTCTCTCGCTGTCTCCCTCGCTGTCTCCCTCGCTGTCTCTCTCGCTGTCTCTCTCGCTGCCTCCCTCGCTGCCTCCCTCGCTGTCTCCCTAGCAGTCGCTCTCGCAGTCGCTCTCGCAGTCGCTCTCGCAGTCTCTCTCGCTGTCTCCCTCGCTGTCTCCCTCGCTGTCTCCCTAGCAGTCGCTCTCGCAGTCTCTCTCGTTGTCTTCCTCGCTGTGTCCCTCGCAGTCTCTCTCGCAGTCTCTCTCGCAGTCTCTCTCGCAGTCTCTCTCGCAGTCTTCCTCGCAGTTTCTCTCGCTGTCTCCCTCGCTGCCTCACGCGATCTCTCTCGCATTCTCTCTCGTTGTCTCCCTTGCATTCTCTCTCGCTGTCTCCAGCGCTGTCTCCCTCGCCATCTCCCTGGCTGTCTCTCTCGCAGTTAGTCTCGCAGTCTCTCTCGCTGTATCCCTCGCTGTCTCTCTCGCTATCTCCATAGCAGTCTCTCTCGCAGTCTCCCTCGCTGTCTCCCTCACAGTCTCCCTCACAGTCTCTCTCGCAGTCTCTCTCGCAGTCTCTCTCGCAGTCTCTCTCGCTATCTCTCTCGCTATCTCCCTCGCTATCTCCCTCGCTATCTCCCTCTCTATCTCCCTCGCTATCTCCCTCGCTATCTCCCTCGCTATCTCCCTCGCTGTCTCCCTCGCTGTCTCCCTCGCTGTCTCTCTCGCTGTCTCCCTTGCAGTCTCCCTCGCAGTCTCCCTCGCAGTCTCTCTCGCTTTCTCCCTCGCAGTCTCTCTCGCAGTCTCTCTCGCTTTACATAGAACATAGAACATAGAACATACAGCACAGAACAGGCCCTTCGGCCCACAATGTTGTGCCGATCCTTTGTCCTCTGTCAAGGACAATTTAATCTATACCCCATCATTCTCCTTTATCCATATACCTATCCAAAAGCCTTTTGAAAGTCCCTAAAGTTTCTGACTCAACAACTTCCCCGGGCAAGGCATTCCATGCCTCGACCACTCTCTGGGTAAAGAACCTTCCCCTGACATCCCCCTTATATCTCCCACCCTTCACCTTAAATTTATGACCCCTTGTAACGCTTTGCTCCACCCGGGGAAAGAGTTTCTGACTGTCTACCCTATCTATTCCCCTGATCATCTTATAAACCTCTATCATGTCACCCCTCATCCTTCTCCTTTCTAATGAGAAGAGGCCTAGAATGTTCAGCCTTTCCTCGTAAGACTTATTCTCCATTCCAGGCAACATCCTGGTAAATCTCCTCTGCACCCTCTCCAAGGCTTCCACATCCTTCCTAAAATGAGGCGACCAGAACTGCACACAGTACTCCAAATGAGGCCTTACCAAGGTCCTGTACAGCTGCATCATCACCTCACGGCTCTTAAATTCAATCCCTCTGCTAATGAACGCTAACACCCCATATGCCTTCTTCACAGCCCTATCCACTTGAGTTGCAACTTTCAATGATCTATGCACATAGACCCCAAGGTCTCTCTGCTCCTCCACATGCCCAAGAACCCTACCGTTAACCCAGTATTTTGCATTCATGTTTGTCCTTCCAAAATGGACGACCTCACACTTTTCAGGGTTAAACTCCATCTGCCACTTTTCAGCCCAGCACTGCAACCTATCCAAGTCCCTTTGCAGACGACAATAGCCCTCCTCGGTATCCACAACTCCACCAACCTTTGTATCATCTGCAAATTTACTGACCCACCCTTCGACTTCCTCATCCAAGTCGTTAATAAAAATCACAAACAGGAGAGGACCCAGAACTGATCCCTGCGGCACGCCACTGGTAACTGGGCTCCAGGCTGAGTATTTACCATCTAAGACCACTCTCTGCCTTCTATCAGTTAGCCAATTCTTAATCCAACTGGCCACATTCCCCACTATCCCATGCCTCCTGACTTTCTCCATAAGTCTACCATGGGGGACCTTATCAAATGCCTTACTAAAATCCATGTACACCACATCCACTGGTTTACCCTCATCCACTTGCTTGGTCACCTGCTCAAAGAATTCAATCAGGCTTGTGAGGCAAGACCTACCCCTCACAAAACCGTGCTGACTGTCCCGAATCAAGCAGTGTCTTTCCAGATGCTCATAAATCCTATCCCTCAGCACCTTTTCCATCAACTTGCCTACCACCGAAGTAAGACTAACTGGCCTGTAATTCCCAGGGTTGTTCCTATTCCCTTTCTTGAACAGGGGCACAACATTTGCCACCCTCCAATCACCTGGTACCACCCCCGTCAGCAGAGAAGATGAAAAGATCATTGCCAGCGGCTCTGCAATTTCATCCCTTGCTTCCCATAACATCCTTGGATATACCCCGTCAGGCCCGGGAGACTTGTCTATCTTCAAGTTATTCAAAAACCCCAACACATCTTCCCTCCTAACGAGCACTTCCTCGAGCTTACCAGTCTGTTTCACACCGTCCTCTTCAGTAATACACCCCTTCTCATTCGTAAATACCGAAGAGAAGTACTCATTCAAAACCTCACTTATCTCTTCCGGCTCAACACACAGTCTCCCGCTATTGTCCTTGACCGGACCTATGGTCCCCCTAGTTATCCTCATATTTCTGACATACGCGTAAAAGGCCTTGGGGTTTTCTTTTATCCTACCCGCCAAGCATTTTTCATGCCCTCTCTTAGCTCTCCTAATCCCTTTCTTCAGATCCTTCCTGGCCATCTTGTATCCCTCCAGAGCTATGCCTGTGCCCTTTTTCCTCAACTTTATATACGCATCCTTCTTCTTCCTAACAAGACTCTCAACCTCTCTTGTCAACCACGGTTCCCTCACATGACCATCCCTTCCCTGTCTGACAGGGACATGCTTATCAATGGCCCCTACTATCTGCTCCTTGAAAAAGTTCCACATTTCGACCGTGCCCTTCCCTGCCAGCATATGCTCCCAACTTATGCTCCTCAGTTCCTGCCTGACAGCATCATATCTACCCTTCCCCCAATTGTAAACCTTGCCCTGTTGCACATACCTATCCCTCTCCATTACCACAGTGAATGCTACAGAATTGTGATCACTATCTCCAAAGTGCTCGCCCACCAACAGCTCTATCACTTGCCCTGGTTCATTACCTAGTACCAAATCCAATATTGCCTCCCCTCTGGTCGGGCAGTCTACATACTGAGTCAGAAAAGCTTCCTGGACATACTGCACAAACACTACCCCATCCAAACTATTCGATCTAAAGAGTTGCCAATCAATATTTGGGAAGTTGAAATCCCCCATAATTACTACCCTGTGACTTCTGCTCCTTTCCAAAATCTGTTTCCCAATCTGCTCTTCCACCTCCCTGCTGCTATTGGGGGGCCTATAGAAAACTCCCATCAAGGTGACTGCTCCTTTCCTGTTCCTGACCTCAACCCACAGTGCCTCAGTCGGCAGATCCTCCTCGAAAATTCTTTCAGCAGTTGTTACACTATTTCTAACTAACAATGCCACCCCCCCCACCTCTTTTACCACCATTCCTAATCTTATGAAAACATCTATAACCAGGTACCTCCAAAAACCATTCCTCCCCCTCACCTATCCACGTTTCAGTGATGGCCACAGTCCCTCGCAGTCTCTCTCGCAGTCTCTCTCGCAGTCTCTCTCGCAGTCTTCCTCGCAGTCTCCCTCGCAGTCTTCCTCGCAGTCTTCCTCGCAGTCTTCCTCGCACTCTCCCTCGCTGTCTCCCTCGCTGTCTCCCTCGCAGTCTCTCTCGCAGTCTCTCTCGCAGTCTCTCTTGCAGTCTCTCTTGCAGTCTCTCTTGCAGTCTCTCTTGCAGTCTCTCTTGCTGTCTCTCTTGCTGTCTCCCTCGCTGTCTCCCTCGCAGTCTCCCTCGCAGTCTCCCTCGCAGTCTCCCTCGCAGTCTCCCTCGCTGTCTCCCTCGCTGTCTCACGCGATCTCTCTCGCATTCTCTCTCGCATTCTCTCTCGTCTCCCTCGCAGTCTCTCTCGCTGTGTCCATCGCAGTCTCTCTCACAGTCTCTCTTGCTGTCTCTGTCGCTGTCTCCCTCGCTGTCTCCCTCGCTGTCTCCCTCGCTGTCTCCCTCGCTGTCTCCCTCGCTGTCTCCCTCGCTGCCTCCCTCGCTGCCTCCCTCGCAGTCTCTCTCGAAGTCTCTCTCGAAGTCTCTCTCGAAGTCTCTCTCGAAGTCTCTCTCGAAGTCTCTCTCGAAGTCTCTCTCGCTGTCTCTCTCGCTGTCTCTCTCGCTGTCTCTCTCGCTGTCTCCCTCGCTTTCTCCCTCGCTGTCTCCCTCGCTGTCTCTCTCGCCGTCTCCCTCGCCGTCTCAATCGCTGTCTCCCTCGCAGTGTCTCTCGCTGTATCCCTCGCTGTTTTTCTCGCTATCTCCATAGCAGTCTCTCTCGCAGTTTCTCTCGCTTTCTCCCTCGCAGTCTCTCTCGCTGTCTCCCTCACAGTCTCACTCGCAGTCTCTCTCGCTGTCTCCCTCGCTGTCACCCTGACAGTCTCTCTCGCTGTCTCCCTCGCTGTCTCCCTCGAGGTCTCTCTCACAGTCTCTCTCGCAGTCTCTCTCGCTGACTCCCTCGCAGTTTCTATCGCTGTCTCCCTCGTGTTCTCTCTCGCTTTCTCCCTCGCTCTCTCCCTCGCTCTCTCCCTCGCAGTCTCTCTCGCAGTCTCTCTCGCAGTCTCTCTCGCTATCTCTCTCGCTATCTCCCTCGCTATCTCCCTCGCTATCTCCCTCGCTATCTCCCTCGCTGTCTCTCTCGCTGTCTCCCTTGCAGTCTCCCTCGCAGTCTCTCTCGCTTTCTCCCTCGCAGTCTCTCTCGCTTTCTCCCTCGCAGTCTCTCTCGCAGTCTCTCTCGCTGTCTCTCTCGCTGTCTCCCTTGCAGTCTCCCTCGCAGTCTCTGTCGCTTTCTCCCTCGCAGACTCTCTCGCTTTCTCTCTCGCTTTCTCCCTCGCTTTCTCTCTCGCAGTCTCTCTCGCTTTCTCTCTCGCTTTCTCCCTCGCTCTCTCCCTTGCAGTCTCCCTTGCAGTCTCTCTCGCAGTCTCTCTCGCAGTCTCTCTCGCAGTCTCTCTCGCAGTCTCTCTCGCAGTCTCTCTCGCAGTCTCTCTCGCAGTCTCTCTCGCTGTCTCTCTCGCTGTCTCCCTCGCTGTCTCCCTCGCTGTCTCCCTCGCTGTCTCCCTCGCTGTCTCCCTCGCTTTCTCTCTCGCTTTCTCCCTCGCTCTCTCCCTTGCAGTCTCTCTCGCAGTCTCTCTCGCAGTCTCTCTCGCAGTCTCTCTCGCAGTCTCCCTCGCAGTCTCACTCGCAGTCTCTCTCGCAGTCTCTCTCGCAGTCTCCCTCGCAGTCTCCCTCGCAGTCTCTCTCGCAGTCTCTCTCGCAGTCTCTCTCGCAGTCTCTCTCGCAGTCCTTCTCGCATTCTCTCTCGCTGTCTCCCTCGCTGTCTCCCTCGCTGTATCCCACGCAGTCTCTCTCGCTGTCTCTCACGCGCTCTCTCTCGCAGTCTCTCTCGCTGTCTCCCTCGCAGTCTCCCTCGCAGTCTCCCTCGCTGTCTCCCTCGCTGTCTCCCTCGCTGTGTCCCTCGCTGTGTCCCTCGCTGTCTCTCTCGCAGTTTCCCTCGCTGTCTCTCTCGCAGTTTCCCTCGCTGTCTCCCTCGCTGTCTCCCTCGCTGTCTCCCTCGCAGTCTCCCTCGCAGTCTCCCTCGCAGTCTCTCTCGCTGTCTCCCTCGCTGTCTCCCTCGCTGTCTCCCTCGCTGTCTCCCTCGCTGTCTCCCTCGCAGTCACTCTCTCTGTATCCCCCGCTGTCTCTCTCGCTATCTCCATAGCAGTCTCTCTCACTGTCTCTCTCGCTGTCTCTCTCGCTGTCTCTCTCAATGTACTCTCGCTGTCTCCCTCGCTCTATCCCTCGCTGTATCTCTCGCAGTCTCTCTCGCAGTTTCTCTCGCAGTCTCTCTCGCTGTCTCCCTCTCAGTCTCTCTCACTCTCTCTCTCGCAGTCTCTCTCGCCATCTCTCTCTCCGTCTCTCTCGCCATCTCTCTCGCCGTCTCTCTCGCCGTCTCCCTCGCAGTCTCCCTCGCAGTCTCTCTCGCAGTCTCTCTCGCAGTCTCCCTCGCAGTCTCCCTCGCAGTCTCCCTCGCAGTCTCCCTCGCGGTCTCCCTCGCAGTCTCCCTCGCATTCTCCCTCACAGTCTCTCTCGCTGTCTCCATTGCAGTCTCCCACACAGTCTCTGTCGCTTTCTCCCTCGCTTTCTCCCTCGCAGTCTCTCTCGCAGTCTCTCTCGCAGTCTCTCTCGCAGTCTCTCTCGCAGTCTCTCTCGCAGTCTCTCTCGCTGTCCCTCTCGCAGTCTCTCTCGCAGTCTCTCTCGCAGTCTCTCTCGCAGTCTCTCTCGCAGTCTCCCTCGCAGTCTCCCTCGCAGTCTCTCTCGCAGTCTCCTTTGCAGTCTCTCTCGCTGTCTCTCTCGCTGTCTCTCTCGCTGTCTCCCTCGCAGTCTCCCTCGCAGTCTCCCTCGCAGTCTCCCTCGCAGTCTCCCTCGCAGTCTCTCTCGCAGTCTCCTTTGCAGTCTCTCTCGCTGTCTCTCTCGCTGTCTCTCTCGCTGTCTCTCTCGCTGTCTCCCTCGCAGTCTCCCTCGCAGTCTCCCTCGCTGTCTCCCTCGCTGTTTCCCTCACAGTCTCGCTGTCTCCCTCGCAGTCTCTCTCGAAGTCGCTCTCGCTTTCTCCCTCGCTGTCTCTCTCGCAGTCCTTCTCGCATTCTCTCTCGCTGTCTCCAGCGCTGTCTCCCTCGCCATCTCCCTCGCTGTCTCCCTCGCCATCTCCCTCGCTGTCTCCCTCGCAGTTAGTCTCGCAGTCTCTCTCGCAGTCTCTCTCGCTGTATCCCTCGCTGTATCCCTCGCTGTATCCCTCGCTGTCTCCCTCACAGTCTCCCTCGCAGTCTCTCTCGCAGTCTCTCTCGCAGTCTCTCTCGCTATCTCCCTCGCTATCTCCCTCGCTATCTCCCTCGCTATCTCCCTCGCTGTCTCCCTCGCAGTCTCTCTCGCAGTCTCTCTCGCAGTCTCTCTCGCAGTCTCTCTCGCAGTCTCTCTCGCAGTCTTCCTCGCAGTCTTCCTCGCAGTCTTCCTCGCATTCTCCCTCGCTGTCTCCCTCGCTGTCTCCCTCGCTGTCTCCCTCGCAGTCTCCCTCGCAGTCTCTCTTGCAGTCTCTCTTGCAGTCTCTCTTGCTGTCTCCCTCGCAGTCTCCCTCGCAGTCTCCCTCGCAGTCTCCCTCGCAGTCTCCCTCGCAGTCTCCCTCGCAGTCTCCCTCGCTGTCTCCCTCGCTGTCTCCCTCGCTGTCTCACGCGATCTCTCTCGCATTCTCTCTCGTCTCCCTCGCAGTCTCTCTCGCTGTGTCCATCGCAGTCTCTCTCACAGTCTCTGTCGCTGTCTCCCTCGCTGTCTCCCTCGCTGTCTCCCTCGCTGTCTCCCTCGCTGTCTCCCTCGCTGTCTCCCTCGCTGTCTCCCTCGCTGTCTCCCTCGCTGCCTCCCTCGCTGCCTCCCTCGCAGTCTCCCTCGCAGTCTCTCTCGAAGTCTCTCTCGCTGTCTCTCTCGCTGTCTCTCTCGCTGTCTCTCTCGCTGTCTCTCTCGCTGTCTCTCTCGCTGTCTCCCTCGCTGTCTCCATCGCCGTCTCCCTCGCCGTCTCTCTCGCCGTCTCCCTCGCCGTCTCCCTCGCCGTCTCAATCGCTGTCTCCCTCGCAGTGTCTCTCGCTGTATCCCTCGCTGTTTTTCTCGCTATCTCCATAGCAGTTTCTCTCGCAGTTTCTCTCGCTGTCTCCCTCACAGTCTCTCTCGCTGTCTCTCTCGCTGTCTCTCTCGCTGTCTCCCTCGCTGTCTCCCTCATACTCTCCCTCGCTGTCTCCCTCGCTGTCTCCCTCGCTGTCTCCCTCGCTGTCTCCCTCGAGGTCTCTCTCACAGTCTCTCTCGCAGTCTCTCTCGCTGACTCCCTCGCAGTTTCTATCGCTGTCTCCCTCGTGTTCTCTCTCGCTTTCTCCCTCGCTCTCTCCCTCGCAGTCTCTCTCGCAGTCTCTCTCGCTATCTCTCTCGCTATCTCTCTCGCTATCTCCCTCGCTATCTCCCTCGCTATCTCCCTCGCTATCTCCCTCGCTATCTCTCTCGCTGTCTCTCTCGCTGTCTCCCTTGCAGTCTCCCTCGCAGTCTCTCTCGCTTTCTCCCTCGCAGGCTCTCTCGCTTTCTCCCTCGCAGTCTCTCTCGCAGTCTCTCTCGCAGTCGCTCTCGCAGTCTCTCTCGCAGTCTCTCTCGCAGTCTCTCTCGCAGTCTCTCTCGCAGTCTTCGTCGCAGTTTCTCTCGCTGTCTCCCTCGCTGCCTCCCACGGTGTCTCCCTCGCAGTCTCTCTTGCAGTCTCTCTTGCAGTCTCTCTTGCAGTCTCTCTTGCTGTCTCCCTCGCTGTGCCTCTCGCTCTCTCTCTCGCAGTCTCCCTCGCTGTCTCCCTCGCTATCTCCCTCGCTGTCTCCCTCGCTGTCTCACGCGATCTCTCTCACATTCTCTCTCGTTGTCTCCCTCGCAGTCTCTCTCGCTGTGTCCCTCGCAGTCTCTCTCGCAGTCTCTATTGCTGTCTCTGTCGCTGTCTCCCTCGCTGTCTCCCTCGCTGTCTCCCTCGCAGTCTCTCTCGAAGTCTCTCTCGCTGTCTCCCTCGCTGTCTCCCTCGCTGTCTCCCTCGCTTTCTCTCTCGCTGTCTCCCTCGCTTTCTCTCTCGCTTTCTCTCTCGCTGTCTCCCTCGCTTTCTCTCTCGCTTTCTCCCTCGCTCTCTCCCTCGCTCTCTCCCTCGCAGTCTCCCTCGCTGTCTCCCTCGCTGTCTCCCTCGCTGTCTCCCTCGCCGTCTCCCTCGCCGTCTCCCTCGCTGTCTCCCTCGCTGTCTCCCTCGCTTTCTCTCTCGCTTTCTCTCTCGCTGTCTCCCTCGCTTTCTCTCTCGCTTTCTCCCTCGCTATCTCCATAGCAGTCTCTCTCACTGTCTCTCTCGCTGTCTCTCTCGCTGTCTCTCTCAATGTACTCTCGCTGTCTCCCTCGCTCTATCCCTCGCTGTATCTCTCGTAGTCTCTCTCGCAGTCTCTCTCGCAGTCTCTCTCGCAGTCTCTCTCGCTGTCTCCCTCTCAGTCTCTCTCGCAGTCTCTCTCGCCGTCTCTCTCTCCGTCTCTCTCTCCGTCTCTCTCTCCGTCTCTCTCGCCGTCTCTCTCGCCGTCTCTCTCGCCGTCTCTCTCGCAGTCTCCCTCGCAGTCTCCCTCGCAGTCTCCCTCGCAGTCTCTCTCGCAGTCTCTCTCGCAGTCTCTCTCGCAGTCTCCCTCGCAGTCTCCCTCGCCGTCTCTCTCGCAGTCTCCCTCGCAGTCTCCCTCGCAGTCTCCCTCGCAGTCTCTCTCGCAGTCTCTCTCGCAGTCTCCCTCACAGTCACCCTCACAGTCTCCCTCGCAGTCTCCCTCGCCGTCTCCCTCGCAGTCTCCCTCGCAGTCTCTCTCGCTGTCTCCATTGCAGTCTCCCACACAGTCTCCCTCGCTTTCTCCCTCGCAGTCTCTCTCGAAGTCGCTCTCGCTTTCTCCCTCGCTGTCTCTCTCGCAGTCCTTCTCGCATTCTCTCTCGCTGTCTCCAGCGCTGTCTCCAGCGCTGTCTCCCTCGCCATCTCCCTCGCTGTCTCCCTCGCAGTTAGTCTCGCAGTCTCTCTCGCTGTATCCCTCGCTGTCTCCCTCACAGTCTCCCTCACAGTCTCTCTCGCAGTCTCGCAGTCTCTCTCGCTATCTCTCTCGCTATCTCCCTCGCTATATCCCTCGCTATCTCTCTCGCAGTCTCTCTCGCAGTCTCTCTCGCAGTCTCTCTCGCAGTCTCTCTCGCAGTCTTCCTCGCAGTCTTCCTCGCAGTCTTCCTCGCAGTCTTCCTCGCAGTCTTCCTCGCAGTCTTCCTTGCAGTCTCCCTCGCTGTCTCCCTTGCTGTCTCTCTTGCAGTCTCTCTTGCAGTCTCTCTTGCAGTCTCTCTTGCTGTCTCTCTTGCTGTCTCTCTTGCTGTCTCCCTCGCAGTCTCCCTCGCAGTCTCCCTCGCAGTCTCCCTCGCTGTCTCCCTCGCTGTCTCCCTCGCTGTCTCCCTCGCTGTATCACGCGATCTCTCTCGCATTCTCTCTCGTCTCCCTCGCAGTCTCTCTCGCTGTGTCCATCGCAGTCTCTCTCACAGTCTCTCTTGCTGTCTCTGTCGCTGTCTCCCTCGCTGTCTCCCTCGCTGTCTCCCTCGCTGTCTCCCTCGCTGTCTCCCTCGCTGTCTCCCTCGCTGTCTCCCTCGCTGTCTCCTTCGCTGCCTCCCTCGCAGTCTCTCTCGAAGTCTCTCTCGCTGTCTCTCTCGCTGTCTCCCTCGCTGTCTCCCTCGCTGTCTCCCTCGCTGTCTCCCTCGCTGTCTCCCTCGCTGTCTCCCTCGCCGTCTCTCTCGCCGTCTCTCTCGCCGTCTCTCTCGCCGTCTCTCTCGCCGTCTCTCTCGCCGTCTCCCTCGCCGTCTCAATCGCTCTCTCAATCGCTGTCTCCCTCGCAGTGTCTCTCGCTGTTTTTGTCGCTATCTCCATAGCAGTCTCTCTCGCAGTTTCTCTCGCTTTCTCCCTCGCAGTCTCTTTCGCAGTCTCTCTCGCTGTCTCCCTCACAGTCTCACTCGCAGTCTCTCTCGCTGTCTCTCTCGCTGTCTCCCTCGCTGTCTCCCTCACAGTCTCCCTCGCTGTCTCCCTCGCTGTCTCCCTCGCTGTCTCCCTCGAGGTCTCTCTCACAGTCTCTCTCGCTGACTCCCTCGCAGTTTCTATCGCTGTCTCCCTCGTGTTCTCTCTCGCTTTCTCCCTCGCTCTCTCCCTCTCAGTCTCCCTCGCAGTCTCCCTCGCAGTCTCCCTCGCAGTCTCCCTCGCAGTCTCTCTCGCTATCTCTCTCGCTATCTCCCTCGCTATCTCCCTCGCTATCTCCCTCGCTATCTCTCTCGCTGTCTCTCTCGCTGTCTCCCTTGCAGTCTCCCTCGCAGTCTCCCTCGCAGTCTCTCTCGCAGTCTCTCTCGCTTTCTCCCTCGCAGTCTCTCTCGCAGTCTCTCTCGCAGTCTCTCTTGCAGTCTCTCTCGCAGTCTTCGTCGCAGTTTCTCTCGCTGTCTCCCTCGCTGCCTCCCACGCTGTCTCCCTCGCAGTCTCTCTTGCAGTCTCCCTCGCTGTGTCTCTCGCTCTCTCTCTCGCAGTCTCCCTCGCTGTCTCCCTCGCTATCTCCCTCGCTGTCTCCCTCGCTGTCTCACGCGATCTCTCTCACATTCTCTCTCGTTGTCTCCCTCGCAGTCTCTCTCGCTGTGTCCCTCGCAGTCTCTCTCGCAGTCTCTATTGCTGTCTCTCTCGCTGTGTCCCTCGCTGTCTCCCTCGCTGTCTCCCTCGCTGTCTCCCTCGCTGTCTCCCTCGCTGTCTCCCTCGCTGTCTCTCTCGAAGTCTCTCTCGCTGTCTCCCTCGCTGTCTCCCTCGCTGTCTCCCTCGCTTTCTCCCTCGCTCTCTCCCTTGCAGTCTCTCTCGCAGTCTCCCTCGCAGTCTCCCTCGCAGTCTCTCTCGCAGTCTCTCTCGCAGTCTCTCTCGCAGTCTCTCTCGCTGTCTCCCTCGCTGTCTCCCTCGCTGTCTCCCTCGCTGTCTCTCTCGCTTTCTCCCTCGCTCTCTCCCGCAGTCTCTCTCGAAGTCTCTCTCGCAGTCTCCCTCGCAGTCTCCCTCGCAGTCTCCCTGGCAGTCTCTCTCGCAGTCTCCCTCGCAGTCTCTCTCGCAGTCTCCCTCGCAGTCTCTCTCGCAGTCCCCTCGCTGTCTCCCTCGCTGTTTCCCTCACAGTCTCTCTCGCTGTCTCCCTCGCAGTCTCTCTCGAAGTCGCTCTCGCTTTCTCCCTCGCTGTCTCTCTCGCAGTCCTTCTCGCATTCTCTCTCGCTGTCTCCCTCAGTGTCTCCCTCGGTGTCTCCCTCGCTGTCTCCCACGCAGTCTCTCTCGCTGTCTCTCAAGCGCTCTCTCTCGCAGTCTCTCTCGCTGTCTCCCTCGCAGTCTCCCTCGCTGTCTCCCTCGCTGTCTCCCTCGCTGTCTCCCTCGCTGTCTCCCTCGCTGTGTCCCTCGCTTTGTCCCTCGCTGTGTCCCTCGCTGTCTCTCTCGCAGTTTCCCTCGCTGTCTCCCTCGCTGTCTCCCTCGCTGTCTCCCTCGCTGTCTCCCTCGCTGTCTCTCTCGCTGTCTCTCTCGCAGTCTCTCTCGCTGTCTCTCTCGCTGTCTCCCTCTCAGTCTCTCTCACTCTCTCTCTCGCAGTCTCTCTCGCAGTCTCTCTCGCCGTCTCTCTCTCCATCTCTCTCGCCGTCTCTCTCGCCGTCTCTCTCGCAGTCTCCCTCGCAGTCTCCCTCGCAGTCTCCCTCGCAGTCTCTCTCGCAGTCTCTCTCGCAGTCTCTCTCGCAGTCTCTCTCGCAGTCTCCCTCGCAGTCTCCCTCGCAGTCTCCCTCGCAGTCTCCCTCACAGTCTCCATTGCAGTCTCCATTGCAGTCTCCCACACAGTCTCTGTCGCTTTCTCCCTCGCAGTCTCTCTCGCAGTCTCTCTCGCAGTCTCTCTCGCAGTCTCTTTCGCAGTCTCTCTCGCTGTCCCTCTCGCAGTCTCTCTCGCAGTCTCTCTCGCTGTCTCCCTCGCACTCTCTCTCGCAGTCTCCTTTGCAGTCTCTCTCGCTGTCTCTCTCGCTGTCTCCCTCGCAGTCTCCCTCGCAGTCTCCCTCGCTGTCTCTCTCGTTGTCTCTCTCGCTGTCTCTCTCGCTGTCTCCCTCGCTGTTTCCCTCACAGTCTCCCTCGCTGTCTCCCTCGCTGTCTCTCACGCAGTCGCTCTCACTTTCTCCCTCGCTGTCTCTCTCGCAGTCCTTCTCGCAGTCTCTCTCGCAGTCTCTCTCGCAGTCTCTCTCGCAGTCTCTCTCGCTGTCTCCCTCGCTTTCTCCCTCGCTGTCTCTCTCGCTGTCTCTCTCGCTGTCTCTCTCGCTGTCTCTCTCGCTGTCTCCCTCGCAGTCTCTCTCGCAGTCTCTCTCGCTGTCTCTCTCGCTGTCTCTCTCGCTGTCTCCCTCGCTGTCTCCCTCGCTGTCTCCCTCGCAGTCTCCCTCGCTGTCTCCCTCGCTGTGTCCCTCGCTGTGTCCCTCGCTGTCTCTCTCGCTGTCTCTCTCGCAGTTTCCCTCGCTGTCTCTCTCGCAGTTTCCCTCGCTGTCTCCCTCGCTGTCTCCCTCGCTGTCTCCCTCGCTGTCTTCCACGCAGTCTCCCTCGCAGTCTCCCTCGCAGTCTCCCTCGCAGTCTCCCTCGCAGTCTCTCTCGCAGTCTCCCTCGCTGTCTCCCTCGCTGTCTCCCTCGCTTTCTCCCTCGCTTTCTCCCTCGCTTTCTCCCTCGCTTTCTCCCTCGCTGTCTCTCTCGCTGTCTCTCTCGCTGTCTCTCTCGCTGTCTCTCTCGCTGTCTCTCTCGCTGTCTCTCTCGCTGTCTCCCTCGCTGTCTCCCTCGCTGTCTCCCTCGCTGTGTCCCTCGCTGTCTCTCTCGCAGTTTCCCTCGCTGTCTCTCTCGCTGTCTCCCTCGCTGTCTCCCTCGCTGTCTCCCTCGCAGTCTCCCTCGCAGTCTCCCTCGCAGTCTCCCTCGCAGTCTCCCTCGCAGTCTCCCTCGCAGTCTCTCTCGCAGTCTCTCTCGCAGTCTCTCTCGCAGTCTCCCTCGCAGTCTCCCTCGCTGTCTCCCTCGCTGTCTCCCTCGCTGTCTCCCTCGCTGTCTCCCTCGCCATCTCCCTCGCCGTCTCCCTCGCAGTCACTCTCTCTGTATCCCCCGCTGTCTCTCTCGCTATCTCCATAGCAGTCTCTCTCGCTGTCTCCCTCGCTGTCTCCCTCGCTGTCTCCCTCGCTGTCTCCCTCGCTGTCTCCGTCTCTGTCGCTGTCTCTGTCGCTGTCTCTGTCGCTGTCTCTGTCGCTGTCTCCCTCTCTGTCTCTGTCGCTGTCTCCCTCTCTGTCTCCCACGCTGTCTCCCTCGTCGTCTCCCTCGTCATCTCCCTCGTCGTCTCCCTCGTCGTCTCCCTCGTCGTCTCCCTCGTCGTCTCCCTCGCAGTCTCTCTCGCAGTCTCTCTCGCTGTCTCTCTCGCTGTCTCTCTCGCTGTCTCTCTCAATGTACTCTCGCTGTCTCCCTTGCTGTCTCCCTCGCTGTCTCCCTTCTGTCTCCCTCGCTCTATCCCTCGCTGTATCACTCGCAGTCTCACTCGCAGTCTCTCTCGCAGTCTCTCTCGCAGTCTCTCTCGCAGTCTCTCTCGCAGTCTCTCGCAGTCTCTCTCGCTGTCTCTCTCGCTGTCTCTCTCGCTGTCTCCCTCTCAGTCTCTCTCACTCTCTCTCTCGCAGTCTCTCTCGTCGTCTCTCTCTCCATCTCTCTCTCCATCTCTCTCGCCGTCTCTCTCGCCGTCTCTCTCGCCGTCTCTCTCGCAGTCTCGCTCGCAGTCTCCCTCGCAGTCTCCCTCGCAGTCTCTCTCGCAGTCTCTCTCGCAGTCTCTCTCGCAGTCTCTCTCGCAGTCTCCCTCGCAGTCTCCCTCACAGTCTCTCTCGCTGTCTCCCTCGCAGTCTCTCTCGCAGTCTCTCGCAGTCTCTCTCGCAGTCTCTCTCGCTGTCCCTCTCGCAGTCTCTCTCGCAGTCTCCCTCGCTGTCTCCCTCGCAGTCTCTCTCGCAGTCTCTCTCGCAGTCTCTCTCGCTGTCTCTCTCAATGTACTCTCGCTGTCTCCCTCGCTGTCTCCCTCGCTGTCTCCCTCGCTCTATCCCTCGCTCTATCCCTCGCTCTATCCCTCGCTGTATCTCTCGCAGTCTCTCTCGCAGTCTCTCTCGCAGTCTCTCTCGCTGTCTCCCTCTCAGTCTCTCTCACTCTCTCTCTCGCAGTCTCTCTCGTCGTCTCTCTCTCCATCTCTCTCACCATCTCTCTCACTGTCTCTCTCGCCGTCTCTCTCGCAGTCTCCCTCGCAGTCTCCCTCGCAGTCTCTCTCGCAGTCTCTCTCGCAGTCTCCCTCGCAGTCTCCCTCGCAGTCTCCCTCGCAGTCTCTCTCGCAGTCTCTCTCGCAGTCTCTCTCGCAGTCTTCCTCCCAGTCTTCCTTGCAGTCTCCCTCGCTGTCTCCCTCGCTGTCTCCCTCGCTGTCTCTCTTGCAGTCTCTCTTGCTGTCTCTCTTGCTGTCTCTCTTGCTGTCTCCCTCGCAGTCTCCCTCGCAGTCTCCCTCGCAGTCTCCCTCGCAGTCTCCCTCGCAGTCTCCCTCGCTGTCTCCCTCGCTGTCTCCCTCGCTGTCTCCCTCGCTGTATCACGCGATCTCTCTCGCATTCTCTCTCGTCTCCCTCGCAGTCTCTCTCGCTGTGTCCATCGCAGTCTCTCTCACAGTCTCTCTTGCTGTCTCTGTCGCTGTCTCCCTCGCTGTCTCCCTCGCTGTCTCCCTCGCTGTCTCCCTCGCTGTCTCCCTCGCTGTCTCCCTCGCTGTCTCCTTCGCTGCCTCCCTCGCTGCCTCCCTCGCAGTCTCTCTCGAAGTCTCTCTCGCTGTCTCTCTCGCTGTCTCCCTCGCTGTCTCCCTCGCTGTCTCCCTCGCTGTCTCCCTCGCTCTCTCCCTCGCCGTCTCTCTCGCCGTCTCTCTCGCCGTTTCTCTCGCCGTCTCCCTCGCCGTCTCAATCGCTGTCTCCCTCGCAGTGTCTCTCGCTGTTTTTGTCGCTATCTCCATAGCAGTCTCTCTCGCAGTTTCTCTCGCTTTCTCCCTCGCAGTCTCTCTCGCAGTCTCTCTCGCTGTCTCCCTCACAGTCTCACTCGCAGTCTCTCTCGCTGTCTCTCTCGCTGTCTCCCTCGCTGTCTCCCTCACAGTCTCCCTCGCTGTCTCCCTCGAGGTCTCTCTCACAGTCTCTCTCGCTGACTCCCTCGCAGTTTCTATCGCTGTCTCCCTCGTGTTCTCTCTCGCTTTCTCCCTCGCTCTCTCCCTCGCAGTCTCTCTCGCAGTCTCTCTCGCTATCTCCCTCGCTATCTCCCTCGCTATCTCCCTCGCTATCTCCCTCGCTATCTCCCTCGCTATCTCTCTCGCTGTCTCTCTCGCTGTCTCCCTTGCAGTCTCCCTCGCAGTCTCCCTCGCAGTCTCTCTCGCAGTCTCTCTCGCTTTCTCCCTCGCAGTCTCTCTCGCAGTCTCTCTCGCAGTCTCTCTTGCAGTCTCTCTCGCAGTCTTCGTCGCAGTTTCTCTCGCTGTCTCCCTCGCTGCCTGCCACGCTGTCTCCCTCGCAGTCTCTCTTGCAGTCTCCCTCGCTGTGTCTCTCGCTCTCTCTCTCGCAGTCTCCCTCGCTGTCTCCCTCGCTATCTCCCTCGCTGTCTCCCTCGCTGTCTCACGCGATCTCTCTCACATTCTCTCTCGTTGTCTCCCTCGCAGTCTCTCTCGCTGTGTCCCTCGCAGTCTCTCTCGCAGTCTCTATTGCTGTCTCTCTCGCTGTGTCCCTCGCTGTCTCCCTCGCTGTCTCCCTCGCTGTCTCCCTCGCTGTCTCTCTCGAAGTCTCTCTCGCTGTCTCCCTCGCTGTCTCCCTCGCTGTCTCCCTCGCTTTCTCTCTCGCTTTCTCCCTCGCTCTCTCCCTTGCAGTCTCTCTCGCAGTCTCTCTCGCAGTCTCCCTCGCAGTCTCCCTCGCAGTCTCCCTCGCAGTCTCTCTCGCAGTCTCTCTCGCAGTCTCTCTCGCTGTCTCCCTCACTGTCTCCCTCGCTGTCTCCCTCACTGTCTCCCTCGCTGTCTCTCTCGCTGTCTCTCTCGCTGTCTCTCTCGCTGTCTCTCTCGCTGTCTCTCTCGCTGTCTCCCTCACAGTCTCTCTCGCTGTCTCTCTCGCTGTCTCTCTCGCAGTCTCTCTCGCTGTCTCCCTCACTGTCTCCCTCGCTGTCTCCCTCGCTGTCTCCCTCGCTGTCTCTCTCGCTGTCTCTCTCGCTGTCTCTCTCGCTGTCTCTCTCGCTGTCTCTCTCGCTGTCTCTCTCGCTGTCTCGCTCGCTGTCTCTCTCGCTGTCTCCCTCGCTGTCTCCCTCGCAGTCTCCCTCGCAGTCTCCCTCGCAGTCTCCCTCGCAGTCTCCCTCGCTGTCTCCCTCGCTGTGTCCCTCGCTGTGTCCCTCGCTGTGTCCCTCGCTGTCTCTCTCGCAGTTTCCCTCGCTGTCTCTCTCGCAGTTTCCCTCGCTGTCTCCCTCGCTGTCTCCCTCGCTGTCTCCCTCGCTGTCTCCCTCGCAGTCTCCCTCGCAGTCTCCCTCGCAGTCTCTCTCGCATTCTCCCTCGCTGTCTCCCTCGCTTTCTCCCTCGCAGTGTCTCTCGCTGTTTTTGTCGCTATCTCCATAGCAGTCTCTCTCGCAGTTTCTCTCGCTTTCTCCCTCGCAGTCTCTCTCGCAGTCTCTCTCGCTGTCTCCCTCACAGTCTCACTCGCAGTCTCTCTCGCTGTCTCTCTCGCTGTCTCCCTCGCTGTCTCCCTCACAGTCTCCCTCGCTGTCTCCCTCGAGGTCTCTCTCACAGTCTCTCTCGCTGACTCCCTCGCAGTTTCTATCGCTGTCTCCCTCGTGTTCTCTCTCGCTTTCTCCCTCGCTCTCTCCCTCGCAGTCTCTCTCGCAGTCTCTCTCGCTATCTCCCTCGCTATCTCCCTCGCTATCTCCCTCGCTATCTCCCTCGCTATCTCCCTCGCTATCTCTCTCGCTGTCTCTCTCGCTGTCTCCCTTGCAGTCTCCCTCGCAGTCTCCCTCGCAGTCTCTCTCGCAGTCTCTCTCGCTTTCTCCCTCGCAGTCTCTCTCGCAGTCTCTCTCGCAGTCTCTCTTGCAGTCTCTCTCGCAGTCTTCGTCGCAGTTTCTCTCGCTGTCTCCCTCGCTGCCTGCCACGCTGTCTCCCTCGCAGTCTCTCTTGCAGTCTCCCTCGCTGTGTCTCTCGCTCTCTCTCTCGCAGTCTCCCTCGCTGTCTCCCTCGCTATCTCCCTCGCTGTCTCCCTCGCTGTCTCACGCGATCTCTCTCACATTCTCTCTCGTTGTCTCCCTCGCAGTCTCTCTCGCTGTGTCCCTCGCAGTCTCTCTCGCAGTCTCTATTGCTGTCTCTCTCGCTGTGTCCCTCGCTGTCTCCCTCGCTGTCTCCCTCGCTGTCTCTCTCGAAGTCTCTCTCGCTGTCTCCCTCGCTGTCTCCCTCGCTGTCTCCCTCGCTTTCTCTCTCGCTTTCTCCCTCGCTCTCTCCCTTGCAGTCTCTCTCGCAGTCTCTCTCGCAGTCTCCCTCGCAGTCTCCCTCGCAGTCTCCCTCGCAGTCTCTCTCGCAGTCTCTCTCGCAGTCTCTCTCGCTGTCTCCCTCACTGTCTCCCTCGCTGTCTCCCTCACTGTCTCCCTCGCTGTCTCTCTCGCTGTCTCTCTCGCTGTCTCTCTCGCTGTCTCTCTCGCTGTCTCTCTCGCTGTCTCCCTCACAGTCTCTCTCGCTGTCTCTCTCGCTGTCTCTCTCGCAGTCTCTCTCGCTGTCTCCCTCACTGTCTCCCTCGCTGTCTCCCTCGCTGTCTCCCTCGCTGTCTCTCTCGCTGTCTCTCTCGCTGTCTCTCTCGCTGTCTCTCTCGCTGTCTCGCTCGCTGTCTCTCTCGCTGTCTCTCTCGCTGTCTCCCTCGCTGTCTCCCTCGCAGTCTCCCTCGCAGTCTCCCTCGCAGTCTCCCTCGCTGTCTCCCTCGCTGTGTCCCTCGCTGTGTCCCTCGCTGTGTCCCTCGCTGTCTCTCTCGCAGTTTCCCTCGCTGTCTCTCTCGCAGTTTCCCTCGCTGTCTCCCTCGCTGTCTCCCTCGCTGTCTCCCTCGCTGTCTCCCTCGCAGTCTCCCTCGCAGTCTCCCTCGCAGTCTCCCTCGCAGTCTCTCTCGCTGTCTCCCTCGCTGTCTCCCTCGCTTTCTCCCTCGCTGTCTCTCTCGCTGTCTCTCTCGCTGTCTCCCTTGCTGTCTCTCTCGCAGTCTCTCTCGCAGTCTCTCTCGCTGTCTCTCTCGCTGTCTCTCTCGCTGTCTCTCTCGCTGTCTCTCTCGCTGTCTCTCTCGCTGTCTCTCTCGCTGTCTCCCTCGCTGTCTCCCTCGCTGTCTCCCTCGCTGTGTCCCTCGCTGTCTCTCTCGCAGTTTCCCTCGCTGTCTCTCTCGCAGTTTCCCTCGCTGTCTCCCTCGCAGTCTCCCTCGCAGTCTCCCTCGCAGTCTCCCTCGCAGTCTCCCTCGCAGTCTCCCTCGCTGTCTCCCTCGCTGTCTCCCTCGCTGTCTCCCTCGCTGTCTCCCTCGCTGTCTCCCTCGCTGTCTCCCTCGCCGTCTCCCTCGCCGTCTCCCTCGCAGTCACTCTCTCTGTATCCCCCGCTGTCTCTCTCGCTATCTCCATAGCAGTCTCTCTCGCTGTCTCCCTCGCTGTCTCCCTCGCTGTCTCCCTCGCTGTCTCCCTCGCTGTCTCCCTCGCTGTCTCCCTCGCTGTCTCCGTCTCTGTCGCTGTCTCTGTCGCTGTCTCTGTCGCTGTCTCTGTCGCTGTCTCCCTCTCTGTCTCTGTCGCTGTCTCCCTCTCTGTCTCCCTCGCTGTCTCCCTCGCTGTCTCCCTCGTCGTCTCCCTCGTCGTCTCCCTCGTCATCTCCCTCGTCGTCTCCCTCGTCGTCTCCCTCGTCGTCTCCCTCGTCGTCTCCCTCGCAGTCTCTCTCGCAGTCTCTCTCGCAGTCTCTCTCGCTGTCTCTCTCGCTGTCTCTCTCGCTTTCTCTCTCGCTGTCTCTCTCAATGTACTCTCGCTGTCTCCCTCGCTGTCTCCCTCGCTGTCTCCCTTCTGTCTCCCTCGCTCTATCCCTCGCTGTATCACTCGCAGTCTCACTCGCAGTCTCTCTCGCAGTCTCTCTCGCAGTCTCTCTCGCAGTCTCTCTCGCTGTTTCTCTCGCTGTCTCCCTCTCAGTCTCTCTCACTCTCTCTCTCGCAGTCTCTCTCGTCGTCTCTCTCTCCATCTCTCTCTCCATCTCTCTCTCCGTCTCTCTCGCCGTCTCTCTCGCCGTCTCTCTCGCAGTCTCGCTCGCAGTCTCCCTCGCAGTCTCTCTCGCAGTCTCTCTCGCAGTCTCTCTCGCAGTCTCTCTCGCAGTCTCTCTCGCAGTCTCCCTCGCAGTCTCCCTCACAGTCTCTCTCGCTGTCTCCCTCGCAGTCTCTCTCGCAGTCTCTCTCGCAGTCTCTCTCGCAGTCTCTCTCGCAGTCTCTCTCGCTGTCCCTCTCGCAGTCTCTCTCGCAGTCTCTCTCGCAGTCTCCCTCGCAGTCTCTCTCGCAGTCTCTCTCGCAGTCTCTCTCGCTGTCTCTCTCAATGTACTCTCGCTCTCTCCCTCGCTGTCTCCCTCGCTCTATCCCTCGCTCTATCCCTCGCTCTATCCCTCGCTCTATCCCTCGCTGTATCTCTCGCAGTCTCTCTCGCAGTCTCTCTCGCAGTCTCTCTCGCAGTCTCTCTCGCAGTCTCTCTCGCAGTCTCTCTCTCTCTCTCTCTCGCATTCTCTCTCGTCGTCTCTCTCTCCATCTCTCTCACCATCTCTCTCGCTGTCTCTCTCGCCGTCTCCCTCGCAGTCTCCCTCGCAGTCTCCCTCGCAGTCTCTCTCGCAGTCTCTCTCGCAGTCTCCCTCGCAGTCTCCCTCGCAGTCTCCCTCGCAGTCTCCCTCGCAGTCTCCCTCACAGTCTCTCTCGCTGTCTCCATTGCAGTCTCCCACACAGTCTCTGTCGCTTTCTCCCTCGCTTTCTCCCTCGCAGTCTCTCTCGCAGTCTCTCTCGCAGTCTCTCTCGCAGTCTCTCTCGCAGTCTCTCTCACTGTCCCTCTCGCAGTCTCTCTCGCAGTCTCTCTCGCTGTCTTCCTCGCAGTCTCTCTCGCAGTCTCCTTTGCAGTCTCTCTCGCTGTCTCTCTCGCTGTCTCTCTCGCTGTCTCCCTCGCAGTCTCCCTCACAGTCTCCCTCGCAGTCTCCCTCGCAGTCTCCCTCGCAGTCTCCCTCGCAGTCTCTCTCGCTGTCTCCCTCGCTGTTTCCCTCACAGTCTCCCTCGCTGTCTCCCTCGCTGTGTCCCTCGCAGTCTCTCACGCAGTCGCTCTCACTTTCTCCCTCGCTGTCTCTCTTGCAGTCCTTCTCGCAGTCTCTGTTGCTGTCTCCCTCGCTGTCTCCCTCGCTGTCTCCCTCGCTGTCTCCCTCGCTGTCTCCCTCGCTGACTCCCTCGCTGTCTCCCTCGCTGTCTACCTCGCTGTCTCCCTCGCTGTCTCCCTCGCTGTCTTCCATGCTGTCTCCCTCGCAGTCTCCCTCGCAGTCTCCCTCGCAGTCTCCCTCGCAGTCTCTCTCGCTGTCTCCCTCGCTTTCTCTCTCGCTGTCTCTCTCGCTGTCTCTCTCGCTGTCTCTCTCGCTGTCTCTCTCGCTGTCTCCCTCGCAGTCTCTCTTGCAGTCTCTCTTGCAGTCTCTCTCGTTGTCTCCCTCGCTGTCTCCCTCGCTGTCTCCCTCGCTGTCTCCCTCGCTGTGTCCCTCGCTCTCCCCCTCGCTCTCCCCCTCGCTCTCCCCCTCGCTCTCCCCCTCGCTCTCTCCCTCGCAGTCTCCCTCGCTGTCTCCCTCGCTGTCTCTCTCGCAGTCTCTCTCGCTGTCTTCCTCGCTGTGTCCCTCGCAGTCTCTCTCGCAGTCTCTCTCGCAGTCTCTCTCGCAGTCTTCCTCTCAGTTTCTCTCGCTGTCTCCCTCGCTGCCTCCCACGCTGTCTCCCTCGCTGTCTCACGCGATCTCTCTCGCATTCTCTCTCGTTGTCTCCCTTGCAGTCTCTCTCGCTGTGTCCCTCGCAGTCTCTCTTGCAGTCTCTATTGCTGCCTCTGTCGCTGTCTCCCTCGCTGTCTCCCTCGCTGTCTCCCTCGCTGCCTCCCTCGCAGTCTCTCTCGAAGTCTCTCTCGCTGTCTACCTCGCTGTCTCCCTCGCTGTCTCCCTCGCTGTCTCTCTCGCTGCCTCCCTCGCAGTCTCTCTCGAAGTCTCTCTCGCTGTCTACCTCGCTGTCTCCCTCGCTCTCTCTCTCGCTCTCTCCCTCGCCGTCTCCCTCGCCGTCTTAATCGCTGTCTCCCTCGCATTCTCTCTCGCAGTGTCTCTCGCTGTATCCCTCGCTGTCTCTCTCGCTATCTCCATAGCAGTCTCTCTCGCAGTTTCTCTCGCTTCCTCCCTCGCAGTCTCTCTCGCTGTCTCCCTCACAGTGTCTCTCGCTGTCTCTCTCACTGTCTCCCTCGCTGTCTCTCTCACTGTCTCCCTCGCTGTCTCCCTCACAGTCTCTCTCGCTGTCTCCCTCGCTGTCTCCCTCGCTGTCTCCCTCGAGGTCTCTCTCGCAGTCTCTCTCGCAGTCTCTCTCGCAGTCTCTCTCGCTGTCTCTCTCGCTGACTCCCTCGCAGTTTCTATCGCTGTCTCCCTCGCAGTCTCTCTCGCTTTCTCCCTCGCTCTCTCCCTCGCAGTCTCTCTCGCAGTCTCCCTCGCTGTCTCCCTCGCAGTCTCCCTCGCTGTCTACCTCGCTCTCTCTCTCGCTGTCACCCTCGCTGTCACCCTCGCTGTCTCCCTTGCAGTCTCCCACACAGTCTCTCACGCTTTCTCCCTCGCTTTATCCCTCGCTTTATCCCTCGCTTTCTCCCTCGCAGTCTCTCTCGCAGTCTCTCTCGCAGTCTCTCTCGCAGTCTCTCTCGCAGTCTCTCTCGCAGTCTCTCTCGCTGTCCCTCTCGCAGTCTCTCTCGCTGTCTCTCTCGCTGTCTCTCTCGCTGACTCCCTCGCAGTTTCTATCGCTGTCTCCCTCGCAGTCTCTCTCGCTTTCTCCCTCGCTCTCTCCCTCGCAGTCTCTCTCGCAGTCTCCCTCGCTGTCTCCCTCGCAGTCTCCCTCGCTGTTTCCCTCGCTGTCTACCTCGCTCTCTCTCTCGCTGTCACCCTCGCTGTCTCCCTTGCAGTCTCCCACACAGTCTCTCACGCTTTCTCCCTCGCTTTCTCCCTCGCTTTCTCCCTCGCAGTCTCTCTCGCAGTCTCTCTCGCAGTCTCTCTCGCAGTCTCTCTCGCAGTCTCTCTCGCAGTCTCTCTCGCAGTCTCTCTCGCTGTCCCACTCGCAGTCTCCCTCGCAGTCTCTCTCGCAGTCTCCTTTGCAGTCTCTCTCGCTGTCTCTCTCGCTGTCTCTCTCGCAGTCTCCCTCGCAGTCTGCCTCGCAGTTTCCCTCGCAGTCTCTTTCGCTGTCTCCCTCACAGTCTCTTTCGCTGTCTCCCTCGCAGTCTCCCTCGCAGTCTCTCTCGCAGTCGCTCTCAATTTCTCCCTCGCTGTCTCTCTCGCAGTCCTTCTCGCAGTCCTTCTCGCAGTCTCTCTCGCTGTCTCTCTCGCTGTCTCTCTCGCTGTCTCTCTCGCTGTCTCTCTCGCTGTCTCCCTCGCTGTCTCCCTCGCTGTCTCCCTCGCTGTCTCCCTCGCTGTCTCTCTCGCAGTCTCTCTCGCAGTCTCTCTCGCAGTCTCTCTCGCAGTCTCTCTCGCTGTCTCTCTCGCTGTCTCTCTCGCTGTCTCCCTCGCAGTCTCCCTCGCAGTCTCCCTCGCTGTCTCCCTCACTGTGTCCCTCGCTGTGTCCCTCGCTGTGTCCCTCGCTGTGTCCCTCGCTGTCTCTCTCGCAGTTTCCCTCGCTGTCTCTCTCGCAGTTGCCCTCGCTGTCTCCCTCGCTGTCTCCCTCGCAGTCTCCCTCGCAGTCTCCCTCGCAGTCTCCCTCGCAGTCTCCCTCGCAGTCTCCCTCGCAGTCTCTCTCGCAGTCTCTCTCGCAGTCTCCCTCGCAGTCTCCCTCGCAGTCTCCCTCGCTGTCTCCCTCGCTGTCTCCCTCGCTGTCTCCCTCGCTGTCTCCCTCGCCGTCTCCCTCGCCGTCTCCCTCGCAGTCACTCTCTCTGTATCCCCCGCTGTCTCTCTCGCTATCTCCATAGCAGTCTCTCTCGCTGTCTCCCTCGCTGTCTCCCTCGCTGTCTCCCTCGCTGTCTCTGTCGCTGTCTCCCTTTCTGTCTCCCTTTCTGTCTCCCTCTCTGTCTCCCTTTCTGTCTCCCTCTCTGTCTCCCTCTCTGTCTCCCTCTCTGTCTCCCTCTCTGTCTCCCTCTCTGTCTCCCTCGCTGTCTCCCTCGCCGTCTCCCTCGCCGTCTCCCTCGTCGTCTCCCTCGTCATCTCCCTCGTCGTCTCCCTCGTCGTCTCCCTCGTCGTCTCCCTCGCAGTCTCTCTCGCAGTCTCTCTCGCTGTCTCTCTCGCTGTCTCTCTCGCTGTCTCTCTCGCTGTCTCTCTCGCTGTCTCTCTCGATGTACTCTCGCTGTATCCCTCGCTGTCTCCCTCGCTGTCTCCCTTCTGTCTCCCTCGCTCTATCCCTCGCTGTATCACTCGCAGTCTCACTCGCAGTCTCTCTCGCTGTCTCTCTCGCTGTCTCTCTCGCTGTCTCCCTCTCAGTCTCTCTCGCAGTCTCTCTCGCCGTCTCTCTCTCCATCTCTCTCTCCGTCTCTCTCGCCGTCTCTCTCGCCGTCTCTCTCGCCGTCTCTCTCGCCGTCTCTCTCGCCGTCTCTCTCGCCGTCTCTCTCGCAGTCTCGCTCGCAGTCTCCCTCGCAGTCTCTCTCGCAGTCTCTCTCGCAGTCTCTCTCGCTGCCTCTCTTGCAGTCTCTCTCGCTGTCTCCCTCGCTGTGTCTCTCGCTCTCTCCCTCGCTGTCTCCCTCGCCGTCTCACACGCTCTCTCGCAGTCTCTCTCGCTGTCTCCCTCACTGTGTCCCTCGCAGTCTCCCTCGCTGTTTCTCTCGCTTTCTCCCTCGCTTTCTCCCTCGCTTTCTCCCTCGCTCTCTCCCTCGCAGTCTCTCTCGCAGTCTCTCTCGCAGTCTCTCTCGCAGTCTCTCTCGCAGTCTCCCTCGCTGTCTCCCTCGCAGTCTCCCTCGCAGTCTCCCTCGCTGTTTCCCTCGCTCTCTCTCTCGCTCTCTCTCTCGCTGTCTCCCTCGCTGTCTCCCTCGCTGTCTCCCTCGCTGTCTCCCTCGCTGTCTCCCTCGCTGTCTCCCTCGCAGTCTCCCTCACTATCCCTCTCGCAGTCTCTCTAGCAGTCTCCCTCGCTGTCTCCCTCACAGTCTCTCTCGCTGTCTCTCTCGCTGTCTCCCTTGCAGTCTCCCACACAGTCTCTCACGCTTTCTCCCTCGCTTTCTCCCTCGCTTTCTCCCTCGCCGTCTCTCTCGCTTTCTCTCTCGCAGTCTCTCTCGCTGTCCCTCTCGCAGTCTCTCTCGCTGTCCCTCTCGCAGTCTCTCTCGCTGTCCCTCTCGCCGTCTCTCTCGCAGTCTCTCTCGCTGTCCCTCTCGCAGTCTCTCTCGCAGTCTCTCTCGCAGTCTCTCTCGCAGTCTCTCTCGCTGTCCCTCTCGCAGTCTCTCTCGCTGTCTCCCTCGCAGTCTCTCTCGCTGTCTCCTTTGCAGTCTCTCTCGCTGTCTCTCTCGCTGTCTCTCTCGCTGTCTCTCTCGCTGTCTCTCTCGCAGTCTCTCTCGCTGTCTCTCTCGCAGTCTCCCTCGCAGTCTGCCTCGCAGTTTCCCTCGCAGTCTCTTTCGCTGTCTCCCTCGCTGTTTCCCTCACAGTCTCTTTCGCTGTCTCCCTCGCAGTCTTCCTCGCAGTCTCTCTCGCAGTCATTCTCGCAGTCCTTCTCGCAGTCCTTCTCGCTGTCTCTCTCGCTGTCTCTCTCGCTGTCTCCCTCGCTGTCTCCCTCGCTGTCTCCCTCGCTGTCTCCCTCGCTATCTCCCTCTCTGTCTCCCACGCTGTCTCCCTCGCAGTCTCCCTCGCAGTCTCCCTCGCAGTCTCCCTCGCAGTCTCCCTCGCAGTCTCTCTCGCTGTCTCCCTCGCTGTCTCTCTCGCTGTCTCTCTCACTGTCTCTCTCGCTGTCTCCCTCGCAGTCTCTCTCGCAGTCTCTCTCGCATTCTCTCTCGCATTCTCTCTCGCTGTCTCCAACGCTGTCTCCAACGCTGTCTCCAACGCTGTCTCCAACGCTGTCTCCCTCGCTGTCTCCCTCGCTGTCTCCCTCGCTGTCTCCCTCGCTGTCTCCCTCGCTGTCTCCCTCGCCGTCTCCCTCGCTGTCTCCCTCGCTGTCTCCCTCGCTGTCTCCCACGCAGTTTCTCTCGCTGTCTCTCTCGCTGTCTCCATCGCTTTCTCCCTCGCTGTCTCTCTCGCTGTCTCTCTCGCTGTCTCTCTCGCTGTCTCTCTCGCTGTCTCTCTTGCAGTCTCTCTCGCTGTCTCCCTCGCTGTGTGTCTCGCCGTCTCCCTCGCCGTCTCCCTCGCCGTCTCCCTCGCCGTCTCCCTCGCCGTCTCCCTTGCAGTCACTCTCTCTGTATCCCCGGCTGTCTCTCTCGCTATCTCCATAGCAGTCTCTCTCACTGTCTCTGTCGCTGTCTCTGTCGCTGTCTCTGTCGCTGTCTCTGTCGCTGTCTCCCTCGCTGTCTCACTCGCTCTATCCCTCGCTGTATCTCTCGCAGTCTCTCTCGCAGTCTCTCTCGCAGTCTCTCTCACAGTCTCTCTCGCTGTCTCTCTCGCAGTCTCTCTCGCAGGCTCCCTCGCAGTCTCTCTCGCAGTCACTCTCGCAGTCACTCTCGCAGTCTCCCTCGCAGTCTCCCTCGCAGTCTCCCTCGCAGTCTCCCTCGCAGTCTCTCTCGCTGTCTCCCTCGCTGTTTCCCTCACATTCTCTCTCGCTGTCTGCCTCGCAGTCTCTCTCGAAGTCGCTCTCGCTTTCTCCCTCGCTGTCTCTCTCGCAGTCTCTCTCGCTGTCTCCCTCGCTGTCTCCCTCGCTGTCTCCCTCGCTGTCTCCCTCGCTGTCTCCCACGCTGTCTCTCTCGCTGTCTCTCTCGCTGTCTCTCTCGCTGTCTCCATCGCTTTCTCCCTCGCTGTCTCTCTCGCTGTCTCTCTCGCTGTCTCTCTCGCTGTCTCTCTCGCTGTCTCTCTCGCTGCCTCTCTCGCTGTCTCTCTCGCTGTCTCTCTCGCTGTCTCTCTCGCTGCCTCTCTCGCAGTCTCTCTCGCTGTCTCCCTCGCTGTCTCCCTCGCTGTGTCTCTCGCTCTCTCCCTCGCTGTCTCCCTCGCCGTCTCACACGCTCTCTCGCAGTCTCTCTCGCTGTCTCCCTCACTGTGTCCCTCGCAGTCTCCCTCGCTGTTTCCCTCGCTGTCTCCCTCGCTGTCTCCCTCGCTGTCTCCCTCGCTGTCTCCCTCGAGGTCTCTCTCGCAGTCTCTCTCGCAGTCTCTCTCGCTGTCTCTCTCGCTGTCTCTCTCGCTGACTCCCTCGCAGTTTCTATCGCTGTCTCCCTCGCAGTCTCTCTCGCTTTCTCCCTCGCTTTCTCCCTCGCTTTCTCCCTCGCTCTCTCCCTCGCAGTCTCTCTCGCAGTCTCTCGCGCAGTCTCTCTCGCAGTCTCCCTCGCTGTCTCCCTCGCTGTTTCCCTCGCTCTCTCTCTCGCTCTCTCTCTCGCTGTCTCCCTCGCTGTCTCCCTCGCTGTCTCCCTCGCTGTCTCCCTCGCTGTCTCCCTCGCTGTCTCCCTCGCAGTCTCCCTCACTATCCCTCTCGCAGTCTCTCTAGCAGTCTCTCTCGCTGTCTCCCTCACAGTCTCTCTCGCTGTCTCTCTCGCTGTCTCCCTTGCAGTCTCCCACACAGTCTCTCACGCTTTCTCCCTCGCTTTCTCCCTCGCTTTCTCCCTCGCCGTCTCTCTCGCTTTCTCTCTCGCAGTCTCTCTCGCTGTCCCTCTCGCAGTCTCTCTCGCTGTCCCTCTCGCAGTCTCTCTCGCTGTCCCTCTCGCCGTCTCTCTCGCAGTCTCTCTCGCTGTCCCTCTCGCAGTCTCTCTCGCAGTCTCTCTCGCTGTCCCTCTCGCAGTCTCTCTCGCTGTCTCCCTCGCAGTCTCTCTCGCAGTCTCCTTTGCAGTCTCTCTCGCTGTCTCTCTCGCTGTCTCTCTCGCTGTCTCTCTCGCAGTCTCTCTCGCTGTCTCTCTCGCAGTCTCCCTCGCAGTCTGCCTCGCAGTTTCCCTCGCAGTCTCTTTCGCTGTCTCCCTCGCTGTTTCCCTCACAGTCTCTTTCGCTGTCTCCCTCGCAGTCTCCCTCGCAGTCTCTCTCGCAGTCCTTCTCGCAGTCCTTCTCGCAGTCCTTCTCGCTGTCTCTCTCGCTGTCTCTCTCGCTGTCTCTCTCGCTGTCTCCCTCGCTGTCTCCCTCGCTGTCTCCCTCGCTGTCTCCCTCGCTGTCTCTCTCGCTGTCTCTCTCGCTGTCTCCCTCGCAGTCTCCCTCGCAGTCTCCCTCGCAGTCTCTCTCGCTGTCTCTCTCGCTGTCTCTCTCGCTGTCTCCCTCGCTTTCTCCCTCGCTGTCTCTCTCGCTGTCTCTCTCGCTGTCTCCCTTGCTGTCTCCCTCGCAGTCTCTCTTGCAGTCTCTCTCGCAGTCTCTCTCGCAGTCTCTCTCGCTGTCTCTCTCGCTGTCTCCAGCGCTGTCTCCCTCGCTGTCTCCCTCGCTGTCTCACTCGCTTTCTCCCTCGCTGTCTCCCTCGCTGTCTCCCTCGCTGTCTCCCTCGCTGTCTCCCTCGCTGTCTCCCTCGCTGTCTCCCTCGCATTCTCCCACGCATTCTCTCTCGCTGTCTCTCTCGCTGTCTCCATCGCTTTCTCCCTCGCTGTCTCTCTCGCTGTCTCTCTCGCTGTCTCTCTCGCTGCCTCTCTCGCTGTCTCCCTTGCAGTCTCTCTCGCAGTCTCTCTCGCTGTGTGTCTCGCTCTCTCGCTCGCTGTCTCACGCGCTATCTCCATAGCATTCTCTCTCACTGTCTCTGTCACTGTCTCTGTCGCTGTCTCTGTCGCTGTCTCTGTCGCTGTCTCTGTCGCTGTCTCTGTCGCTGCCTCCCTCGCTGTCTCCCTCGCTGTCTCCCTCGCTGTCTCCCTCGCTGTCTCCCTGGCCGTCTCCCTGGCCGTCTCCCTGGCCGTCTCCCTGGCCGTCTCCCTGGCCGTCTCCCTGGCCGTCTCTCTCGCAGTCTCTCTCGCTGTCTCTCTCGCTGTCTCTCTCGCTGTCTCCCTCGCTGTCTCCCTCGCTGTCTCCCTCGCCGTCTCCCTCGCCGTCTCCCTCGCCGTCTCCCTCGCCGTCTCTCTCGCTGTCTCTCTCAATGTACTCTCGCTGTCTCCCTCGCTGTCTCACTCTCTCTATCCCTCGCTGTATCTCTCGCAGTCTCTCTCGCAGTCTCTCTCACAGTCTCTCTCGCTGTCTCTCTCGCAGTCTCTCTCGCAGTCTCTCTCGCAGTCTCCCTCGCAGGCTCCCTCGCAGTCTCCCTCGCAGTCTCCCTCGCAGTCTCTCTCGCAGTCACTCTCGCAGTCTCTCTCGCAGTCTCCCTCGCAGTCTCCCTCGCAGTCTCCCTCGCAGTCTCCCTCGCAGTCTCTCTCGCTGTCTCCCTCACAGTCTCTCTCGCTGTCTGCCTCGCAGTCTCTCTCGAAGTCGCTCTCGCTTTCTCCCTCGCTGTCTCTCTCGCAGTCCTTCTCGCAGTCTCTCTCGCTGTCTGCAGCGCTGTCTCCCTCGCTGTCTCCCTCGCTGTCTCCCACGCAGTCTCTCTCGCTGTCTCTCTCGCTGTCTCCATCGCTTTCTCCATCGCTTTCTCCCTCGCTGTCTCTCTCGCTGTCTCTCTCGCTGTCTCTCTCGCTGTCTCTCTCGCTGTCTCTCTCGCTGTCTCTCTCGCTGTCTCTCTCGCTGTCTCTCTTGCAGTCTCTCTTGCAGTCTCTCTCGCTGTCTCCCTCGCTGTCTCCCTCGCTGTCTCCCTCGCTGTCTCCCTCGCTGTGTCTCTCGCTCTCTCCCTCGCTGTCTCCCTCGCTGTCTCCCTCGCTTTCTCCCTCGCCGTCTCTCTCGCAGTCTCTCTCGCAGTCTCTCTCGCAGTCTCTCTCGCAGTCTCTCTCGCTGTCCCTCTCGCAGTCCCACTCGCAGTCTCCCTCGCAGTCTCTCTCGCAGTCTCCTTTGCAGTCTCTCTCGCTGTTTCTCTCGCTGTCTCTCTCGCTGTCTCTCTCGCTGTCTCTCTCGCAGTCTCCCTCGCAGTCTGCCTCGCAGTTTCCCTCGCAGTCTCTTTCGCTGTCTCCCTCGCTGTTTCCCTCACAGTCTCTTATGCTGTCTCCCTCGCAGTCTCCCTCGCAGTCTCTCTCGCAGTCGCTCTCACTTTCTCCCTCGCTGTCTGTCTCGCAGTCCTTCTCGCAGTCCTTCTCGCAGTCCTTCTCGCAGTCCTTCTCGCTGTCTCCCTCGCTGTCTCCCTCGCTGTCTCCCTCGCTGTCTCCCACGCTGTCTCCCACGCTGTCTCCCACGCTGTCTCCCACGCTGTCTCCCACGCTGTCTCCCACGCTGTCTCCCACGCTGTCTCCCACGCTGTCTCCCACGCAGTCTCTCTCGCTGTCTCTCTCGCTGTCTCTCTCGCTGTCTCTCTCGCTGTCTCTCTCGCTGTCTCCCTCGCTTTCTCCCTCGCAGTCTCCCTCGCAGTCTCCCTCGCAGTCTCCCTCGCAGTCTCCCTCGCAGTCTCCCTCGCTGTCTCTCTCGCTGTCTCTCTCGCTGTCTCTCTCGCGGTCTCTCTCGCTGTCTCTCTCGCTGTCTCTCTCGCTGCCTCTCTCGCTGTCTCTCTCGCTGTCTCCCTTGCAGTCTCTCTCGCAGTCTCTCTCGCTGTGTGTCTCGCTCTCTCGCTCGCTGTCTCACGCGCTATCTCCATAGCATTCTCTCTCACTGTCTCTGTCCACTGTCTCTGTCGCTGTCTCTGTCGCTGTCTCTGTCGCTGTCTCTGTCGCTGTCTCTGTCGCTGTCTCTGTCGCTGTCTCTGTCGCTGTCTCCCTCGCTGTCTCCCTCGCCGTCTCCCTCGTCGTCTCCCTCGTCGTCTCCCTCGCCGTCTCCCTGGCCGTCTCCCTGGCCGTCTCCCTGGCCGTCTCCCTGGCCGTCTCCCTGGCCGTCTCCCTGGCCGTCTCCCTGGCCGTCTCTCTCGCAGTCTCTCTTGCTGTCTCTCTCGCTGTCTCTCTCGCTGTCTCTCTCGCTGTCTCTCTCGCTGTCTCTCTCGCTGTCTCACTCTCTCTATCCCTCGCTGTATCTCTCGCTGTCTCCCTCGCTGTTTCCCTCACAGTCTCTCTCGCTGTCTGCCTCGAAGTCTCTCTCGAAGTCGCTCTCGCTTTCTCCCTCGCTGTCTCTCTCGCAGTCCTTCTCGCAGTCTCTCTCGCTGTCTCCAGCGCTGTCTCCCTCGCTGTCTCCCTCGCTGTCTCCCTCGCTGTCTCCCTCGCTGTCTCTCTCGCTGTCTCTCTCGCTGTCTCTCTCGCTGTCTCTCTCGCTGTCTCCATCGCTTTCTCCCTCGCTGTCTCTCTCGCTGTCTCTCTCGCTGTCTCTCTGGCTGTCTCTCTCGCTGTCTCTCTCGCTGTCTCTCTCGCTGTCTCCCTTGCAGTCTCTCTTGCAGTCTCTCTCGCTGTCTCCCTCGCTGTCTCCCTTGCTGTCTCCCTCACTGTGTCTCTCGCTCTCTCCCTCGCTGTCTCACACGCTCTCTCTCGCAGTCTCCCTCGCTGTCTCCCTCGCTGTCTCCCTCATCGTCTCCCTCGCCGTCTCCCTTGCAGACACTCTCTCTGTATCCCCGGCTGTCTCTCTCGCTATCTCCATAGCAGTCTCTCTCACTGTCTCTGTCGCTGTCTCTGTCGCTGTCTCTGTCGCTGTCTCTGTCGCTGTCTCTGTCGCTGTCTCCCTCGCCGTCTCCCTCGCCGTCTCCCTCGCCGTCTCCCTCGCAGTCTCTCTCGCAGTCTCTCTCGCTGTCTCTCTCAATGTACTCTCGCTGTCTCCCTCACTGTCTCACTCGCTCTATCCCTCGCTGTATCTCTCGCAGTCTCTCTCGCAGTCTCTCTCGCAGTCTCTCTCGCAGTCTCTCTCGCTGTCTCTCTCGCTGTCTCCCTCGCAGTCTCTCTCGCTCTCTCTCTCACTGTCTCTCTCGCAGTCTCTCTCTCCATCTCTCTCACCATCTCTCTCGCCGTCTCTCTCGCAGTCTCCCTCGCTGTCTCCCTCGCTGTCTCCCTCGCTGTCTCCCTCGCTGTCTCCCTCGCAGTCTCTCTCGCAGTCTCTCTCGCAGTCTCTCTCGCAGTCTCCCTCGCTGTCTCCCTCACAGTCTCTCTCGCTGTCTCCATTGCAGTCTCCCACACAGTCTCTCACGCTTTCTCCCTCGCTTTCTCCCTCGCAGTCTCTCTCGCAGTCTCTCTCGCAGTCTCTCTCGCAGTCTCTCTCGCAGTCTCTCTCGCTGTCTCCCTCGCAGTCTCTCTCGCAGTCTCCTTTGCAGTCTCTCTCGCTGTCTCTCTCGCTGTCTCTCTCGCTGTCTCTCTCGCTGTCTCTCTCGCTGTCTCTCTCGCTGTCTCTCTCGATGTCTCTCTCGCAGTCTCACTCGCAGTCTGCCTCGCAGTCTCCCTCGCAGTCTCTCTCGTAGTCTCCTTTGCAGTCTCTCTCGCTGTCTCTCTCGCTGTCTCTCTCGCTGTCTCTCTCGCTGTCTCTCTCGCTGTCTCTCTCGCTGTCTCTCTCGCATTCTCTCTCGCAGTCTCCCTCGCAGTCTCTTTCGCTGTCTCCCTCGCTGTTTCCCTCACAGTCTCCCTCGCAGTCTCCCTCGCAGTCTCACTCGCAGTCTCTCTCGCAGTCGCTCTCACTTTCTCCCTCGCTGTCTCTCTCGCAGTCCTTCTCGCAGTCTCTCTCGCTGTCTCTCTCGCTCTCTCTCTCGCTGCCTCTCTCGCTGTCTCCCTTGCAGTCTCTCTCGCAGTCTCTCTCGCTGTGTGTCTCGCTCTCTCGCTCGCTGTCTCACGCGCTATCTCCATAGCATTCTCTCTCACTGTCTCTGTCGCTGTCTCTGTCGCTGTCTCTGTCGCTGCCTCCCTCGCTGTCTCTGTCGCTGCCTCCCTCGCTGTCTCCCTCGCTGTCTCCCTCGCTGTCTCCCTGGCCGTCTCCCTGGCCGTCTCCCTGGCATTCTCCCTGGCCGTCTCCCTGGCCGTCTCTCTCGCAGTCTCTCTCGCTGTCTCTCTCGCTGTCTCTCTCGCTGTCTCCCTCGCCGTCTCCCTCGCCGTCTCCCTCGCCGTCTCCCTCGCCGTCTCTCTCGCTGTCTCTCTCAATGTACTCTCGCTGTCTCCCTCGCTGTCTCACTCTCTCTATCCCTCGCTGTATCTCTCGCAGTCTCTCTCGCAGTCTCTCTCACAGTCTCTCTCGCTGTCTCTCTCGCAGTCTCTCTCGCAGGCTCCCTCGCAGTCTCCCTCGCAGTCTCCCTCGCAGTCTCCCTCGCAGTCTCTCTCGCAGTCACTCTCGCAGTCTCTCTCGCAGTCTCCCTCGCAGTCTCCCTCGCAGTCTCCCTCGCAGTCTCCCTCGCAGTCTCCCTCGCAGTATCCCTCGCAGTCTCCCTCGCAGTCTCTCTCGCTGTCTCCCTCGCAGTCTCTCTCGCTGTCTGCCTCGCAGTCTCTCTCGAAGTCGCTCTCGCTTTCTCCCTCGCTGTCTCTCTCGCAGTCCTTCTCGCAGTCTCTCTCGCTGTCTCCAGCGCTGTCTCCCTCGCTGTCTCCCTCGCTGTCTCCCACGCAGTCTCTCTCGCTGTCTCTCTCGCTGTCTCCATCGCTTTCTCCATCGCTTTCTCCCTCGCTGTCTCTCTCGCTGTCTCTCTCGCTGTCTCTCTCGCTGTCTCTCTCGCTGTCTCTCTCGCTGTCTCTCTCGCTGTCTCTCTCGCTGTCTCCCTTGCAGTCTCTCTTGCAGTCTCTCTCGCTGTCTCCCTCGCTGTCTCCCTCGCTGTCTCCCTCGCTGTCTCCCTCGCTGTGTCTCTCGCTCTCTCCCTCGCTGTCTCCCTCGCTGTCTCCCTCGCTTTCTCCCTCGCCGTCTCTCTCGCAGTCTCTCTCGCAGTCTCTCTCGCAGTCTCTCTCGCAGTCTCTCTCGCTGTCCCTCTCGCAGTCCCACTCGCAGTCTCCCTTGCAGTCTCTCTCGCAGTCTCCTTTGCAGTCTCTCTCGCTGTCTCTCTCGCTGTCTCTCTCGCTGTCTCTCTCGCTGTCTCTCTCGCAGTCTCCCTCGCAGTCTGCCTCGCAGTTTCCCTCGCAGTCTCTTTCGCTGTCTCCCTCGCTGTTTCCCTCACAGTCTCTTACGCTGTCTCCCTCGCAGTCTCCCTCGCAGTCTCTCTCGCAGTCGCTCTCACTTTCTCCCTCGCTGTCTCTCTCGCAGTCCTTCTCGCAGTCCTTCTCGCAGTCCTTCTCGCAGTCCTTCTCGCTGTCTCTCTCGCTGTCTCTCTCGCTGTCTCCCTCGCTGTCTCCCTCGCTGTCTCCCTCGCTGTCTCCCTCGCTGTCTCCCACGCTGTCTCCCACGCTGTCTCCCACGCTGTCTCCCACGCTGTCTCCCACGCTGTCTCCCACGCTGTCTCCCTCGCAGTCTCCCTCGCAGTCTCTCTCGCTGTCTCTCTCGCTGTCTCTCTCGCTGTCTCTCTCGCTGTCTCCCTCGCTTTCTCCCTCGCTGTCTCCCTCGCAGTCTCCCTCGCAGTCTCCCTCGCAGTCTCCCTCGCAGTCTCCCTCGCAGTCTCTCTCGCTGTCTCTCTCGCTGTCTCTCTCGCTGTCTCTCTCGCTGTCTCTCTCGCTGTCTCCCTCGCTGTCTCCCTCGCTGTCTCCCTCGCTGTCTCCCACGCAGTCCCTCTCGCTGTCTCTCTCGCTGTCTCTCTCGCTGTCTCCATCGCTTTCTCTCTCGCGGTCTCTCTCGCTGTCTCTCTCGCTGTCTCTCTCGCTGTCTCTCTCGCTGCCTCTCTCGCTGTCTCTCTCGCTGTCTCCCTTGCAGTCTCTCTCGCAGTCTCTCTCGCTGTGTGTCTCGCTCTCTCGCTCGCTGTCTCACGCGCTATCTCCATAGCATTCTCTCTCACTGTCTCTGTCACTGTCTCTGTCGCTGTCTCTGTCGCTGTCTCTGTCGCTGTCTCTGTCGCTGTCTCTGTCGCTGTCTCCGTCGCTGTCTCCCTCGCTGTCTCCCTCGTCGTCTCCCTCGTCGTCTCCCTCGTCGTCTCCCTCGTCGTCTCCCTCGTCGTCTCCCTCGCCGTCTCCCTGGCCGTCTCGCTGGCCGTCTCCCTGGCCGTCTCCCTGGCCGTCTCCCTGGCCATCTCTCTCGCAGTCTCTCTTGCTGTCTCTCTCGCTGTCTCTCTCGCTCTCTCTCTCGCTGTCTCTCTCGCTGTCTCTCTCGCTGTCTCCCTCGCTGTCTCACTCTCTCTATCCCTCGCTGTATCTCTCGCTGTCTCCCTCGCTGTTTCCCTCACAGTCTCTCTCGCTGTCTGCCTCGCAGTCTCTCTCGAAGTCGCTCTCGCTTTCTCCCTCGCTGTCTCTCTCGCAGTCCTTCTCGCAGTCTCTCTCGCTGTCTCCAGCGCTGTCTCCCTCGCTGTCTCCCTCGCTGTCTCCCTCGCTGTCTCTCTCGCTGTCTCTCTCGCTGTCTCCATCGCTTTCTCCCTCGCTGTCTCTCTCGCTGTCTCCATCGCTTTCTCCCTCGCAGTCTCCCTCGCAGTCTCCCTCGCAGTCTCTCTCGCAGTCGCTCTCACTTTCTCCCTCGCTGTCTCTCTCGCAGTCCTTCTCGCAGTCTCTCTCGCTGTCTCTCTCGCTCTCTCTCTCGCTGCCTCTCTCGCTGTCTCCCTTGCAGTCTCTCTCGCAGTCTCTCTCGCTGTGTGTCTCGCTCTCTCGCTCGCTGTCTCACGCGCTATCTCCATAGCATTCTCTCTCACTGTCTCTGTCACTGTCTCTGTCGCTGTCTCTGTCGCTGTCTCTGTCGCTGTCTCTGTCGCTGTCTCTGTCGCTGCCTCCCTCGCTGTCTCCCTCGCTGTCTCCCTCGCTGTCTCCCTGGCCGTCTCCCTGGCCGTCTCCCTGGCATTCTCCCTGGCCGTCTCCCTGGCCGTCTCTCTCGCAGTCTCTCTCGCTGTCTCTCTCGCTGTCTCTCTCGCTGTCTCCCTCGCCGTCTCCCTCGCCGTCTCCCTCGCCGTCTCCCTCGCCGTCTCTCTCGCTGTCTCTCTCAATGTACTCTCGCTGTCTCCCTCGCTGTCTCACTCTCTCTATCCCTCGCTGTATCTCTCGCAGTCTCTCTCGCAGTCTCTCTCACAGTCTCTCTCGCTGTCTCTCTCGCAGTCTCTCTCGCAGTCTCCCTCGCAGTCTCCCTCGCAGTCTCCCTCGCAGTCTCCCTCGCAGTCTCTCTCGCAGTCACTCTCGCAGTCTCTCTCGCAGTCTCCCTCGCAGTCTCCCTCGCAGTCTCCCTCGCAGTCTCCCTCGCAGTATCCCTTCGCAGTCTCCCTCGCAGTCTCTCTCGCTGTCTCCCTCGCAGTCTCTCTCGCTGTCTGCCTCGCAGTCTCTCTCGAAGTCGCTCTCGCTTTCTCCCTCGCTGTCTCTCTCGCAGTCCTTCTCGCAGTCTCTCTCGCTGTCTCCAGCGCTGTCTCCCTCGCTGTCTCCCTCGCTGTCTCCCTCGCTGTCTCCCACGCAGTCTCTCTCGCTGTCTCTCTCGCTGTCTCCATCGCTTTCTCCATCGCTTTCTCCCTCGCTGTCTCTCTCGCTGTCTCTCTCGCTGTCTCTCTCGCTGTCTCTCTCGCTGTCTCTCTCGCTGTCTCTCTCGCTGTCTCTCTCGCTGTCTCCCTTGCAGTCTCTCTTGCAGTCTCTCTCGCTGTCTCCCTCGCTGTCTCCCTCGCTGTCTCCCTCGCTGTCTCCCTCGCTGTGTCTCTCGCTCTCTCCCTCGCTGTCTCCCTCGCCGTCTCTCTCGCAGTCTCTCTCGCAGTCTCTCTCGCAGTCTCTCTCGCAGTCTCTCTCGCTGTCCCTCTCGCAGTCCCACTCGCAGTCTCCCTTGCAGTCTCTCTCGCAGTCTCCTTTGCAGTCTCTCTCGCTGTCTCTCTCGCTGTCTCTCTCGCTGTCTCTCTCGCTGTCTCTCTCGCTGTCTCTCTCGCAGTCTCCCTCGCAGTCTGCCTCGCAGTTTCCCTCGCAGTCTCTTTCGCTGTCTCCCTCGCTGTTTCCCTCACAGTCTCTTACGCTGTCTCCCTCGCAGTCTCCCTCGCAGTCTCTCTCGCAGTCGCTCTCACTTTCTCCCTCGCTGTCTCTCTCGCAGTCCTTCTCGCAGTCCTTCTCGCAGTCCTTCTCGCAGTCCTTCTCGCTGTCTCTCTCGCTGTCTCTCTCGCTGTCTCCCTCGCTGTCTCCCTCGCTGTCTCCCTCGCTGTCTCCCTCGCTGTCTCCCACGCTGTCTCCCACGCTGTCTCCCACGCTGTCTCCCACGCTGTCTCCCACGCTGTCTCCCTCGCAGTCTCCCTCGCAGTCTCTCTCGCTGTCTCTCTCGCTGTCTCTCTCGCTGTCTCTCTCGCTGTCTCTCTCGCTGTCTCCCTCGCTTTCTCCCTCGCTGTCTCCCTCGCAGTCTCCCTCGCAGTCTCCCTCGCAGTCTCCCTCGCAGTCTCCCTCGCTGTCTCTCTCGCTGTCTCTCTCGCTGTCTCTCTCGCTGTCTCTCTCGCTGTCTCCCTCGCTGTCTCCCTCGCTGTCTCCCTCGCTGTCTCCCACGCAGTCCCTCTCGCTGTCTCTCTCGCTGTCTCTCTCGCTGTCTCCATCGCTTTCTCTCTCGCGGTCTCTCTCGCTGTCTCTCTCGCTGTCTCTCTCGCTGTCTCTCTCGCTGCCTCTCTCGCTGTCTCTCTCGCTGTCTCCCTTGCAGTCTCTCTCGCAGTCTCTCTCGCTGTGTGTCTCGCTCTCTCGCTCGCTGTCTCACGCGCTATCTCCATAGCATTCTCTCTCACTGTCTCTGTCACTGTCTCTGTCGCTGTCTCTGTCGCTGTCTCTGTCGCTGTCTCTGTCGCTGTCTCTGTCGCTGTCTCCGTCGCTGTCTCCCTCGCTGTCTCCCTCGTCGTCTCCCTCGTCGTCTCCCTCGTCGTCTCCCTCGTCGTCTCCCTCGTCGTCTCCCTGGCCGTCTCCCTGGCCGTCTCCCTGGCCGTCTCGCTGGCCGTCTCCCTGGCCGTCTCCCTGGCCGTCTCCCTGGCCATCTCTCTCGCAGTCTCTCTTGCTGTCTCTCTCGCTGTCTCTCTCGCTGTCTCTCTCGCTGTCTCTCTCGCTGTCTCTCTCGCTGTCTCCCTCGCTGTCTCACTCTCTCTATCCCTCGCTGTATCTCTCGCTGTCTCCCTCGCTGTTTCCCTCACAGTCTCTCTCGCTGTCTGCCTCGCAGTCTCTCTCGAAGTCGCTCTCGCTTTCTCCCTCGCTGTCTCTCTCGCAGTCCTTCTCGCAGTCTCTCTCGCTGTCTCCAGCGCTGTCTCCCTCGCTGTCTCCCTCGCTGTCTCCCTCGCTGTCTCTCTCGCTGTCTCTCTCGCTGTCTCCATCGCTTTCTCCCTCGCTGTCTCTCTCGCTGTCTCTCTCGCTGTCTCTCTCGCTGTCTCTCTCGCTGTCTCTCTCGCTGTCTCTCTCGCTGTCTCTCTCGCTGTCTCTCTCGCTGTCTCCCTTGCAGTCTCTCTTGCAGTCTCTCTCGCTGTCTCCCTCGCTGTCTCCCTCGCTGTCTCCCTCACTGTGTCTCTCGCTCTCTCCCTCGCTGTCTCACACGCTCTCTCTCGCAGTCTCCCTCGCTGTCTCCCTCGCTGTCTCCCTCATCGTCTCCCTCGCCGTCTCCCTTGCAGACACTCTCTCTGTATCCCCGGCTGTCTCTCTCGCTATCTCCATAGCAGTCTCTCTCACTGTCTCTGTCGCTGTCTCTGTCGCTGTCTCTGTCGCTGTCTCTGTCGCTGTCTCCCTCGCCGTCTCCCTCGCCCTCTCCCTCGCCGTCTCCCTCGCCGTCTCCCTCGCCGTCTCCCTCGCCGTCTCCCTCGCCGTCTCCCTCGCAGTCTCTCTTGCAGTCTCTCTCGCTGTCTCTCTCAATGTACTCTCGCTGTCTCCCTCACTGTCTCACTCGCTCTATCCCTCGCTGTATCTCTCGCAGTCTCTCTCGCAGTCTCTCTCGCAGTCTCTCTCGCTGTCTCTCTCGCTGTCTCCCTCGCAGTCTCTCTCGCTCTCTCTCTCACTGTCTCTCTCGCAGTCTCTCTCTCCATCTCTCTCACCATCTCTCTCGCCGTCTCTCTCGCAGTCTCCCTCGCTGTCTCCCTCGCTGTCTCCCTCGCTGTCTCCCTCGCTGTCTCCCTCGCTGTCTCCCTCGCAGTCTCTCTCGCAGTCTCTCTCGCAGTCTCTCTCGCAGTCTCCCTCGCTGTCTCCCTCACAGTCTCTCTCGCTGTCTCCCTTGCAGTCTCCCACACAGTCTCTCACGCTTTCTCCCTCGCTTTCTCCCTCGCAGTCTCTCTCGCAGTCTCTCTCGCAGTCTCTCTCGCAGTCTCTCTCGCAGTCTCTCTCGCAGTCTCTCTCGCTGTCCCTCTCGCAGTCTCTCTCGCTGTCCCTCTCGCAGTCTCTCTCGCTGTCTCCCTCGCAGTCTCTCTCGCAGTCTCCTTTGCAGTCTCTCTCGCTGTCTCTCTCGCTGTCTCTCTCGCTGTCTCTCTCGCTGTCTCTCTCGCTGTCTCTCTCGCTGTCTCTCTCGCAGTCTCACTCGCAGTCTGCCTCGCAGTCTCCCTCGCAGTGTCTCTCTCGTAGTCTCCTTTGCAGTCTCTCTCGCTGTCTCTCTCGCTGTCTCTCTCGCTGTCTCTCTCGCTGTCTCTCTCGCTGTCTCTCTCGCTGTCTCTCTCGCATTCTCTCTCGCAGTCTCCCTCGCAGTCTCTTTCGCTGTCTCCCTCGCTGTTTCCCTCACAGTCTCCCTCGCAGTCTCCCTCGCAGTCTCACTCGCAGTCTCTCTCGCAGTCGCTCTCACTTTCTCCCTCGCTGTCTCTCTCGCAGTCCTTCTCGCAGTCTCTCTCGCAGTCTCTCTCGCTGTCTCTCTCGCTGTCTCCCTCGCTGTCTCCCTCGCTGTCTCCCTCGCTGTCTACCTCACTGTCTCCCACGCTGTCTCCCACGCAGTCTCCCTCGCAGTCTCCCTCGCAGTCTCCCTCGCAGTCTCCCTCGCAGTCTCCCTCGCTGTCTCCCTCGCTTTCTCCCTCGCTGTCTCTCTCGCTGTCTCCCTCGCTGTCTCCCTCGCTGTCTCCCTCGCTGTCTCCCTCGCTGTCTCCCTCGCTGTCTCCCGTGCTGTCTCCCTCAATGTGTCCCTCGCTCTCTCCCTCGCAGTCTCCCTCACCGTCTCCCTCGCCGTCTCTCTCGCAGTCTCTCTCGCTGTCTTCCTCGCAGTTTCTCTCGCTGTCTCCCTCGCTGCCTCCCTCGCTGTCTCCCAAGCAGTCGCTCTCGCAGTCTCTCTCGCTGTCTCCCTCGCTGTCTCCCTCACTGCCTCCCTCGCTGTCTCCCTAGCAGTCGCTCTCGCAGTCTCTCTCGCTGTCTTCCTCGCTGTGTCCCTCGCAGTCTCTCTCGCAGTCTTACTCGCAGTTTCTCTCGCTGTCTCCCACGCTGTCTCCCTCGCTGTCTCACGCGATCTCTCTCGCATTCTCTCTCGTTGTCTCCCTTGCAGTCTCTCTCGCTGTGTCCCTCGCAGTCTCTCTCGCAGTCTCTATTGCTGTCTCTGTCGCTGTCTCTGTCGCTGTCTCCCTCGCTGTCTCCCTCGCTGTCTCCCTCGCTGTCTCCCTCGCTGCCTCCCTCGCAGTCTCTCTCGAAGTCTCTCTCGCTGTCTACCTCGCTGTCTCCCTCGCTCTCTCTCTCGCTCTCTCTCTCGCCGTCTCCCTCGCCGTCTTAATCGCTGTCTCCCTCGCATTCTCTCTCGCAGTGTCTCTCGCTGTCTCCCTCGCAGTCTCCCACACAGTCTCTCACGCTTTCTCCCTCGCTTTCTCCCTCGCAGTCTCTCTCGCAGTCTCTCTCGCAGTCTCTCTCGCAGTCTTTCTCGCAGTCTCTCTCGCAGTCTCTCTCGCTGTCCCTCTCGCAGTCTCTCTCGCTGTCCCTCTCGCAGTCTCTCTCGCAGTCTCTCTCGCTGTCTCCCTCGCAGTCTCTCACGCAGTCTCCTTTGCAGTCTCTCTCGCAGTCTCTCTCGCTGTCTCTCTCGCTGTCTCTCTCGCTGTCTCTCTCGCAGTCTCCCTCGCAGTCTGCCTCGCAGTCTCCCTCGCAATCTCTCTCGTAGTCTCCTTTGCAGTCTCTCTCGCTGTCTCTCTCGCTGTCTGTCTCGCTGTCTCTCTCGCTGTCTGTCTCGCTGTCTCTCTCGCTGTCTCTCTCGCATTCTCTCTCGCATTCTCTCTCGCAGTCTCCCTCGCAGTCTCCCTCGCAGTCTCTTTCGCTGTCTCCCTCGCTGTTTCCCTCACAGTCTCTTTCGCTGTCTCCCTCGCAGTCTCCCTCGCAGTCGCTCTCACTTTCTCCCTCGCTGTCTCTCTCGCAGTCCTTCTCGCAGTCTCTCTCGCAGTCTCTCTCGCTGTCTCTCTCGCTGTCTCTCTCGCTGTCTCCCTCGTTGTCTCCCTCGCTGTCTCCCTCGCTGTCTCCCACGCTGTCTCCCTCGCAGTCTCCCTCGCAGTCTCCCTCGCAGTCTCCCTCGCAGTCTCTCTCGCTGTCTCCCTCGCTTTCTCCCTCGCTGTCTCCCTCGCTGTCTCTCTCGCTGTCTCCCTCGCAGTCTCCCTCGCAGTCTCTCTCGCTGTCTCCCTCGCTGTCTCCCTCGCTGTCTCCCTCGCTGTCTCCCTCGCTGTCTCCCTCGCTCTCTCCCTCGCAGTCTCCCTCACCGTCTCCCTCGCCGTCTCTCTCGCAGTCTCTCTCGCCGTCTTCCTCGCAGTTTCTCTCGCTGTCTCCCTCGCTGTCTCCCTCGCTGCCTCCCTCGCTGTATCCCAAGCAGTCGCTCTCGCAGTCTCCCTCGCAGTCTCCCTCGCTGTCTCCCTCGCTGCCTCCCTCGCTGTCTCCCTAGCAGTCGCTCTCGCAGTCTCTCTCGCTGTCTTCCTCGCTGTGTCCCTCGCAGTCTCTCTCGCAGTCTCTCTCGCAGTCTTACTCGCAGTTTCTCTCGCTGTCTCCCTCGCTGCCTCCCACGCTGTCTCCCTCGCTGTCTCACGCGATCTCTCTCGCATTCTCTCTCGTTGTCTCCCTTGCAGTCTCTCTCGCTGTGTCCCTCGCAGTCTCTCTCGCAGTCTCTATTGCTGTCTCTGTCGCTGTCTCCCTCGCTGCCTCCCTCGCAGTCTCTCTCGAAGTCTCTCTCGCTGTCTACCTCGCTGTCTCCCTCGCTCTCTCTCTCGCTCTCTCTCTCGCCGTCTCCCTCGCCGTCTTAATCGTTGTCTCCCTCGCATTCTCTCTCGCAGTGTCTCTCGCTGTCTCCCTCGCAGTCTCTCTCGCTGTCTCCCTCACAGTTTTTCTCGCTGTATCCCTCGCAGTCTCTCTCGAAGTCGCTCTCGCTTTCTCCCTCGCTGTCTCTCTCGCAGTCCTTCTCGCAGTCCTTCTCGCAGTCTCTCTCGCTGTCTCCAGCGCTATCTCCCTCGCTGTCTCCCTCGCTGTCTCCCTCGCTGTCTCCCTCGCTGTCTCCCACGCAGTCTCTCTCGCTGTCTCTCTCGCTGTCTCCATGGCTTTCTCCCTCGCTGTCTCTCTCGCTGTCTCTCTCGCTGTCTCTCTCGCTGTCTCTCTCGCTGTCTCTCTCGCTGTCTCTCTCGCTGTCTCCCTTGCAGTCTCTCTTGCAGTCTCTCTCGCTGTCTCCCTCACTGTGTCTCTCGCTCTCTCCCTCGCTGTCTCCCTCGCTGTCTCATGCGCTCTCTCTCGCAGTCTCTCTCGCTGTCTCCCTCGCTGTCTCCCTCGCTGTCTCCCTCACTGTGTCCCTCGCTGTCTCCCTCGCTGTCTCCCTCGCTGTGTCCCTCGCTGTGTCCCTCGCTGTCTCTCTCGCAGTCTCCCTCGCTGTCTCCCTCGCTGTCTCCCTCGCAGTCTCCCTCGCTGTCTCCCTCGCTGTCTCCCTCGTCGTCTCCCTCGCCGTCTCCCTTGCAGTCACTCTCTCTGTATCCCCGGCTGTCTCTCTCGCTATCTCCATAGCAGTCTCTCTCACTGTCTCTGTCTCTGTCGCTGTCTCTGTCGCTGTCTCTGTCGCTGTCTCTGTCGCTGTCTCTGTCGCTGTCTCCCTCGCTGTCTCCCTCGCTGTCTCCCTGGCCGTCTCCCTGGCCGTCTCCCTGGCCGTCTCCCAGGCCGTCTCTCTCGCAGTCTCTCTCGCAGTCTCTCTCGCAGTCTCTCTCACAGTCTCTCTCACAGTCTCTCTCACTGTCTCTCTCGCTGTCTCCCTCGCAGTCTCTCTCGCTCTCTCCCTCACTGTCTCTCTCGCCGTCTCTCTCTCCATCTCTCTCGCAGTCTCCCTCGCTGTCTCCCTCGCTGTCTCCCTCGCAGTCTCTCTCGCAGTCTCTCTCGCAATCTCTCTCGCTGTCTCTCTCGCTGTCCCTCTCGCTTTCTCTCTCGCTGTCTCCCTCACTGTGTCCCTCGCAGTCTCCCTCGCTGTCTCCCTCGCTGTCTCCCTCGCCGTCTCCCTTGCAGTCACTCTCTCTGTATCCCCGGCTGTCTCTCTCGCTATCTCCATAGCAGTCTCTCTCACTGTCTCCCTCGCTGTCTCTGTCGCTGTCTCTGTCACTGTCTCTGTCGCTGTCTCTGTCGCTGTCTCTGTCGCTGTCTCCCTCGCCGTCTCCCTCGCAGTCTCTCTCGCTGTCTCTCTCAATGTACTCTCGCTGTCTCCCTCACTGTCTCACTCGCTCTATCCCTCGCTGTATCTCTCGCAGTCTCCCTCGCAGTCTCTCTCACAGTCTCTCTCGCAGTCTCTCTCACAGTCTCTCTCGCAGTCTCTCTCACAGTCTCTCTCGCTGTCTCTCTCGCTGTCTCCCTCGCAGTCTCTCTCGCTCTCTCCCTCACTGTCTCTCTCGCAGTCTATCTCGCCGTCTCTCTCTCCATCTCTCTCGCCATCTCTCTAGCCATCTCTCTCGCAGTCTCCCTCGCTGTCTCCCTCGCAGTCTCCCTCGCAGTCTCCCTCGCAGTCTCCCTCGCAGTCTCTCTCGCAGTCTCTCTCGCAGTCTCTCTCGCAGTCTCTCTCGCAGTCTCTCTCGCAGTCTCTCTCGCAGTCTCCCTCGCTGTCTCCCTCACAGTCTCTCTCGCTGTCTCCCTTGCAGTCTCCCACACAGTCTCTCACGCTTTCTCCCTCGCTTTCTCCCTCGCAGTCTCTCTCGCAGTCTCTCTCGCAGTCTCTCTCGCAGTCTCTCTCGCAGTCTCTCTCGCAGTCTCTCTCGCAGTCTCTCTCGCTGTCTCTCTCGCTGTCTCTCTCGCAGTCTCCCTCGCAGTCTCCCTCACAGTCTCTCTCGTAGTCTCCTTTGCAGTCTCTCTCGCTGTCTCTCTCGCTGTCTCTCTCGCTGTCTCTCTCGCTGTCTCTCTCGCAGTCTCTCTCGCAGTCTCTCTCGCAGTCTCTCTCGCAGTCTCCCTCGCAGTCTCCCTCGCAGTCTCTTTCGCTGTCTCCCTCGCTGTTTCCCTCACAGTCTCTTTCGCTGTCTCCCTCGCAGTCTCCCTCGCAGTCTCTCTCGCAGTCGCTTTCACTTTCTCCCTCGCTGTCTCTCTCGCAGTCCTTCTCGCAGTCCTTCTCGCAGTCTCTCTCGCTGTCTCTCTCGCTGTCTCCCTCGCTGTCTCCCTCGCTGTCTCCCTCGCTGTCTCCCTCACTGTCTCCCATGCTGTCTCCCTCGCAGTCTCCCTCGCAGTCTCCCTCGCAGTCTCCCTCGCAGTCTCCCTCGCTGTCTCCCTCGCTTTCTCCCTCGCTGTCTCTCTCGCTGTCTCTCTCGCTGTCTCCCTCGCTTTCTCCCTCACAGTCTCCCTCGCTGTCTCCCTCGCTGTCTCCCTCGCTGTCTCCCTCGCTGTCTCCCTCACTGTGTCCCTCGCTCTCTCCCTCGCAGTCTCCCTCACCGTCTACCTCGCCCTCTCTCTCGCAGTCTCTCTCGCTGTCTTCCTCGCAGTCTCTCTCGCTGTCTCCCTCGCTGTCTCCCTCGCTGCCTCCCTCGCTGCCTCCCTCGCTGCCTCCCTCGCTGCCTCCCAAGCAGTCGCTCTCGCAGTCTCTCTCGCTGTCTCCCTCGCTGTCTCCCTCACTGCCTCCCTCGCTGTCTCCCTAGCAGTCGCTCTCGCAGTCTCTCTCGCTGTCTTCCTCGCTGTGTCCCTCGCAGTCTCTCTCGCAGTCTCTCTCGCAGTCTTACTCGCAGTTTCTCTCGCTGTCTCCCTCGCTGCCTCCCACGCTGTCTCCCTCGCTGTCTCCCACGCTGTCTCCCTCGCTGTCTCACGCGATCTCTCTCGCATTCTCTCTCGTTGTCTCCCTTGCAGTCTCTCTCGCTGTGTCCCTCGCAGTCTCTCTCGCAGTCTCTAATGCTGTCTCTGTCGCTGTCTCCCTCGCTGTCTCCCTCGCTGCCTCTCTCGAAGTCTCTCTCGCTATCTACCTCGCTGTCTCCCTCGCTCTCTCTCTCGCTCTCTCTCTCGCTCTCTCTCTCGCAGTGTCTCTCGCAGTCTCCCTCGCAGTCTCCCTCGCAGTCTCTCTCGCTGTCTCCCTCGCAGTCTCTCTCGAAGTCGCTCTCGCTTTCTCCCTCGCTGTCTCTCTCGCAGTCCTTCTCGCAGTCCTTCTCGCAGTCTCTCTCGCTGTCTCCAGCGCTGTCTCCCTCGCTGTCTCCCTCGCTGTCTCCCATGCAGTCTCTCTCGCTGTCTCTCTCGCTGTCTCCATGGCTTTCTCCCTCGCTGTCTCTCTCGCTGTCTCTCTCGCTGTCTCTCTCGCTGTCTCTCTCGCTGCCTCTCTCGCTGTCTCTCTCGCTGTCTCCCTTGCTGTCTCTCTTGCAATCTCTCTCGCTGTCTCCCTCACTGTGTCTCTCGCTCACTCCCTCGCTGTCTCCCTCGCTGTCTCATGCGCTCTCTCTCGCAGTCTCTCTCGCTGTCCCCCTCGCTGTCTCCCTCGCTGTTTCCCTCGCTGTGTCCCTCGCTGTGTCCCTCGCTGTGTCCCTCGCTGTGTCCCTCGCTGTCTCTCTCGCTGTCTCTCTCGCAGTCTCCCTCGCTGTCTCCCTCGCTGTCTCCCTCGCTGTCTCCCTCGCTGTCTCCCTCGCAGTCTCTCTCGCTGTCTCCCTCGTCGTCTCCCTCGCCGTCTCCCTTGCAGTCACTCTCTATGTATCCCCGGCTGTCTCTCTCGCTATCTCCATAGCAGTCTCTCTCACTGTCTCCCTCGCTGTCTCTGTCTCTGTCGCTGTCTCTGTCGCTGTCTCTGTCGCTGTCTCTGTCGCTGTCTCTGTCGCTGTCTCTGTCGCTGTCTCCCTGGCCGTCTCCCTGGCCGTCTCCCTGGCCGTCTCTCTCGCTGTCTCTCTCGCTGTCTCTCTCAATGTACTCTCGCTGTCTCCCTCGCTGTCTCACTCGCTCTATCCCTCGCTGTATCTCTCGCAGTCTCTCTCACAGTCTCTCTCGCTGTCTCCCTCGCAGTCTCTCTCAAAGTCGCTCTCGCTTTCTCCCTCGCTGTCTCTCTCGCAGTCCTTCTCGCAGTCCTTCTCGCAGTCTCTCTCGCTGTCTCCAGCGCTGTCTCCCTCGCTGTCTCCCTCGCTGTCTCCCTCGCTGTCTCCCTCGCTGTGTCCCTCGCTGTCTCCCTCGCTGTCTCCCTCGCTGTCTCCCTCGCTGTCTCCCTCGCTGTCTCCCACGCAGTCTCTCTCGCTGGCTCTCTCGCTGTCTCAATCGCTTTCTCCCTCGCTGTCTCTCTCGCTGTCTCCCTCGCTGTCTCCCTCGCTGTCTCCCTCGCTGTCTCCCTCGCTGTCTCCCTCGCTGTCTCCCACGCAGTCTCTCTCGCTGGCTCTCTCGCTGTCTCAATCGCTTTCTCCCTCGCTGTCTCTCTCGCAGTCTCTCTCGCTGTCTCCCACGCAGTCTCTCTCGCTGGCTCTCTCGCTGTCTCAATCGCTTTCTCCCTCGCTGCCTCTCTCGCTGTCTCTCTCGCTGTCTCCCTTGCAGTCTCTCTTGCAGTCTCTCTTGCAGTCTCTCTTGCAGTCTCTCTCGCAGTCTCTCTCGCAGTCTCTCTCGCAGTCTCCCTCGCTGTCTCCCTCGCTGTCTCCCTCGCTGTCTCCCTCGCTGTGTCTCTCGCTCTCTCCCTCGCTGTCTCCCTCGCTGTCTCATGCGCTCTCTCTTGCAGTCTCTCTCGCTGTCTCCCTCACTGTGTCCCTCGCAGTCTCCCTCGCAGTCTCCCTCGCAGTCTCCCTCGCTGTCTCCCTCGCTGTCTCCCTCGCCGTCTCCCTCGCCGTCTCCCTCGCCGTCTCCCTCGCCATCTCCCTCGCCGTCACTCTCTCTGTATCCCCGGCTGTCTCTCTCGCTATCTCCATAGCAGTCTCTCTCACTGTCTCCCTCGCTGTCTCCCTCGCTGTCTCCCTCGCTGTCTCTGTCGCTGTCTCTGTCGCTGTCTCTGTCGCTGTCGCTGTCTCTGTCGCTGTCTCTGTCGCTGTCTCTGTCGCTGTCTCTGTCGCTGTCACTGTCGCTGTCTCTGTCGCTGTCTCCCTCGCTGTCTCCCTCGTCGTCTCTCTCGCTGTCTCTCTCAATGTACTCTCGCAGTCTCTCTCGCTGTCTCACTCGCTCTATCCCTCGCTGTATCTCTCGCAGTCTCTTTCGCAGTCTCTCTCACAGTCTCTCTCGCTGTCTCTCTCGCTGTCTACCTCGCAGTCTCTCTCGCTCTCTCCCTCACTGTCTCTCTCGCAGTCTCTCTCGCCGTCTCTCTCGCCATCTCTCTCGCAGTCTCCCTCGCTGTCTCCCTCGCTGTCTCCCTCGCAGTCTCTCTCGCAGTCTCCCTCGCTGTCTCCCTCACAGTCTCTCTTGCTGTCTCTCTCAATGTACTCTCGCAGTCTCTCTCGCTGTCTCACTCGCTCTATCCCTCGCTGTATCTCTCGCAGTCTCTCTCGCAGTCTCTCTCGCAGTCTCTCTCGCTGTCTACCTCGCAGTCTCTCTCGCTCTCTCCCTCACTGTCTCTCTCGCAGTCTCTCTCGCCGTCTCTCTCGCCATCTCTCTCGCAGTTTCTCTCGCTGTCTCCCTCGCTGTCTCCCTCGCTGCCTCCCTCGCTGCCTCCCTCGCTGCCTCCCTCGCTGCCTCCCTCGCTGTCTCCCAAGCAGTCGCTCTCGCAGTCGCTCTCGCAGTCTCTCTCACTGTCTCCCTCGCTGTCTCCCTCACTGCCTCCCTCGCTGTCTCCCTAGCAGTCGCTCTCGCAGTCGCTCTCGCTGTCTTCCTCGCTGTCTTCCTCGCTGTGTCCCTCGCAGTCTCTCTCGCAGTCTCTCTCGCAGTCTCTCTCGCAGTCTTACTCGCAGTTTCTCTCGCTGTCTCCCTCGCTGCCTCCCACGCTGTCTCCCTCGCTGTCTCACGCGATCTCTCTCGCATTCTCTCTCGTTGTCTCCCTTGCAGTCTCTCTCGTTGTGTCCCTCGCAGTCTCTCTCGCAGTCTCTATTGCTGTCTCTGTCGCTGTCTCCCTCGCTGTCTCCCTCACTGCCTCTCTCGAAGTCTCTCTCGCTGTCTACCTCGCTGTCTCCCTCGCTCTCTCTCTCGCTCTCTCTCTCGCCGTCTCCCTCGCCGTCTTAATCGCTGTCTCCCTCGCATTCTCTCTCGCAGTGTCTCTCGCTGTCTCCCTCGCAGTCTCCCTCGCAGTCTCTCTCGCTGTCTCCCTCGCAGTCTCTCTCGAAGTCGCTCTCGCTTTCTCCCTCGCTGTCTCTCTGGCAGTCTTTCTCGCAGTCCTTCTCGCAGTCTCTCTCGCTGTCTCCAGCGCTGTCTCCCTCGCTGTCTCCCTCGCTGTCTCCCTCGCTGTCTCCCATGCAGTCTCTCTCGCTGTCTCTCTCGCTGTCTCCATGGCTTTCTCCCTCGCTGTCTCTCTCGCTGTCTCTCTCGCTGTCTCTCTCGCTGTCTCTCTCGCTGTCTCTCTCGCTGTCTCTCTCGCTGTCTCTCTCGCTGTCTCCCTTGCAGTCTCTCTTGCAGTCTCTCTCGCTGTCTCCCTCACTGTGTCTCTCGCTCTCTCCCTCGCTGTCTCCCTCGCTGTCTCATGCGCTCTCTCTCGCAGTTTCTCTCGCTGTCTCCCTCGCTGTGTCCCTCGCTGTGTCCCTCGCTGTGTCCCTCGCTGTGTCCCTCGCTGTGTCCCTCGCTGTCTCTCTCGCAGTTTCCCTCGCAGTCTCCCTCGCTGTCTCCCTCGCTGTCTCCCTCGCAGTCTCTCACGCTGTCTCCCTCGCTGTCTCCCTCGCTGTCTCCCTCGTCGTCTCCCTCGCCGTCTCCCTTGCAGTCACTCTCTCTGTATCCCCGGCTGTCTCTCTCGCTATCTCCATAGCAGTCTCTCTCACTGTCTCCCTCGCTGTCTCTGTCTCTGTCGCTGTCTCTGTCGCTGTCTCTGTCGCTGTCTCCCTCGCTGTCTCCCTCGCTGTCTCCCTCGCTGTCTCCCTGGCCGTCTCCCTGGCCGTCTCCCTGGCCGTCTCCCTGGCCGTCTCCCTGGCCGTCTCCCTGGCCGTCTCCCTCGCAGTCTCTCTCGCAGTCTCTCTCGCTGTCTCTCTCAATGTACTCTCGCTGTCTCCCTCGCTGTCTCACTCGCTCTATCCCTCGCTGTATCTCTCGCACTCTCTCTCACAGTCTCTCTCACAGTCTCCCTCGCAGTCTCTCTCGAAGTCGCTCTCGCTTTCTCCCTCGCTGTCTCTCTCGCAGTCCTTCTCGCAGTCCTTCTCGCAGTCTCCCTCGCTGTCTCCCTCGCTGTCTCCCTCGCTGTCTCCCTCGCTGTCTCCCTCGCTGTCTCCCTCGCTGTCTCCCTCGCTGTCTCCCTCGCTGTCTCCCTCGCTGTCTCCCACGCAGTCTCTCTCGCTGTCTCTCTCGCTGTCTCAATCGCTTTCTCCCTCGCTGTCTCTCTTGCAGTCTCTCTTGCAGTCTCTCTCGCAGTCTCCCTCGCTGTCTCCCTCGCTGTCTCCCTCGCTGTCTCCCTCGCTGTGTCTCTCGCTCTCTCCCTCGCTGTCTCCCTCGCTGTCTCATGCGCTCTCTCTCGCAGTCTCTCTCGCTGTCTCCCTCACTGTGTCCCTCGCAGTCTCCCTCGCAGTCTCCCTCACAGTCTCCCTCGCTGTCTCCCTCGCTGTCTCCCTCGCCGTCGCCCTCGCCGTCTCCCTCGCCGTCTCCCTCGCCGTCTCCCTCGCCGTCTCCCTCGCCGTCTCCCTCGCCGTCTCCCTTGCAGTCACTCTCTCTGTATCCCCGGCTGTCTCTCTCGCTATCTCCATAGCAGTCTCTCTCACTGTCTCCCTCGCTGTCTCTGTCTCTGTCGCTGTCTCTGTCGCTGTATCTGTCGCTGTCTCTGTCGCTGTCTCTGTCGCTGTCTCTGTCGCTGTCTCCCTCGCTGTCTCCCTCGTCGTCTCTCTCGCTGTCTCTCTCAATGTACTCTCGCTGTCTCTCTCGCTGTCTCACTCGCTCTATCCCTCGCTGTATCTCTCGCTGTCTCCCTCGTCGTCTCTCTCGCTGTCTCTCTCAATGTACTCTCGCTGTCTCTCTCGCTGTCTCACTCGCTCTATCCCTCGCTGTATCTCTCGCAGTCTCTCTCGCAGTCTCTCTCGCAGTCTCTCTCGCCGTCTCTCTCGCCATCTCTCTCGCAGTCTCCCTCGCTGTCTCCCTCGCTGTCTCCCTCGCAGTCTCCCTCGCTGTCTCCCTCACAGTCACTCTCGCTGTCTCCCTTGCAGTCTCCCACACAGTCTCTCACGCTTTCTCCCTCGCTTTCTCCCTCGCAGTCTCTCTCGCAGTCTCTCTCGCTGTCCCTCTCGCTGTCCCTCTCGCAGTCTCTCTCGCTGTCTCCCTCGCAGTCTCTCTCGCAGTCTCCTTTGCAGTCTCTCTCGCTGTCTCTCTCGCTGTCTCTCTCGCTGTCTCTCTCGCTGTCTCTCTCGCTGCCTCTCTCGCAGTCTCTCTCGCAGTCTCTCTCGCAGTCTCTCTCGCAGTCTCCCTCGCTGTCTCCCTCGCTCTCTCCCTCGCTCTCTCCCTCGCAGTCTCCCTCGCAGTCTCTCTCGCTGCCTCTCTCGCAGTCTCTCTCGCTGCCTCTCTCGCAGTCTCTCTCGCAGTCTCTCTCGCAGTCTCTCTCGCTGTCTTCCTCGCAGTTTCTCTCGCTGTCTCCCTCGCTGTCTCCCTCGCTGTCTCCCTCGCTGCCTCCCTCGCTGCCTCCCTAGCAGTCGCTCTCGCAGTCGCTCTCGCAGTCTCTCTCGCTGTCTCCCTCGCTGTCTCCCTCGCTGTCTCCCTCGCTGCCTCCCTCGCTGTCTCCCTAGCAGTCGCTCTCGCAGTCTCTCTCGCTGTCTTCCTCGCTGTGTCCCTCGCAGTCTCTCTCGCAGTCTCTCTCGCAGTCTTCCTCGCAGTTTCTCTCGCAGTTTCTCTCGCAGTTTCTCTCGCTGTCTCCCTCGCTGCCTCCCTCGCTGCCTCCCTCGCTGTCTCACGCGATCTCTCTCGCAATCTCTCTCGCAATCTCTCTCGCTGTCTCCCTCGCAGTCTCTCTCGAAGTCGCTCTCGCTTTCTCCCTCGCTGTCTCTCTCGCAGTCCTTCTCGCAGTCCTTCTCGCAGTCTCTCTCGCTGTCTCCAGCGCTGTCTCCCTCGCTGTCTCCCTCGCTGTCTCCCTCGCTGTCTCCCTCGCTGTCTCCCTCGCTGTCTCCCTCGCTGTCTCCCACGCTGTCTCTCTCGCTGTCTCTCTCGCTGTCTCCATGGCTTTCTCCCTCGCTGTCTCTCTCGCTGTCTCTCTCGCTGTCTCTCTCGCTGTCTCTCTCGCTGTCTCTCTTGCAGTCTCTCTCGCTGTCTCCCTCGCTGTATCTCTCGCTCTCTCCCTCGCTGTCTCACGCGCTCTCTCTCGCAGTCTCTCTCGCTGTCTCTCTCGCTGTCTCTCTCGCTGTGTCCCTCGCTGTGTCCCTCGCTGTGTCCCTCGCTGTGTCCCTCGCTGTCTCTCTCGCAGTCTCCCTCGCTGTCTCCCTCGCTGTCTCCCTCGCTGTCTCCCTCGCTGTCTCCCTCGCTGTCTCCCTCGCTGTCTCCCTCGCATTCTCTCTCGCTGTCTCCCTCGCTGTCTCCCTCGCTGTCTCCCTCGCTGTCTCCCTCGTCGTCTCCCTCGCCGTCTCCCTTGCAGTCACACTCTCTGTATCCCCGGCTGTCTCTCTCGCTATCTCCATAGCAGTCTCTCTCACTGTCTCCCCCGCTGTCTCTGTCTCTGTCGCTGTCTCTGTCGCTGTCTCTGTCGCTGTCTCTGTCGCTGTCTCTGTCTCTGTCGCTGTCTCTGTCGCTGTCTCTGTCGCTGTCTCTGTCGCTGTCTCCCTCGCTGTCTCCCTCGCCGTCTCCCTGGCCGTCTCCCTGGCCGTCTCCCTGGCCGTCTCCCTGGCCGTCTCCCTGGCCGTCTCCCTGGCCGTCTCCCTGGCCGTTTCACTGGCCGTCTCACTGGCCGTCTCCCTCGCAGTCTCTCTCGCAGTCTCTCTCGCTGTCTCTCTCAATGTACTCTCGCTGTCTCCCTCGCTGTCTCACTCGCTCTATCCCTCGCTGTATCTCTCGCAGTCTCTCTCACAGTCTCTCTCGCTGTCTCTCTCGCTGTCTCCCTCGCAGTCTCTCTCGCTCTCTCCCTCGCCGTCTCTCTCGCCGTCTCTCTCGCCGTCTCTCTCGCCGTCTCTCTCGCCGTCTCTCTCGCCGTCTCTCTCTCCATCTCTCTCGCCGTCTCTCTCGCAGTCTCCCTCGCTGTCTCCCTCGCTGTCTCCCTCGCAGTCTCCCTCGCAGTCTCCCTCGCAGTCTCCCTCGCAGTCTCCCTCGCTGTCTCCCTCGCAGTCTCCCTCGCAGTCTCCCTCGCAGTCTCTCTCGCAGTCTCTCTCGCAGTCTCTCTCGCAGTCTCCCTCGCTGTCTCCCTCGCAGTCTCTCTCGCAGTCTCTCTCGCAGTCTCTCTCGCAGTCTCTCTCGCTGTCCCTCTCGCAGTCTCTCTCGCTGTCCCTCTCGCAGTCTCTCTCGCTGTCTCCCACGCTGTCTCTCTCGCAGTCTCTCTCGCAGTCTCTCTCGCAGTCTCTCTCGCAGTCTCTCTCGCTGTCTCCCTCGCTTTCTCCCTCGCTGTCACTCTCGCTGTCTCTCTCGCTGTCTCCCTCGCAGTCTCTCTCGCAGTCTCTCTCGCAGTCTCCCTTGCAGTCTCTCTCGCTGTCTCCCTCGCTGTCTCTCTCGCTGTCTCCCTCGCTGTCTCCCTCGCTGTCTCACGTGCTCTCTCTCGCAGTCTCTCTCGCTGTCTCTCTCGCTGTGTCCCTCGCTGTGTCCCTCGCAGTCTCCCTCGCTGTGTCCCTCGCAGTCTCCCTCGCTGTCTCCCTCGCTGTCTCCCTCGCTGTCTCCCTCGCCGTCTCCCTCGCCGTCTCCCTCGCCGTCTCCCTTGCAGTCACTCTCTCTGTATCCCCGGCTGTGTCTCTCGCTATCTCCATAGCAGTCTCTCTCACTGTCTCTGTCGCTGTCTCTGTCGCTGTCTCTGTCGCTGTCTCCCTTGCTGTCTCCCTTGCTGTCTCCCTTGCTGTCTCCCTTGCTGTCTCCCTCGCTGTCTCCCTCGTCGTCTCCCTCGTCGTCTCCCTGGCCGTCTCCCTGGCCGTCTCCCTGGCCGTCTCCCTGGCCGTCTCCCTGGCCGTCTCCCTGGCCGTCTCCCTCGCAGTCTCTCTCGCAATCTCTCTCCCCGTCTCTCTCGCTGTCTCTCTCAATGTCCTCTCGCTGTCTCCTCGCTGTCTCACTCGCTCTATCCCTCGCTGTATCTCTCGCAGTCTCTCTCGCAGTCTCTCTCGCAGTCTCTCTCGCAGTCTCTCTCGCAGTCTCTCTCGCTGTCTCTCTCGCAGTCTCCCTCGCAGTCTCCCTCGCAGTCTCCCTCGCAGTCTCTCTCGCAGTCACTCTCGCAGTCTCTCTCGCAGTCTCTCTCGCAGTCTCTCTCGCAGTCTCCCTCGCAGTCTCCCTCGCAGTCTCTCTCGCTGTCTCCCTCGCAGTCTCTCTCGAAGTCGCTCATGCTTTCTCCCTCGCTGTCTCTCTCGCAGTCCTTCTCGCAGTCTCTCTCGCTGTCTCCCTCGCTGTCTCCCTCGCTGTCTCCCTCGCTGTCTCTCTCGCTGTCTCTCTCGCTGTCTCTCTCGCTGTCTCCATCGCTTTCTCCCTCGCTGTCTCTCTCGCTGTCTCTCTCGCTGTCTCTCTCGCTGTCTCTCTCGCTGCCTCCCTTGCAGTCTCTCTTGCAGTCTCTCTCGCTTTCTCCCTCGCTGTCTCCCTCACTGTGTCTCTTGCTCTCTCCCTCGCTGTCTCCCTCGCTGTCTCATGCGCTCTCTCTCGCATTCTCTCTCGCTGTCTCCCTCACTGTGTCCCTCGCTGTCTCTCTCGCAGTCTCCCTCGCTGTCTCCCTCGCCGTCTCCCTAGCCGTCTCCCTTGCAGTCACTCTCTCTGTATCCCCGGCTGTCTCTTTCGCTATCTCCATAGCAGTCTCTCTCACTGTCTCCCTCGCTGTCTCCCTCGCTGTCTCCCTCGCTGTCTCCCTCGCCGTCTCCCTCGCCGTCTCCCTCGCCGTCTCCCTTGCAGTCACTCTCTCTGTATCCCCGGCTGTGTCTCTCGCTATCTCCATAGCAGTCTCTCTCACTGTCTCTGTCGCTGTCTCTGTCGCTGTCTCCCTTGCTGTCTCCCTTGCTGTCTCCCTTGCTGTCTCCCTTGCTGTCTCCCTTGCTGTCTCCCTCGCTGTCTCCCTCGTCGTCTCCCTCGTCGTCTCCCTGGCCGTCTCCCTGGCCGTCTCCCTGGCCGTCTCCCTGGCCGTCTCCCTGGCCGTCTCCCTCGCAGTCTCTCTCGCAGTCTCTCTCCCCGTCTCTCTCGCTGTCTCTCTCAATGTCCTCTCGCTGTCTCCTCGCTGTCTCACTCGCTCTATCCCTCGCTGTATCTCTCGCAGTCTCTCTCGCAGTCTCTCTCGCAGTCTCTCTCGCAGTCTCTCTCGCAGTCTCTCTCGCAGTCTCTCTCGCTGTCTCTCTCGCAGTCTCCCTCGCAGTCTCCCTCGCAGTCTCCCTCGCAGTCTCTCTCGCAGTCACTCTCGCAGTCTCTCTCGCAGTCTCTCTCGCAGTCTCTCTCGCAGTCTCCCTCGCAGTCTCCCTCGCAGTCTCTCTCGCTGTCTCCCTCGCAGTCTCTCTCGAAGTCGCTCATGCTTTCTCCCTCGCTGTCTCTCTCGCAGTCCTTCTCGCAGTCTCTCTCGCTGTCTCCCTCGCTGTCTCCCTCGCTGTCTCCCTCGCTGTCTCTCTCGCTGTCTCTCTCGCTGTCTCTCTCGCTGTCTCCATCGCTTTCTCCCTCGCTGTCTCTCTCGCTGTCTCTCTCGCTGTCTCTCTCGCTGCCTCCCTTGCAGTCTCTCTTGCAGTCTCTCTCGCTTTCTCCCTCGCTGTCTCCCTCACTGTGTCTCTTGCTCTCTCCCTCGCTGTCTCCCTCGCTGTCTCATGCGCTCTCTCTCGCATTCTCTCTCGCTGTCTCCCTCACTGTGTCCCTCGCTGTCTCTCTCGCAGTCTCCCTCGCTGTCTCCCTCGCCGTCTCCCTCGCCGTCTCCCTTGCAGTCACTCTCTCTGTATCCCCGGCTGTCTCTTTCGCTATCTCCATAGCAGTCTCTCTCACTGTCTACCTCGCTGTCTCTGTCGCTGTCTCTGTCACTGTCTCCCTCGCTGTCTCCCTCGCTGTCTCCCTCGCTGTCTCCCTCGCTGTCTCCCTCGCCGTCTCCCTCGCCGTCTCCCTCGCCGTCTCCCTCGCCGTCTCCCTCGCAGTCTCTCTCGCTGTCTCTCTCGCTGTCTCCCTCGCAGTCTCTCTCGCTCTCTCCCTCACTGTCTCTCTCGCAGTCTCCCTCGCTGTCTCCCTCGCTGTCTCCCTCGCTGTCTCCCTCGCTGTCTCCATCGCAGTCTCTCTCGCAGTCTCTCTCGCAGTCTCTCTCGCAGTCTCTCTCGCAGTCTCTCTCGCTGTCCCTCTCGCAGTCTCTCTCGCTGTCTCCCTCGCAGTCTCCCTCGCAGTCTCTCTCGCTGTCTCTCTCGCTGTCTCTTCCGCTGTCTCCCTCGCTGTTTCCCTCACAGTCTCTTTCGCAGTCTCCCTCGCAGTCTCCCTCGCAGTCTCCCTCGCAGTCTCCCTCGCAGTCTCCCTCGCAGTCCTTCTCGCAGTCCTTCTCGCAGTCTCCCTCGCTGTCTCCCTCGCTGTCTCCCTCGCTGTCTCCCTCGCTGTCTCCCTCGCTGTCTCCCTCGCTGTCTCCCACGCTGTCTCCCTCGCAGTCTCTCTCGCTGTCTCCCTCGCTTTCTCCCTCGCTGTCTCTCTCGCTGTCTCTCTCGCTGTCTCCCTCGCAGTCTCACTCGCAGTCTCCCTCGCTGTCTCCCTCACAGTCTCTCTCGCTGTCTCCCTGGCAGTCTCCCACACAGTCTCTCACACTTTCTCCCTCGCTTTCTCCCTCGCAGTCTCTCTCGCAGTCTCTCTCGCAGTCTCTCTCGCAGTCCTTCTCTCAGTCCTTCTCGCAGTCTCTCTCGCTGTCTCCCTCGCTGTCTCCCTCGCTGTCTCCCTCGCTGTCTCCCTCGCTGTCTCCCTCGCTGTCTCCCACGCTGTCTCCCTCGCAGTCTCTCTCGCTGTCTCCCTCGCTTTCTCCCTCGCTGTCTCTCTCGCTGTCTCTCTCGCTGTCTCTCTCGCTGTCTCCCTCGCTGTCTCATGCGGTCTCTCTTGCTGTCTCTCTCGCTGTCTCTCTCGCTGTCTCTCTCGCTGTCTCACTCGCTGTCTCTCTCGCTGTCTCTCTCGCTGTCTCCCTCGCAGTCTCTCTTGCAGTCTCTCTCGCTGTCTCCCTCGCTGTCTCCCTCGCTGTCTCCCTCGCTGTCTCCCTCGCTGTCTCCCTCACTGTGTCCCTCGCTCTCTCCCTCGCTCTCTTCCTCGCCGTCTCTCTCGCAGTCTCTCTCGCTGTCTTCCTCGCAGTTTCTCTCGCAGTTTCTCTCGCAGTTTCTCTCGCAGTTTCTCTCGCCGTCTCCCTCGCTGTCTCCCTCGCTGCCTCCCTAGCAGTCGCTCTCGCAGTCGCTCTCGCAGTCGCTCTCGCTGTCTCCATCGCTGTCTCCATCGCTGTCTCCCTCGCAGTCTCCCTCGCAGTCTCCCTCGCTGTCTCCCTCGCTGCCTCCCTCGCTGTCTCCCTAGCAGTCGCTCTCGCAGTCTCTCTCGCTGTGTCCTTCGCTGTGTCCCTCGCTGTGTCCCTCGCAGTCTCTCTCGCAGTCTCTCTCGCAGTCTCTCTCGCAGTCTCTCTCGCAGTCTCTCTCGCAGTCTCTCTCGCAGTCTCTCTCGAAGTCTCTCTCGCAGTCTCTCTCGCAGTCTCTCTCGCAGTCTCTCTCGCAGTCTCTCTCGCAGTCTTCCTCGCTGTCTCCCTCGTGCCTCCCACGCTGTCTCCCTCACTGTCTCACGCGATCTCTCTCGCATTCTCTCTCGTTGTCTCCCTTGCTGTCTCTCTCGCTGTCTCTCTCGCTGTCTCTCTCGCTGTCTCCCTCGCAGTCTCTCTTGCCGTCTCTCTCGCTGTCTCCCTCGCTGTCTCCCTCGCTGTCTCCCTCGCTGTCTCCCTCGCTGTCTCCCTCACTGTGTCCCTCGCTCTCTCCCTCGCCGTCTCTCTCGCAGTCTCTCTCGCTGTCTTCCTCGCAGTTTCTCTCGCAGTTTCTCTCGCCGTCTCCCTCGCTGTCTCCCTCGCTGCCTCCCTCGCTGTCTCCCTAGCAGTCGCTCTCGCAGTCGCTCTCGCAGTCTCTCTCGCTGTCTCCATCGCTGTCTCCCTCGCAGTCTCCCTCGCAGTCTCCCTCGCAGTCTCCCTCGCTGTCTCCCTCGCTGCCTCCCTCGCTGTCTCCCTAGCAGTCGCTCTCGCAGTCTCTCTCGCTGTCTTCCTCGCTGTGTCCCTCGCAGTCTCTCTCGCAGTCTCTCTCGCAGTCTCTCTCGCAGTCTCTCTCGCAGTCTCTCTCGCAGTCTTCCTCGCTGTCTCCCTCGCTGCCTCCCACGCTGTCTCCCTCACTGTCTCACGCGATCTCTCTCGCATTCTCTCTCGTTGTCTCCCTTGCAGTCTCTCTCGCTGCGTCCCTCGCAGTCTCTCTCGCAGTCTCTCTCGCAGTCTCTATTGCTGTCTCCCTCGCTGTCTCCCTCGTTGTCTCCCTCGCTGTCTCCCTCGCTGTCTCCCTCGCTGCCTCCCTCGCAGTCTCTCTCGAAATCTCTCTCGCTGCCTCCCTCGCTGTCTCCCTCGCTGTCTCCCTCGCTGTCTCTCTCGCTCTCTCTCTCGCCGTCTCCCTCGCCGTCTTATTCGCTGTCTCCCTCGCATTCTCTCTCGCAGTGTCTCTCGCTGTCTCCCTCGCAGTCTCCCTCGCAGTCTCTCTCGCTGTCTCCCTCACAGTCTCTCTCGCTGTCTCCCTCGCAGTCTCTCTCGAAGTCGCTCTCGCTTTCTCCCTCGCTTTCTCCCTCGCTGTCTCTCTCGCAGTCCTTCTCGCAGTCCTTCTCGCAGTCTCTCTCGCTGTCTCCCTCGCTGTGTCTCTCGCTCTCTCCCTCGCTGTCTCCATCGCTGTCTCCATCGCTGTCTCACGCAGTCTCTCTCGCTGTCTCTCTCGCTGTCTCTCTCGCTGTCTCTCTCGCTGTCTCCCTCGCTGTCTCCCTCGCTGTGTCCCTCGCTGTGTCCCTCGCTGTCTCTCTCGCAGTCTCCCTCGCTGTCTCCCTCGCTGTCTCCCTCGTCGTCTCCCTGGCCGTCTCCCTGGCCGTCTCCCTGGCCGTCTCCCTGGCCGTCTCCCTGGCCGTCTCCCTGGCCGTCTCCCTCGCAGTCTCTCTCGCTGTCTCTCTCGCTGTCTCTCTCAATGTACTCTCGCTGTCTCCCTCGCTGTCTCACTCGCTCTATCCCTCGCTGTATCTCTCGCAGTCTCTCTCACAGTCTCTCTCGCTGTCTCCCTCGCAGTCTCTCTCGCTCTCTCCCTCACTGTCTCTCTCGCCGTCTCTCTCGCCGTCTCTCTCGCCGTCTCTCTCGCCGTCTCTCTCGCCGTCTCTCTCGCCGTCTCTCTCTCCATCTCTCTCGCAATCTCTCTCGCAGTCTCCCTCGCAGTCTCTCTCGCAGTCTCTCTCGCAGTCTCCCTGGCTGTCTCCCTCGCAGTCTCTCTCGCAGTCTCTCTCGCAGTCTCTCTCGCAGTCTCCCTCGCTGTCTCCCTCCCAGTCTCTCTCGCAGTCTCTCTCGCAGTCGCTCTCGCAGTCTCTCTCGCAGTCTCTCTCGCTGTCTCTCTCGCAGTCTCTCTCGCAGTCTCTCTCGCAGTCTCCTTCGCAGTCTCTCTCGCTGTCTCTCTCGCTGTCTCCCACGCTGTCTCCCTCGCAGTCTCTCTCGCAGTCTCTCTCGCAGTCTCTCTCGCAGTCTCTCTCGCAGTCTCTCTCGCTGTCTCCCTCGCTTTCTCCCTCGCTGTCTCTCTCGCTGTCTCTCTCGCTGTCCCTCTCGCAGTCTCTCTCGCTGTCCCTCTCGCATTCTCTCTCGCTGTCTCCCTCGCTGTCTCCCTCGCTGTCTCCCTCGCTGTCTCCCTCGCTGTCTCCCTCGCTGTCTCCCTCGCTGTCTCTCTCGCTGTCTCCCTCGCAGTCTCTCTCGCAGTCCCTCTCGCTGTCTCCCTCGCTGTCTCCCTCGCCGTCTCCCTCGCCGTCTCTCTCGCCGTCTCTCTCGCCGTCTCTCTCGCCGTCTCTCTCGCCGTCTCTCTCGCCGTCTCTCTCTCCATCTCTCTCGCCGTCTCTCTCGCAGTCTCCCTCGCAGTCTCTCTCGCAGTCTCTCTCGCAGTCTCCCTCGCTGTCTCCCTCGCAGTCTCTCTCGCAGTCTCTCTCGCAGTCTCTCTCGCAGTCTCTCTCGCAGTCTCTCTCGCAGTCTCCCTCGCTGTCTCCCTCCCAGTCTCTCTCGCAGTCTCTCTCGCAGTCTCTCTCGCAGTCTCTCTCGCAGTCTCTCTCGCAGTCTCTCTCGCAGTCTCTCTCGCTGTCTCTCTCGCAGTCTCCTTCGCAGTCTCTCTCGCTGTCTCTCTCGCTGTCTCCCACGCTGTCTCCCTCGCAGTCTCCCTCGCAGTCTCTCTCGCAGTCTCTCTCGCAGTCTCTCTCGCAGTCTCTCTCGCAGTCTCTCTCGCTGTCTCCCTCGCTTTCTCCCTCGCTGTCTCTCTCGCTGTCTCTCTCGCTGTCCCTCTCGCAGTCTCTCTCGCTGTCCCTCTCGCATTCTCTCTCGCTGTCTCCCTCGCTGTCTCCCTCGCTGTCTCCCTCGCTGTCTCCCTCGCTGTCTCCCTCGCTGTCTCCCTCGATGTCTCCCTCACTGTCTCCCTCGCTGTCTCCCTCGCTGTCTCCCTCGCTGTCTACCTCGCTGTCTCCCTCACTGTCTCCCACGCTGTCTCCCTCGCAGTCTCTCTCGCAGTCTCTCTCGCTGTCTCCCTCGCTTTCTCCCTCGCTGTCTCTCTCGCTGTCTCTCTCGCTGTCTCCCTCGCTGTCTCCCTCGCTGTCTCCCTCGCTGTCTCCCTCACTGTGTCCCTCGCTCTCTCCCTCGCAGTCTCCCTCGCCGTCTCCCTCGCCGTCTCCCTCGCCGTCTCCCTCGCCGTCTCTCTCGCAGTCTCTCTCACTGTCTTCCTCGCAGTTTCTCTCGCAGTCTCTCTCGCTGTCCCTCTCGCAGTCTCTCTCGCAGTCTCTCTCGCTGTCTCTCTCACAGTCTCTCTCGCAGTCTCCTTTGCAGTCTCTCTCGCAGTCCTTCTCGCAGTCCTTCTCGCAGTCCTTCTCGCTGTCTCTCTCGCTGTCTCCCACGCTGTCTCCCACGCTGTCTCCCTCGCAGTCTCTCTCGCAGTCTCTCTCGCAGTCTCTCTCGCAGTCTCTCTCGCAGTCTCTCTCGCAGTCTCTCTCGCAGTCTCTCTCGCTGTCTCCCTCGCTTTCTCCCTCGCTGTCTCTCTCGCTGTCTCTCTCGCTGTCTCTCTCGCAGTCTCTCTCACTGTCCCTCTCGCAGTCTCTCTCGCAGTCTCTCTCGCAGTCTCTCTCGCAGTCTCTCTCGCAGTCTCCTTTGCAGTCTCCTTTGCAGTCTCTCTCGCTGTCTCTCTCGCAGTCTCCCTCGCTTTCTCCCTCGCTGTCTCCCTCGCTGTCTCCCTCGCTGTCTCCCTCACTGTCTCCCACGCTGTCTCCCTCGCAGTCTCTCTCGCTGTCTCCCTCGCTTTCTCCCTCACTGTCTCTCTCGCTGTCTCTCTCGCTGTCTCCCTCGCAGTCTCTCTTGCAGTCCCTCTCGCTGTCTCCCTCGCTGTCTCCCTCGCTGTCTCCCTCGCTGTCTCCCTCGCTGTCTCCCTCACTGTGTCCCTCGCTCTCTCCCTCGCTCTCTCCCTCGCAGTCTCCCTCGCCGTCTCCCTCGCCGTCTCTCTCGCAGTCTCTCTCACTGTCTTCCTCGCAGTTTCTCTCGCTGTCTCCCTCGCTGTCTCGCTCGCTGTCTCCCTCGCTGTCTCCCTCGCTGCCTCCCTCGCTGTCTCCCTAGCAGTCGCTCTCGCAGTCGCTCTCGCATTCTCTCTCGCTGTCTCCCTCGCTGACTCCCTCGCTGCCGCCCTCGCTGTCTCCCTAGCAGTCGCTCTCGCAGTCTCTCTCGCTGTCTTCCTCGCTGTGTCCCTCGCCGTCTCTCTCGCAGTCTCTCTCGCAGTCTCTCTCACAGTCTCTCTCGCAGTCTCTCTCGCAGTCTTCCTCGCAGTTTCTCTCGCGGTCTCCCTCGCTGCCTCCCACGCTGTCTCCCTCGCTGTCTCACGCGATCTCTCTCGCATTCTCTCTCGTTGTCTCCCTTGCAGTCTCTCTCGCTGTGTCCCTCGCAGTCTCTCTCGCAGTCTCTATTGCTGTCTCTGTCGCTGTCTCCCTCGCTGTCTCCCTCGCTGTCTCCCTCGCTGCCTCCCTCGCAGTCTCTCTCGAAGTCTCTCTCGCTGTCTCCCTCGCTGTCTCTCTCTCTCTCGCCATCTCCCTCGCCATCTTAATCGCTGTCTCCCTCGCATTCTCTCTCGCAGTGTCTCTCGCTGTCTCCCTCGCAGTCTCCCTCGCAGTCTCCCTCGCAGTCTCTCTCGCTGTCTCCCTCACAGTCTCTCTCGCTGTCTCCCTCGCAGTCTCTCTCGAAGTCGCTCTCGCTTTCTCCCTCGCTGTCTCTCTCGCAGTCCTTCTCGCAGTCTCTCTCGCTGTCTCCAGCGCTGTCTCCCTCGCTGTCTCCCTCGCTGTCTCCCTCGCTGTCTCCCTCGCTGTCTCCCTCGCTGTCTCCCTCGCTGTCTCTCTCGCAGTCTCCCTCGCAGTCTGCCTCGCAGTCTCCCTCGCAGTCTCTTTCGCTGTCTCCCTCGCTGTTTCCCTCACAGTCTCTTTCGCTGTCTCCCTCGCAGTCTCCCTCGCAGTCTCCCTCGCAGTCTCCCTCGCAGTCTCCCTCGCAGTCTCCCTCGCAGTCTCTCTCGCAGTCGCTCTCACTTTCTCCCTCGCTGTCTCTCTCGCAGTCCTTCTCGCAGTCCTTCTCGCAGTCTCTCTCGCTGTCTCTCTCGCTGTCTCCCTCGCTGTCTCCCTCGCTGTCTCCCTCGCTGTCTCCCTCGCTGTCTCCCTCGCTGTCTCCCACGCTGTCTCCCTCGCAGTCTCCCTCGCAGTCTCCCTCACAGTCTCTCTCGCTGTCTCTCTCGCTGTCTCCCTCGCTTTCTCCCTCGCTGTCTCCCTCGCTGTCTCCCTCGCTGTCTCTCTCGCTGTCTCCCTCGCTGTCTCACGCGATCTCTCTCGCTGTCTCTCTCGCTGTCTCTCTCGCTGTCTCTCTCGCTGTCTCTCTCGCTGTCTCCCTCGCAGTCTCTCTTGCAGTCTCTCTCGCTGTCTCCCTCGCTGTCTCCCTCGCTGTCTCCCTCGCTGTCTCCCTCGCTGTCTCCCTCACTGTGTCCCTCGCTCTCTCCCTCGCAGTCTCCCTCGCCGTCTCTCTCGCAGTCTCTCTCGCTGTCTTCCTCGCAGTTTCTCTCGCAGTTTCTCTCGCCGTCTCCCTCGCTGTCTCCCTCGCTGCCTCCCTCGCTGTCTCCCTAGCAGTCGCTCTCGCAGTCGCTCTCGCAGTCTCTCTCGCTGTCTCCATCGCTGTCTCCCTCGCAGTCTCCCTCGCAGTCTCCCTCGCAGTCTCCCTCGCTGTCTCCCTCGCTGCCTCCCTCGCTGTCTCCCTCGCAGTCGCTCTCGCAGTCTCTCTCGCTGTCTTCCTCGCTGTGTCCCTCGCAGTCTCTCTCGCAGTCTCTCTCGCAGTCTCTCTCGCAGTCTCTCTCGCAGTCTTCCTCGCAGTTTCTCTCGCTGTCTCCCTCGCTGCCTCCCACGCTGTCTCCCTCGCTGCCTCCCACGCTGTCTCCCTCACTGTCTCACGCAATCTCTCTCGCATTCTCTCTCGTTGTCTCCCTTGCAGTCTCTCTCGCTGTGTCCCTCGCAGTCTCTCTCGCAGTCTCTATTGCTGTCTCCCTCGCTGTCTCCCTCGCTGTCTCCCTCGCTGTCTCCCTCGCTGTCTCCCTCGCTGCCTCCCTCGCAGTCTCTCTCGAAATCTCTCTCGCTGTCTCCCTCGCTGTCTCCCTCGCTGTCTCCCTCGCTGTCTCTCTCGCTCTCTCTCTCGCCGTCTCCCTCGCCGTCTTATTCGCTGTCTCCCTCGCATTCTCTCTCGCAGTCTCTCTCGCTGTCTCCCTCACAGTCTCTCTCGCTGTCTCCCTCGCAGTCTCTCTCGAAGTCGCTCTCGCTTTCTCCCTCGCTTTCTCCCTCGCTCTCTCTCTCGCAGTCCTTCTCGCAGTCTCTCTCGCTGTCTCCCTCGCTGTGTCTCTCGCTCTCTCCCTCGCTGTCTCCCTCGCTGTCTCACGCGCTCTCTCTCGCTGTCTCTCTCGCTGTCTCTCTCGCTGTCTCTCTCGCTGTCTCCCTCACTGTCTCCCTCGCTGTCTCCCTCGCTGTGTCCCTCGCTGTCTCTCTCGCTGTCTCTCTCGCTGTCTCTCTCGCTGTCTCCCTCACTGTCTCCCTCGCTGTCTCCCTCGCTGTCTCCCTCGCTGTCTCCCTCGTCGTCTCCCTCGCCGTCTCCCTTGCAGTCACTCTCTCTGTATCCCCGGCTGTCTCTCTCGCTATCTCCATAGCAGTATCTCTCACTGTCTCCCTCGCTGTCTCTGTCTCTGTCTCTGTCGCTGTCTCTGTCGCTGTCTCTGTCGCTGTCTCTGTCGCTGTCTCCCTCGCTGTCTCCCTCGCTGTCTCCCTCGCAGTCTCTCTCGCTGTCTCCCTCACAGTCTCTCTCGCTGTCTCCCTCGCAGTCTCTCTCGAAGTCGCTCTCGCTTTCTCCCTCGCTTTCTCCCTCACTCTCTCTCTCTCGCAGTCCTTCTCGCAGTCCTTCTCGCAGTCTCTCTCGCTGTCTCCCTCGCTGTGTCTCTCGCTCTCTCCCTCTCTGTCTCCCTCGCTGTCTCACGCGCTCTCTCTCGCTGTCTCTCTCGCTGTCTCTCTCGCTGTCTCTCTCGCTGTCTCTCTCACTGTCTCCCTCGCTGTGTCCCTCGCTGTCTCTCTCGCAGTCTCCCTCGCAGTCTCCCTCGCTGTCTCCCTCGCTGTCTCCCTCGCTGTCTCCCTCGCTGTCTCCCTCGTCGTCTCCCTCGCCATCTCCCTTGCAGTCACTCTCTCTGTATCCCCGGCTGTCTCTCTCGCTATCTCCATAGCAGTATCTCTCACTGTCTCCCTCGCTGTCTCTGTCTCTGTCTCTGTCTCTGTCGCTGTCTCTGTCGCTGTCTCTGTCGCTGTCTCTGTCGCTGTCTCCCTCGCTGTCTCCCACGCTGTCTCCCTCACTGTCTCACGCGATCTCTCTCGCATTCTCTCTCGTTGTCTCCCTTGCAGTCTCTCTCGCTGTGTCCCTCGCAGTCTCTCTCGCAGTCTCTATTGCTGTCTCTGTCGCTGTCTCCCTCGCTGTCTCCCTCGCTGTCTCCCTCGCTGCCTCCCTCGCAGTCTCTCTCGAAGTCGCTCTCGCTTTCTCCCTCGCTGTCTCTCTCGCAGTCCTTCTCGCAGTCTCTCTCGCTGTCTCCAGCGCTGTCTCCCTCGCTGTCTCCCTCGCTGTCTCCCTCGCTGTCTCCCTCGCTGTCTCCCTCGCTGTCTCCCTCGCTGTCTCTCTCGCAGTCTCCCTCGCAGTCTGCCTCGCAGTCTCCCTCGCAGTCTCTTTCGCTGTCTCCCTCGCTGTTTCCCTCACAGTCTCTTTCGCTGTCTCCCTCGCAGTCTCCCTCGCAGTCTCCCTCGCAGTCTCCCTCGCAGTCTCCCTCGCAGTCTCCCTCGCAGTCTCTCTCGCAGTCGCTCTCACTTTCTCCCTCGCTGTCTCTCTCGCAGTCCTTCTCGCAGTCCTTCTCGCAGTCTCTCTCGCTGTCTCTCTCGCTGTCTCCCTCGCTGTCTCCCTCGCTGTCTCCCTCGCTGTCTCCCTCGCTGTCTCCCACGCTGTCTCCCTCGCAGTCTCCCTCGCAGTCTCCCTCACAGTCTCTCTCGCTGTCTCTCTCGCTGTCTCCCTCGCTTTCTCCCTCGCTGTCTCCCTCGCTGTCTCCCTCGCTGTCTCTCTCGCTGTCTCCCTCGCTGTCTCACGCGATCTCTCTCGCTGTCTCTCTCGCTGTCTCTCTCGCTGTCTCTCTCGCTGTCTCTCTCGCTGTCTCCCTCGCAGTCTCTCTTGCAGTCTCTCTCGCTGTCTCCCTCGCTGTCTCCCTCGCTGTCTCCCTCGCTGTCTCCCTCGCTGTCTCCCTCACTGTGTCCCTCGCTCTCTCCCTCGCAGTCTCCCTCGCCGTCTCTCTCGCAGTCTCTCTCGCTGTCTTCCTCGCAGTTTCTCTCGCAGTTTCTCTCGCCGTCTCCCTCGCTGTCTCCCTCGCTGCCTCCCTCGCTGTCTCCCTAGCAGTCGCTCTCGCAGTCGCTCTCGCAGTCTCTCTCGCTGTCTCCATCGCTGTCTCCCTCGCAGTCTCCCTCGCAGTCTCCCTCGCAGTCTCCCTCGCTGTCTCCCTCGCTGCCTCCCTCGCTGTCTCCCTCGCAGTCGCTCTCGCAGTCTCTCTCGCTGTCTTCCTCGCTGTGTCCCTCGCAGTCTCTCTCGCAGTCTCTCTCGCAGTCTCTCTCGCAGTCTCTCTCGCAGTCTCTCTCGCAGTCTTCCTCGCAGTTTCTCTCGCTGTCTCCCTCGCTGCCTCCCACGCTGTCTCCCTCGCTGCCTCCCACGCTGTCTCCCTCACTGTCTCACGCAATCTCTCTCGCATTCTCTCTCGTTGTCTCCCTTGCAGTCTCTCTCGCTGTGTCCCTCGCAGTCTCTCTCGCAGTCTCTATTGCTGTCTCCCTCGCTGTCTCCCTCGCTGTCTCCCTCGCTGTCTCCCTCGCTGTCTCCCTCGCTGCCTCCCTCGCAGTCTCTCTCGAAATCTCTCTCGCTGTCTCCCTCGCTGTCTCCCTCGCTGTCTCCCTCGCTGTCTCTCTCGCTCTCTCTCTCGCCGTCTCCCTCGCCGTCTTATTCGCTGTCTCCCTCGCATTCTCTCTCGCAGTCTCTCTCGCTGTCTCCCTCACAGTCTCTCTCGCTGTCTCCCTCGCAGTCTCTCTCGAAGTCGCTCTCGCTTTCTCCCTCGCTTTCTCCCTCGCTCTCTCTCTCGCAGTCCTTCTCGCAGTCTCTCTCGCTGTCTCCCTCGCTGTGTCTCTCGCTCTCTCCCTCGCTGTCTCCCTCGCTGTCTCACGCGCTCTCTCTCGCTGTCTCTCTCGCTGTCTCTCTCGCTGTCTCTCTCGCTGTCTCCCTCACTGTCTCCCTCGCTGTCTCCCTCGCTGTGTCCCTCGCTGTCTCTCTCGCTGTCTCTCTCGCTGTCTCTCTCGCTGTCTCCCTCACTGTCTCCCTCGCTGTCTCCCTCGCTGTCTCCCTCGCTGTCTCCCTCGTCGTCTCCCTCGCCGTCTCCCTTGCAGTCACTCTCTCTGTATCCCCGGCTGTCTCTCTCGCTATCTCCATAGCAGTATCTCTCACTGTCTCCCTCGCTGTCTCTGTCTCTGTCTCTGTCGCTGTCTCTGTCGCTGTCTCTGTCGCTGTCTCTGTCGCTGTCTCCCTCGCTGTCTCCCTCGCTGTCTCCCTCGCAGTCTCTCTCGCTGTCTCCCTCACAGTCTCTCTCGCTGTCTCCCTCGCAGTCTCTCTCGAAGTCGCTCTCGCTTTCTCCCTCGCTTTCTCCCTCACTCTCTCTCTCTCGCAGTCCTTCTCGCAGTCCTTCTCGCAGTCTCTCTCGCTGTCTCCCTCGCTGTGTCTCTCGCTCTCTCCCTCTCTGTCTCCCTCGCTGTCTCACGCGCTCTCTCTCGCTGTCTCTCTCGCTGTCTCTCTCGCTGTCTCTCTCGCTGTCTCTCTCACTGTCTCCCTCGCTGTGTCCCTCGCTGTCTCTCTCGCAGTCTCCCTCGCAGTCTCCCTCGCTGTCTCCCTCGCTGTCTCCCTCGCTGTCTCCCTCGCTGTCTCCCTCGTCGTCTCCCTCGCCATCTCCCTTGCAGTCACTCTCTCTGTATCCCCGGCTGTCTCTCTCGCTATCTCCATAGCAGTATCTCTCACTGTCTCCCTCGCTGTCTCTGTCTCTGTCTCTGTCTCTGTCGCTGTCTCTGTCGCTGTCTCTGTCGCTGTCTCTGTCGCTGTCTCCCTCGCTGTCTCCCTCGCTGTCTCCCTCGCCGTCTCCCTCGCCGTCTCCCTCGTCGTCTCCCTCGTCGTCTCCCTGGCCGTCTCCCTGGCCGTCTCCCTGGCCGTCTCCCTGGCCGTCTCCCTCGCAGTCTCTCTCGCAGTCTCTCTCGCTGTCTCTCTCAATGTACTCTCGCTGTCTCCCTCGCTGTCTCACTCGCTCTATCCCTCGCTGTATCTCTCGCAGTCTCTCTCACAGTCTCTCTCGCTGTCTCTCTCGCTGTCTCCCTCGCAGTCTCTCTCGCTCTCTCCCTCACTGTCTCTCTCGCCGTCTCTCTCGCCGTCTCTCTCGCCGTCTCTCTCGCCGTCTCTCTCGCCGTCTCTCTCGCCGTCTCTCTCGCAATCTCTCTCGCAGTCTCCCTCGCTGTTTCCCTCGCAGTCTCTCTCGCAGTCTCTCTCGCAGTCTCTCTCGCAGTCTCTCTCGCAGTCTCTCTCGCAGTCTCTCTCGCATTCTCCCTCGCAGTCTCCCTCCCAGTCTCTCTCGCAGTCTCTCTCGCAGTCTCTCTCGCAGTCTCTCTCGCAGTCTCTCTCGCAGTCTCTCTCGCAGTCTCTCTCGCTGTCCCTCTCGCAGTCTCTCTCGCAGTCTCTCTCGCTGTCCCTCTCGCAGTCTCTCTCGCTGTCTCTCTCGCAGTCTCTCTCGCAGTCTCTCTCGCAGTCTCTCTCGCAGTCTCTCTCGCAGTCTCTCTCGCAGTCTCCTTTGCAGTCTCTCTCGCTGTCTCTCTCGCTGTCTCCCACGCTTTCTCCCTCGCAGTCTCCCTCGCAGTCTCTCTCGCAGTCTCTCTCGCAGTCTCTCTCGCTGTCTCCCTCGCTTTCTCCCTCGCTGTCTCTCTCGCTGCCGCCCTCGCTGTCTCCCTAGCAGTCGCTCTCGCAGTCTCTCTCGCTGTCTTCCTCGCTGTGTCTCTCGCCGTCTCTCTCGCAGTCTCTCTCGCAGTCTCTCTCGCAGTCTCTCTCGCAGTCTTCCTCGCAGTTTCTCTCGCTGTCTCCCTCGCTGCCTCCCACGCTGTCTCCCTCGCTGTCTCCCTCGCTGTCTCACGCGATCTCTCTCGCATTCTCTCTCGTTGTCTCCCTTGCAGTCTCTCTCGCTGTGTCCCTCGCAGTCTCTCTCGCAGTCTCTATTGCTGTCTCTGTCGCTGTCTCCCTCGCTGTCACCCTCGCTGCCTCCCTCGCAGTCTCTCTCGAAGTCTCTCTCGCTGTCTCCCTCGCTGTCTCTCTCTCTCTCGCAGTCTCCCTCGCCGTCTTAATCGCTGTCTCCCTCGCATTCTCTCTCGCAGTGTCTCTCGCTGTCTCCCTCGCAGTCTCCCTCGCAGTCTCCCTCGCAGTCTCTCTCGCTGTCTCCCTCACAGTCTCTCTCGCTGTCTCCCTCGCAGTCTCTCTCGAAGTCGCTCTCGCTGTCGCTCTCGCTGTCTCCCTCGCTGTCTCCCTCGCTGTCTCCCTCGCTGTCTCCCTCGCTGTCTCCCTCGCTGTCTCCCTCGCTGTCTCCCTCGCTGTCTCCCACGCAGTCTCTCTCGCTGTCTCTCTCGCTGTCTCCATGGCTTTCTCCCTCGCTGTCTCTCTCGCTGTCTCTCTCGCTGTCTCTCTCGCTGTCTCTCTCGCTGTCTCTCTCGCTGCCTCTCTCGCTGTCTCTCTCGAAGTCGCTCTCGCTGTCGCCCTCGCTGTCTCCCTCGCTGTCTCCCTCGCTGTCTCCCTCGCTGTCTCCCTCGCTGTCTCCCACGCAGTCTCTCTCGCTGTCTCTCTCGCTGTCTCCATGGCTTTCTCCCTCGCTGTCTCTCTCGCTGTCTCTCTCGCTGTCTCTCTCGCTGTCTCTCTCGCTGTCTCTCTCGCTGCCTCTCTCGCTGCCTCTCTCGCTGTCTCTCTCGCTGTCTCCCTTGCAGTCTCTCTTGCAGTCTCTCTAGCTGTCTCCCTCGCTGTATCTCTCGCTCTCTCCCTCGCTGTCTCACGCGCTCTCTCTCGCAGTCTCTCTCGCTGTGTCCCTCGCTGTGTCCCTCGCTGTGTCCCTCGCTGTGTCCCTCGCTGTCTCTCTCGCAGTCTCCCTCGCTGTCTCTCTCGCAGTCTCCCTCGCTGTCTCCCTCGCTGTCTGCCTCGCTGTCTCCCTCGCTGTCTCCCTCGCTGTCTCCCTCGCAGTCTCTCTCGCTGTCTCTCTCGCTGTCTCCCTCGCTGTCTCCCTCGCTGTCTCCCTCGCTGTCTCCCTCGTCGTCTCCCTCGCCGTCTCCCTTGCAGTCACACTCTCTGTATCCCCGGCTGTCTCTCTCGCTATCTCCATAGCAGTCTCTCTCACTGTCTCCCCAGCTGTCTCTGTCTCTGTCTCTGTCGCTGTCGCTGTCTCTGTCGCTGTCTCTGTCGCTGTCTCTGTCGCTGTCTCCCTCGCTGTCTCCCTCGCCGTCTCCCTGGCCGTCTCCCTGGCCGTCTCCCTGGCCGTCTCCCTGGCCGTCTCCCTGGCCGTCTCCCTGGCCGTCTCCCTCGCAGTCTCTCTCGCTGTCTCTCTCAATGTACTCTCGCTGTCTCCCTCGCTGTCTCACTCGCTCTATCCCTCGCTGTATCTCTCGCAGTCTCTCTCACAGTCTCCCTCGCTGTCTCCCTCGCAGTCTCCCTCGCTGTCTCCCTCGCTGTCTCCCTCGCTGTCTCCCTCGCTGTCTCCCTCGCTTTCTCCCTCGCATTCTCCCTCGCATTCTCCCTCGCATTCTCCCTCGCAGTCTCCCTCGCAGTCTCCCTCGCAGTCTCTCTCGCAGTCTCTCTCGCAGTCTCTCTCGCAGTCTCTCTCGCAGTCTCTCTCGCAGTCTCCCTCGCTGTCTCCCTCGCAGTCTCTCTCGCAGTCTCTCTCGCAGTCTCTCTCGCAGTCTCTCTCACTGTCCCTCTCGCAGTCTCTCTCGCAGTCTCTCTCGCAGTCTCTCTCGCAGTCTCTCTCGCTGTCCCTCTCGCAGTCTCTCTCGCTGTCTCTCTCGCTGTCTCCCACGCTGTCTCCCTCGCAGTCTCTCTCGCAGTCTCTCTCGCAGTCTCTCTCGATGTCTCCCTCGCTTTCTCCCTCGCTGTCTCTCTCGCTGTCTCTCTCGCTGTCTCTCTCGCTGTCTCCCTCGCAGTCTCTCTTGCAGTCTCTCTCGCTGTCTCCCTTGCAGTCTCTCTTGCAGTCTCTCTCGCTGTCTCTCTCGCTGTCTCCCTCGCTGTCTCTCTCGCTGTCTCCCTCGCTGTCTCACGCGCTCTCTCTCGCAGTCTCTCTCGCTGTGTCCCTCGCTGTCTCCCTCGCTGTCTCCCTCGCCGTCTCCCTCGCCGTCTCCCTCGCCGTCTCCCTTGCAGTCACTCTCTCTGTATCCCCGGCTGTCTCTCTCGCTATCTCCATAGCAGTCTCTCTCACTGTCTCTGTCGCTGTCTCTGTCGATGTCTCTGTCGCTGTCTCTGTCGCTGTCTCTGTCGCTGTCTCTGTCGCTGTCTCTGTCGCTGTCTCCCTCGCTGTCTCCTTCGCTGTCTCCCTGGCCGTCTCCCTGGCCGTCTCCCTGGCCGTCTCCCTGGCCGTCTCCCTGGCCGTCTCCCTCGCAATCTCTCTCGCAGTCTCTCTCGCTGTCTCCCTCGCTGTCTCACTCGCTCTATCCCTCGCTGTATCTCTCGCAGTCTCTCTCGCAGTCTCTCTCGCTGTCTCTCTCGCTGTCTCTCTCGCAGGCTCCCTCGCAGTCACCCTCGCAGTCTCTCTCACAGTCACTCTCGCAGTCTCTCTCGCAGTCTCCCTCGCAGTCTCCCTCGCAGTCTCCCTCGCAGTCTCCCTCGCAGTCTCTCTCGCTGTCTCCCTCGCTGTTTCCCTCACAGTCTCTCTCGCTGTCTCCCTCGCAGTCTCTCTCGAAGTCGCTCTCGCTTTCTCCCTCGCTGTCTCTCTCGCAGTCCTTCTCGCAGTCTCTCTCGCTGTCTCCAGCGCTGTCTCCCTCGCTGTCTCCCTCGCTGTCTCCCTCGCTGTCTGCCTCGCTGTCTCCCTCGCTGTCTCCCACGCAGTCTCTCTCGCTGTCTCTCTCGCAGTCTCCATCGCTTTCTCCCTCGCTGTCTCTCTCGCTGTCTCTCTCGCTGTCTCTCTCGCTGTCTCTCTCGCTGTCTCCCTTGCAGTCTCCCTTGCAGTCTCTCTTGCAGTCTCTCTCGCTGTCTCTCTCGCTGTCTCCCTCGCTGTCTCCCTCGCTGTGTCTCTTGCTCTCTCCCTCGCTGTCTCCCTCGCTGTCTCATGCGCTCTCTCTCGCAGTCTCTCTCGCTGTCTCCCTCACTGTGTCCCTCGCTGTGTCCCTCGCTGTCCCTCTCGCAGTCTCTCTCGCAGTCTCTCTCGCTGTCTCTCTCGCTGTCTCTCTCGCTGTCTCTCTCGCAGTCTCTCTCGCAGTCTCCTTTGCAGTCTCCCTCGCTGTCTCCCTCGCTGTCTCCCTCGCTGTCTCCCTCGCTGTCTCCCTCGCTGTCTCCCTCGATGTCTCCCTCGCTGTCTCCCTCGCTGTCTCCCTCGCAGTCTCCCTCGCAGTCTCCCTCGCAGTCTCCCTCGCAGTCTCCCTCGCTGTCTCCCTCGCTGTCTCCCTCGCTGTCTCTCTCGCTGTCTCCCTCGCAGTCCCTCTCGCTGTCTCCCTCGCTGTCTCCCTCGCTGTCTCCCTCGCTGTCTCCCTCGCTGTCTCCCTCACTGTGTCCCTCGCTCTCTCCCTCGCAGTCTCCCTCACCGTCTCCCTCGCCGTCTCCCTCGCCGTCTCCCTCGCCGTCTCCCTCGCTGTCTCCCTCGCTGTCTCCCTCGCTGTCTCCCTCGCTGCCTCCCTCGCTGTCTCCCTAGCAGTCGCTCTCGCAGTCGCTCTCACAGTCGCTCTCGCAGTCTCTCTCGCAGTCTCTCTCGCTGTCTCCCTCGCTGTCTCCCTCGCTGTCTCCCTAGCAGTCGCTCTCGCAGTCTCTCTCGCTGTCTTCCTCGCTGTGTCCCTCGCCGTCTCTCTCACAGTCTCTCTCGCAGTCTCTCTCGCAGTCTCTCTCGCAGTCTTCCTCTCAGTTTCTCTCGCTGTCTCCCTCGCTGCCTCCCACGCTGTCTCCCTCGCTGTCTCACGCGATCTCTCTCGCATTCTCTCTCGTCTCCCTTGCAGTCTCTCTCGCTGTGTCCCTCGCAGTCTCTCTCGCAGTCTCTATTGCTGTCTCTGTCGCTGTCTCCCTCGCTGTCTCCCTCGCTGTCTCCCTCGCTGTCTCCCTCGCTGTCTCCCTCGCTGTCTCTCTCGAAGTCTCTCTCGCTGTCTCCCTCGCTGTCTCTCTCTCTCTCGCCGTCTCCCTCGCCCTCTCCCTCGCCGTCTTAATCGCTGTCTCCCTCGCATTCTCTCTCGCAGTGTCTCTCGCTGTCTCCCTCGCAGTCTCCCTCGCAGTCTCCCTCGCAGTCTCCCTCGCAGTCTCCCTCGCAGTCTCCCTCGCATGCTCCCTCGCAGTCTCCCTCGCAGTCTCCCTCACAGTCTCTCTCGCTGTCTCCCTCGCAGTCTCTCTCGAAGTCGCTCTCGCTTTCTCCCTCGCTGTCTCTCTCGCAGTCCTTCTCGCAGTCTCTCTCGCTGTCTCCAGCGCTATCTCCCTCGCTGTCTCCCTCGCTGTCTCCCTCGCTGTCTCCCTCGCTGTCTCCCTCGCTGTCTCCCTCGCTGTCTCCCTCGCTGTCTCTCTCGCTGTCTCTCTCGCTGTCTCCATGGCTTTCTCCCTCGCTGTCTCTCTCGCTGTCTCTCTCGCTGTCTCTCTCGCTGCTTCTCTCGCTGTCTCTCTCGCTGTCTCTCTCGCTGTCTCTCTCGCTGCCTCTCTCGCTGTCTCTCTCGCTCTCTCCCTTGCAGTCTCCCTTGCAGTCTCTCTCGCTGTCTCCCTCGCTGCATCTCTCGCTGTCTCCCTCGCTCTCCCTCGCTCTCTCTCGCAGTCTCTCTCGCTGTCTCTCTCGCTGTCTCTCTCGCTGTCTCCCTCGCTGTGTCTCTCGCTGTGTCCCTCGCTGAGTCCCTCGCTGTGTCCCTCGCTGTCTCCCTCGCTGTGTCCCTCGCTGTCTCTCTCGCAGTCTCCCTCGCTGTCTCCCTCGCTGTCTCCCTCGCTGTCTCCCTCGCTGTCTCTCTCGCCGTCTCTCTCGCCGTCTCTCTCTCCATCTCTCTCGCCATCTCTCTCGCAGTCTCCCTCGCTGTCTCCCTCGCAGTCTCCCTCGCTGTCCCTCTCGCAGTCTCTCTCGCTGTCTCTCTCGCAGTCTCTCTCGCAGTCTCTCTCGCAGTCTCTCTCGCAGTCTCTCTCGCAGTCTCCCTCGCAGTCTGCCTCGCAGTCTCCCTCGCTGTCTCCCTCGCTCTCTCCCTCGCTCTCTCCCTCGCAGTCTCCCTCGCAGTCTCCCTCGCAGTCTCTCTCGCAGTCTCTCTCGCAGTCTCACTCGCTGTCTCTCTCGCAGTCTCACTCGCTGTCTCTCTCAATGTACTCTCGCTGTCTCCCTCGCTGTCTCACTCGCTCTATCCCTCGCTGTATCTCTCGCAGTCTCTCTCACAGTCTCTCTCGCTGTCTCTCTCGCTGTCTCCCTCGCAGTCTCTCTCGCTGTCTCTCTCGCTCTCTCCCTCACTGTCTCTCTCGCCGTCTCTCTCGCCGTCTCTCTCTCCATCTCTCTCGCCATCTCTCTCGCAGTCTCCCTCGCTGTCTCCCTCGCAGTCTCCCTCGCTGTCTCCCTCGCAGTCTCCCTCGCAGTCTCTCTCGCAGTCTCTCTCGCTGTCCCTCTCGCAGTCTCTCTCGCTGTCCCTCTCGCAGTCTCTCTCGCTGTCCCTCTCGCAGTCTCTCTCGCTGTCTCTCTCGCAGTCTCTCTCGCAGTCTCCTTTGCAGTCTCTCTCGCTGTCTCTCTCGCTGTCTCCCACGCTGTCTCCCTCGCAGTCTCCCTCACAGTCTCTCTCGCAGTCTCTCTCGCTGTCTCTCTCGATGTACTCTCGCTGTCTCCCTCGCTGTCTCACTCGCTCTATCCCTCGCTGTATCTCTCGCAGTCTCTCTCGCAGTCTCTCTCGCTGTCTCTCTCGCAGTCTCTCTCGCAGTCTCTCTCGCTGTCTCTCTCGCAGGCTCCCTCGCAGTCTCTCTCGCAGTCACTCTCGCAGTCTCTCTCGCAGTCTCCCTCGCAGTCTCCCTCGCAGTCTCTCTCGCTGTCTCCCTCGCTGTTTCCCTCACAGTCTCTCTCGCTGTCTCCCTCGCAGTCTCTCTCGAAGTCGCTCTCGCTTTCTCCCTCGCTGTCTCTCTCGCAGTCCTTCTCGCAGTCCTTCTCGCAGTCCTTCTCGCAGTCTCTCTCGCTGCCTCTCTCGCTGTCTCTCTCGCTGTCTCTCTCGCAGTCTCTCTCGCTGTCTCTCTCGCTGTCTCCCTCGCTGTCTCCCTCGCTGTCTCCCTCGCTGTCTCCCTCGCTGTCTCCCTCGCTGTCTCCCTCGCTGTGTCTCTCGCTCTCTCCCTCGCTGTCTCCCTCGCTGTCTCATGCGCTCTCTCTCGCAGTCTCTCTCGCTGTCTCCCTCGCTGTGTCCCTCGCTGTGTCCCTCGCTGTCTCCCTCGCAGTCTCCCTCGCTGTCTCCCTCGCTGTCTCCCTCGCCGTCTCCCTTGCAGTCACTCTTTCTGTATCCCGGGCTGTCTCTTACGCTATCTCCATAGCAGTCTCTCTCACTGTCTCTGTCGCTGTCTCTGTCGCTGTCTCTGTCGCTGTCTCCCTCGCTGTCTCCCTCGCTGTCTCCCTCGCCGTCTCCCTCGCCGTCTCCCTCGCCGTCTCCCTCGCCGTCTCCCTCGCCGTCTCCCTCGCCGTCTCTCTCGCTGTCTCTCTCAATGTACTCTCGCTGTCTCCCTCGCTGTCTCACTCGCTCTATCCCTCGCTGTATCTCTCGCAGTCTCTCTCACAGTCTCTCTCGCTGTCTCTCTCGCTGTCTCTCTCGCTGTCTCCCTCGCAGTCTCTCTCGCTCTCTCCCTCACTGTCTCTCTCGCAGTCTCTCTCGCCGTCTCTCTCGCCATCTCTCTCGCAGTCTCCCTCGCTGTCTCCCTCGCTGTCTCCCTCGCTGTCTCCCTCGCTGTCTCCCTCGCTGTCTCCCTCGCAGTCTCCCTCGCTGTCTCTCTCGCAGTCTCTCTCGCAGTCTCTCTCGCAGTCTCTCTCGCAGTCTCTCTCGCTGTCCCTCTCGCTGTCCCTCTCGCAGTCTCTCTCGCTGTCTCCCTCGCAGTCTCTCTCGCAGTCTCCTTTGCAGACTCTCTCGCTGTCTCTCTCGCTGTCTCTCTCGCTGTCTCTCTCGCTGTCTCTCTCGCTGTCTCTCTCGCAGTCTCCCTCGCAGTCTGCCTCGCAGTCTCCCTCGCAGTCTCTTCCGCTGTCTCCCTCGCTGTTTCCCTCACAGTCTCTTTCGCAGTCTCCCTCGCAGTCTCCCTCGCAGTCTCCCTCGCAGTCTCCCTCGCAGTCTCCCTCGCAGTCTCTCTCGCAGTCGCTCTCACTTTCTCCCTCGCTGTCTCTCTCGCTGTCTCTCTCGCAGTCCTTCTCGCAGTCCTTCTCGCAGTCTCTCTCGCTGTCTCCCTCGCTGTCTCCCTCGCTGTCTCCCTCACAGTCTCTCTCGCTTTCTCCCTCGCTGTCTCCCTCGCAGTCTCTCTCGCTGTCTCCCTCGCTGTCTCCCTCACTGTCTCCCTCGCTGTCTCCCTCGCTGTCTCCCTCACTGTGTCCCTCGCTCTCTCCCTCGCTCTCTCCCTCGCAGTCTCCCTCGCAGTCTCCCTCACCGTCTCCCTCGCCGTCTCTCTCGCAGTCTCTCTCGCCGTCTTCCTCGCAGTTTCTCTCGCTGTCTCCCTCGCTGTCTCCCTCGCTGCCTCCCTCGCTGTCTCCCTAGCAGTCGCTCTCGCAGTCGCTCTCGCAGTCGCTCTCGCAGTCTCTCTCGCTGTCTCCCTCGCTGTCTCCCTCGCTGCCTCCCTCGCTGTCTCCCTAGCAGTCGCTCTCGCAGTCTCTCTCGCAGTCTTCCTCGCTGTGTCCCTCGCAGTCTCTCTCGCAGTCTCTCTCGCAGTCTCTCTCGCAGTCTCTCTCGCAGTCTCCCTCGCAGTCTCTCTCGCTGTCTCTCTCGCTGTCTCTCTCGCTGTCTCCCTCGCTGTCTCCCTCGCTGTCTCCCTCGCTGTCTCCCTCGCTGTCTCCCACGCTGTCTCCCTCGCAGTCTCTCTCGCAGTCTCCTTTGCAGTCTCTCTCGCTGTCTCTCTCGCTGTCTCCCACGTTGTCTCCCTCGCAGTCTCCCTCGCAGTCTCCCTCGCAGTCTCCCTCGCAGTCTCTCTCGCAGTCTCTCTCGCTGTCTCTCTCGATGTACTCTCGCTGTCTCCCTCGCTGTCTCACTCGCTCTATCCCTCGCTGTATCTCTCGCAGTCTCTCTCGCAGTCTCTCTCGCTGTCTCTCTCGCAGTCTCTCTCGCAGTCTCTCTCGCTGTCTCTCTCGCAGGCTCCCTCGCAGTCTCTCTCGCAGTCTCTCTCGCAGTCACTCTCGCAGTCACTCTCGCAGTCTCTCTCGCAGTCTCCCTCGCAGTCTCCCTCGCAGTCTCTCTCGCTGTCTCCCTCGCTGTTTCCCTCACAGTCTCTCTCGCTGTCTCCCTCGCAGTCTCTCTCGAAGTCGCTCTCGCTTTCTCCCTCGCTGTCTCTCTCGCAGTCCTTCTCGCAGTCCTTCTCGCAGTCTCTCTCGCTGCCTCTCTTGCTGTCTCTCTCGCTGTCTCTCTCGCTGTCTCTCTCGCAGTCTCTCTCGCTGTCTCTCTCGCTGTCTCCCTCGCTGTCTCCCTCGCTGTCTCCCTCGCTGTCTCCCTCGCTGTCTCCCTCGCTGTGTCTCTCGCTCTCTCCCTCGCTGTCTCCCTCGCTGTCTCATGCGCTCTCTCTCGCAGTCTCTCTCGCTGTGTCCCTCGCTGTGTCCCTCGCTGTGTCCCTCGCTGTCTCCCTCGCAGTCTCCCTCGCTGTCTCCCTCGCTGTCTCCCTCGCCGTCTCCCTTGCAGTCACTCTCTCTGTATCCCGGGCTGTCTCTTACGCTATCTCCATAGCAGTCTCTCTCACTGTCTCTGTCGCTGTCTCTGTCGCTGTCTCTGTCGCTGTCTCCCTCGCTGTCTCCCTCGCTGTCTCCCTCGCCGTCTCCCTCGCCGTCTCCCTCGCCGTCTCCCTCACCGTCTCCCTCGCCGTCTCCCTCGCCGTCTCCCTCGCCGTCTTCCTCGCCGTCTCTCTCGCTGTCTCTCTCAATGTACTCTCGCTGTCTCCCTCGCTGTCTCACTCGCTCTATCCCTCGCTGTATCTCTCGCAGTTTCTCTCACAGTCTCTCTCGCTGTCTCTCTCGCTGTCTCCCTCGCAGTCTCTCTCGCTCTCTCTCTCGCAGTCTCTCTCGCCGTCTCTCTCGCCGTCTCTCTCGCCATCTCTCTCGCAGTCTCCCTCGCTGTCTCCCTCGCTGTCTCCCTCGCTGTCTCCCTCGCAGTCTCCCTCGCAGTCTCCCTCGCATTCTCTCTCGCAGTCTCTCTCGCAGTCTCTCTCGCAGTCTCTCTCGCAGTCTCTCTCGCTGTCTCCCTCGCAGTCTCCCTCGCATTCTCTCTCGCAGTCTCTCTCGCAGTCTCTCTCGCAGTCTCTCTCGCTGTCTCCCTCGCAGTCTCTCTCGCAGTTTCCTTTGCAGTCTCTCTCGCTGTCTCTCTCGCTGTCTCTCTCGCTGTCTCTCTCGCTGTCTCTCTCGCTGTCTCTCTCGCTGTCTCTCTCGCTGTCTCCCTCGCAGTCTCCCTCGCAGTCTGCCTCGCAGTCTGCCTCGCAGTCTCCCTCGCAGTCTCTTCCGCTGTCTCCCTCGCTGTTTCCCTCACAGTCTCTTTCGCAGTCTCCCTCACAGTCTCCCTCGCAGTCTCCCTCGCAGTCTCTCTCGCAGTCGCTCTCACTTTCTCCCTCGCTGTCTCTCTCGCTGTCTCTCTCGCAGTCCTTCTCGCAGTCCTTCTCGCAGTCTCTCTCGCTGTCTCTCTCGCTGTCTCCCTCGCTGTCTCCCTCGCTGTCTCCCTCGCTGTCTCCCTCACAGTCTCTCTCGCTTTCTCCCTCGCTGTCTCCCTCGCAGTCTCTCTCGCTATCTCCCTCGCTGTCAACCTCACTGTCTCCCTCGCTGTCTCCCTCGCTGTCTCCCTCACTGTGTCCCTCGCTCTCTCCCTCGCAGTCTCCCTCGCAGTCTCCCTCACCGTCTCCCTCGCCGTCTCTCTCGCAGTCTCTCTCGACGTCTTCCTCGCAGTTTCTCTCGCTGTCTCCCTCGCTGTCTCTCTCGCTGTCTCCCTCGCAGTCTCTCTCGCAGTCTCTCTCGCTGTCTCCCTCGCTGTCTCCCTCGCTGTCTCCCTCGCTGTCTCCCTCGCTGTCTCCCTCACTGTGTTCCTCACTGTGTCCCTCGCTCTCTCCCTCGCTCTCTCCCTCGCAGTCTCCCTCGCCGTCTCCCTCGCCGTCTCCCTCGCCGTCTCTCTCGCAGTCTCTCTCGCTGTCTTCCTCGCAGTTTCTCTCACTGTCTCCCTCGCTGTCTCCCTCGCTGTCTCCCTCGCTGCCTCCCTCGCTGTCTCCCTAGCAGTCGCTCTCGCAGTCTCTCTCGCAGTCTCTCTCGCTGTCTCCCTCACTGTCTCCCTCGCTGTCTCCCTCGCTGTCTCCCTCGCTGCCTCCCTCGCTGTCTCCCTACCAGTCTCTCTCGCAGTCTCTCTCGCTGTCTCTCTCGCTGTCTCTCTCGCTGTCTCTCTCGCAGTCTTCCTTGCAGTTTCTCTCGCTGTCTCCCTCGCTGCCTCCCACGCTGTCTCCCTCGCTGTCTCACGCGATCTCTCTCGCATTCTCTCTCGTTGTCTCCCTTGCAGTCTCTCTCGCTGTGTCCCTCGCAGTCTCTCTCGCAGTCTCTCTCGCAGTCTCTGTTGCTGTCTCTGTCGCTGTCTCCCTCGCTGTCTCCCTCGCTGTCTCCCTCGCTGTCTCCCTCGCTGTCTCCCTCGCTGTCTCCCTCGATGTCTCCCTCGCTGTCTAACTCGCTGTCTCCCTCGCTGCCTCCCTCGCTGTCTCCCTCGCTGCCTCCCTCGCAGTCTCTCTCGAAGTCTCTCTCGCTGTCTACCTCGCCGTCTTAATCGCTGTCTCCCTCGCATTCTCTCTCGCTGTCTCCCTCGCAGTCTCCCTCGCAGTCTCTCTCGCTGTCTCCCACACAGTCTCTCTCGCTGTCTCCCTCGCAGTCTCTCTCGAAGTCGCTCTCTCTTTCTCCCTCGCTGTCTCTCTCGCTGTCTCTCTCGCAGTCCTTCTCGCAGTCCTTCTCGCAGTCTCTCTCGCTGTCTCCAGCGCTGTCTCCCTCGCTGTCTCCCTCGCTGTCTCTCTCGCTGTCTCCCTCGCTGTCTCACTCGCTCTATCCCTCGCTGTATCTCTCGCAGTCTCTCTCACAGTCTCTCTCGCTGTCTCTCTCGCTGTCTCTCTCGCTGTCTCCCTCGCAGTCTCTCTCGCTCTCTCCCTCACTGTCTCTCTCGCAGTCTCTCTCGCCGTCTCTCTCGCCATCTCTCTCGCAGTCTCCCTCGCTGTCTCCCTCGCTGTCTCCCTCGCTGTCTCCCTCGCTGTCTCCCTCGCAGTCTCCCTCGCAGTCTCCCTCGCTGTCTCTCTCGCAGTCTCTCTCGCAGTCTCTCTCGCAGTCTCTCTCGCTGTCCCTCTCGCTGTCCCTCTCGCAGTCTCTCTCGCTGTCTCCCTCGCAGTCTCTCTCGCAGTCTCCTTTGCAGACTCTCTCGCTGTCTCTCTCGCTGTCTCTCTCGCTGTCTCTCTCGCTGTCTCTCTCGCTGTCTCTCTCGCAGTCTCCCTCGCAGTCTGCCTCGCAGTCTCCCTCGCAGTCTCTTCCGCTGTCTCCCTCGCTGTTTCCCTCACAGTCTCTTTCGCAGTCTCCCTCGCAGTCTCCCTCGCAGTCTCCCTCGCAGTCTCCCTCGCAGTCTCTCTCGCAGTCGCTCTCACTTTCTCCCTCGCTGTCTCTCTCGCTGTCTCTCTCGCAGTCCTTCTCGCAGTCCTTCTCGCAGTCTCTCTCGCTGTCTCCCTCGCTGTCTCCCTCGCTGTCTCCCTCGCTGTCTCCCTCACAGTCTCTCTCGCTTTCTCCCTCGCTGTCTCCCTCGCAGTCTCTCTCGCTGTCTCCCTCGCTGTCTCCCTCACTGTCTCCCTCGCTGTCTCCCTCGCTGTCTCCCTCACTGTGTCCCTCGCTCTCTCCCTCGCTCTCTCCCTCGCAGTCTCCCTCGCAGTCTCCCTCACCGTCTCCCTCGCCGTCTCTCTCGCAGTCTCTCTCGCCGTCTTCCTCGCAGTTTCTCTCGCTGTCTCCCTCGCTGTCTCCCTCGCTGCCTCCCTCGCTGTCTCCCTAGCAGTCGCTCTCGCAGTCGCTCTCGCAGTCTCTCTCGCTGTCTCCCTCGCTGTCTCCCTCGCTGCCTCCCTCGCTGTCTCCCTAGCAGTCGCTCTCGCAGTCTCTCTCGCAGTCTTCCTCGCTGTGTCCCTCGCAGTCTCTCTCGCAGTCTCTCTCGCAGTCTCTCTCGCAGTCTCTCTCGCAGTCTCTCTCGCAGTCTCCCTCGCAGTCTCTCTCGCTGTCTCTCTCGCTGTCTCTCTCGCTGTCTCCCTCGCTGTCTCCCTCGCTGTCTCCCTCGCTGTCTCCCTCGCTGTCTCCCACGCTGTCTCCCTCGCAGTCTCTCTCGCAGTCTCCTTTGCAGTCTCTCTCGCTGTCTCTCTCGCTGTCTCCCACGCTGTCTCCCTCGCAGTCTCCCTCGCAGTCTCCCTCGCAGTCTCCCTCGCAGTCTCTCTCGCAGTCTCTCTCGCTGTCTCTCTCGATGTACTCTCGCTGTCTCCCTCGCTGTCTCACTCGCTCTATCCCTCGCTGTATCTCTCGCAGTCTCTCTCGCAGTCTCTCTCGCTGTCTCTCTCGCAGTCTCTCTCGCAGTCTCTCTCGCTGTCTCTCTCGCAGGCTCCCTCGCAGTCTCTCTCGCAGTCTCTCTCGCAGTCACTCTCGCAGTCACTCTCGCAGTCTCTCTCGCAGTCTCCCTCGCAGTCTCCCTCGCAGTCTCTCTCGCTGTCTCCCTCGCTGTTTCCCTCACAGTCTCTCTCGCTGTCTCCCTCGCAGTCTCTCTCGAAGTCGCTCTCGCTTTCTCCCTCGCTGTCTCTCTCGCAGTCCTTCTCGCAGTCCTTCTCGCAGTCTCTCTCGCTGCCTCTCTTGCTGTCTCTCTCGCTGTCTCTCTCGCTGTCTCTCTCGCAGTCTCTCTCGCTGTCTCTCTCGCTGTCTCCCTCGCTGTCTCCCTCGCTGTCTCCCTCGCTGTCTCCCTCGCTGTCTCCCTCGCTGTGTCTCTCGCTCTCTCCCTCGCTGTCTCCCTCGCTGTCTCATGCGCTCTCTCTCGCAGTCTCTCTCGCTGTCTCCCTCACTGTGTCCCTCGCTGTGTCCCTCGCTGTGTCCCTCGCTGTCTCCCTCGCAGTCTCCCTCGCTGTCTCCCTCGCTGTCTCCCTCGCCGTCTCCCTTGCAGTCACTCTCTCTGTATCCCGGGCTGTCTCTTACGCTATCTCCATAGCAGTCTCTCTCACTGTCTCTGTCGCTGTCTCTGTCGCTGTCTCTGTCGCTGTCTCCCTCGCTGTCTCCCTCGCTGTCTCCCTCGCCGTCTCCCTCGCCGTCTCCCTCGCCGTCTCCCTGACCGTCTCCCTCGCCGTCTCCCTCGCCGTCTCCCTCGCCGTCTCCCTCGCCGTCTCTCTCAATGTACTCTCGCTGTCTCCCTCGCTGTCTCACTCGCTCTATCCCTCGCTGTATCTCTCGCAGTTTCTCTCACAGTCTCTCTCGCTGTCTCTCTCGCTGTCTCCCTCGCAGTCTCTCTCGCTCTCTCCCTCACTGTCTCTCTCGCAGTCTCTCTCGCCGTCTCTCTCGCCGTCTCTCTCGCCATCTCTCTCGCAGTCTCCCTCGCTGTCTCCCTCGCTGTCTCCCTCGCAGTCTCCCTCGCAGTCTCCCTCGCATTCTCTCTCGCAGTCTCTCTCGCAGTCTCTCTCGCAGTCTCTCTCGCAGTCTCTCTCGCAGTCTCTCTCGCTGTCTCCCTCGCAGTCTCCCTCGCATTCTCTCTCGCAGTCTCTCTCGCAGTCTCTCTCGCAGTCTCTCTCGCTGTCTCCCTCGCAGTCTCTCTCGCAGTTTCCTTTGCAGTCTCTCTCGCTGTCTCTCTCGCTGTCTCTCTCGCTGTCTCTCTCGCTGTCTCTCTCGCTGCCTCTCTCGCTGTCTCTCTCGCTGTCTCCCTCGCAGTCTCCCTCGCAGTCTGCCTCGCAGTCTGCCTCGCAGTCTCCCTCGCAGTCTCTTCCGCTGTCTCCCTCGCTGTTTCCCTCACAGTCTCTTTCGCAGTCTCCCTCACAGTCTCCCTCGCAGTCTCCCTCGCAGTCTCTCTCGCAGTCGCTCTCACTTTCTCCCTCGCTGTCTCTCTCGCTGTCTCTCTCGCAGTCCTTCTCGCAGTCCTTCTCGCAGTCTCTCTCGCTGTCTCTCTCGCTGTCTCCCTCGCTGTCTCCCTCGCTGTCTCCCTCGCTGTCTCCCTCACAGTCTCTCTCGCTTTCTCCCTCGCTGTCTCCCTCGCAGTCTCTCTCGCTATCTCCCTCGCTGTCAACCTCACTGTCTCCCTCGCTGTCTCCCTCGCTGTCTCCCTCACTGTGTCCCTCGCTCTCTCCCTCGCAGTCTCCCTCGCAGTCTCCCTCACCGTCTCCCTCGCCGTCTCTCTCGCAGTCTCTCTCGACGTCTTCCTCGCAGTTTCTCTCGCTGTCTCCCTCGCTGTCTCCCTCGCTGTCTCTCTCGCAGTCTCTCTCGCAGTCTCTCTCGCTGTCTCTCTCGCAGTCTCTCTCGCAGTCTCCTTTGCAGTCTCTCTCGCTGTCTCTCTCGCTGTCTCTCTCGCTGTCTCTCTCGCTGTCTCTCTCGCAGTCTCTCTCGCAGTCTCTGTCGCAGTCTCTCTCGCTGTCTCCCTCGATTTCTCCCTCGCTGTCTCTCTCGCTGTCTCTCTCGCTGTCTCTCTCGCTGTCTCTCTCGCTGTCTCCCTCGCAGTCTCTCTTGCAGTCTCTCTCGCTGTCTTCCTCGCTGTCTCCCTCGCTGTCTCCCTCGCTGTCTCCCTCGCAGTTTCTCTCGCTTTCTCCCTCGCAGTCTCTCTCGCAGTCTCCCTTGCAGTCTCTCTCGCAGTCTCTCTCGCAGTCTCTCTCGCAGTCTCTCTCGCAGTCTCTCTCGCAGTCTCTCTCGCAGTCTCTCTCGCAGTCTCTCTCGCTGTCTCCCTCGCTGTCTCCCTCACAGTCTCCCTCGCTGTCTCCCTCGCAGTCTCTCTCACAGTCTCTCTCGCAGTCTCTCTCGCTGTCTCCCTCGCAGTCTCTATCGCTGTCTCCCTCGCAGTCTCTCTCGCAGTCTCTCTCGCTTTCTCCCTCGCTCTGTCCCTCGCAGACTCTCTCGCTGTCTCCCTCGCAGTCTCCCTCGCTGTCTCCCTCGCTGTCTCCCTCGCTGTCTCTCTCGCTGTCTCCCTCGCTGCCTCCCTCGCTGTCTCCCTAGCAGTCGCTCTCGCAGTCTCTCTCGCAGTCTTCCTCGCTGTGTCCCTCGCAGTCTCTCTCGCAGTCTCTCTCGCAGTCTCTCTCGCAGTCTCTCTCGCAGTCTCTCTCGCAGTCTCCCTCGCAGTCTCTCTCGCTGTCTCTCTCGCTGTCTCTCTCGCTGTCTCCCTCGCTGTCTCCCTCGCTGTCTCCCTCGCTGTCTCCCTCGCTGTCTCCCACGCTGTCTCCCTCGCAGTCTCTCTCGCAGTCTCCTTTGCAGTCTCTCTCGCTGTCTCTCTCGCTGTCTCCCACGCTGTCTCCCTCGCAGTCTCCCTCGCAGTCTCCCTCGCAGTCTCCCTCGCAGTCTCTCTCGCAGTCTCTCTCGCTGTCTCTCTCGATGTACTCTCGCTGTCTCCCTCGCTGTCTCACTCGCTCTATCCCTCGCTGTATCTCTCGCAGTCTCTCTCGCAGTCTCTCTCGCTGTCTCTCTCGCAGTCTCTCTCGCAGTCTCTCTCGCTGTCTCTCTCGCAGGCTCCCTCGCAGTCTCTCTCGCAGTCTCTCTCGCAGTCACTCTCGCAGTCACTCTCGCAGTCTCTCTCGCAGTCTCCCTCGCAGTCTCCCTCGCAGTCTCTCTCGCTGTCTCCCTCGCTGTTTCCCTCACAGTCTCTCTCGCTGTCTCCCTCGCAGTCTCTCTCGAAGTCGCTCTCGCTTTCTCCCTCGCTGTCTCTCTCGCAGTCCTTCTCGCAGTCCTTCTCGCAGTCTCTCTCGCTTTCTCCCTCGCTGTCTCTCTCGCAGTCCTTCTCGCAGTCCTTCTCGCAGTCTCTCTCGCTGCCTCTCTTGCTGTCTCTCTCGCTGTCTCTCTCGCTGTCTCTCTCGCAGTCTCTCTCGCTGTCTCTCTCGCTGTCTCCCTCGCTGTCTCCCTCGCTGTCTCCCTCGCTGTCTCCCTCGCTGTCTCCCTCGCTGTCTCATGCGCTCTCTCTCGCAGTCTCTCTCGCTGTCTCCCTCACTGTGTCCCTCGCTGTGTCCCTCGCTGTCTCCCTCGCAGTCTCCCTCGCTGTCTCCCTCGCTGTCTCCCTCGCCGTCTCCCTTGCAGTCACTCTCTCTGTATCCCGGGCTGTCTCTTACGCTATCTCCATAGCAGTCTCTCTCACTGTCTCTGTCGCTGTCTCTGTCGCTGTCTCTGTCGCTGTCTCCCTCGCTGTCTCCCTCGCTGTCTCCCTCGCCGTCTCCCTCGCCGTCTCCCTCGCCGTCTCCCTCACCGTCTCCCTCACCGTCTCCCTCGCCGTCTCCCTCGCCGTCTCCCTCGCCGTCTCTCTCGCTGTCTCTCTCAATGTACTCTCGCTGTCTCCCTCGCTGTCTCACTCGCTCTATCCCTCGCTGTATCTCTCGCAGTTTCTCTCACAGTCTCTCTCGCTGTCTCTCTCGCTGTCTCCCTCGCAGTCTCTCTCGCTCTCTCCCTCACTGTCTCTCTCGCAGTCTCTCTCGTCGTCTCTCTCGCCGTCTCTCTCGCCATCTCTCTCGCAGTCTCCCTCGCTGTCTCCCTCGCTGTCTCCCTCGCAGTCTCCCTCGCAGTCTCCCTCGCATTCTCTCTCGCAGTCTCTCTCGCAGTCTCTCTCGCAGTCTCTCTCGCAGTCTCTCTCGCAGTCTCTCTCGCTGTCTCCCTCGCAGTCTCCCTCGCATTCTCTCTCGCAGTCTCTCTCGCAGTCTCTCTCGCAGTCTCTCTCGCTGTCTCCCTCGCAGTCTCTCTCGCAGTTTCCTTTGCAGTCTCTCTCGCTGTCTCTCTCGCTGTCTCTCTCGCTGTCTCTCTCGCTGCCTCTCTCGCTGTCTCTCTCGCTGTCTCCCTCGCAGTCTCCCTCGCAGTCTGCCTCGCAGTCTGCCTCGCAGTCTCCCTCGCAGTCTCTTCCGCTGTCTCCCTCGCTGTTTCCCTCACAGTCTCTTTCGCAGTCTCCCTCACAGTCTCCCTCGCAGTCTCCCTCGCAGTCTCTCTCGCAGTCGCTCTCACTTTCTCCCTCGCTGTCTCTCTCGCTGTCTCTCTCGCAGTCCTTCTCGCAGTCCTTCTCGCAGTCTCTCTCGCTGTCTCTCTCGCTGTCTCCCTCGCTGTCTCCCTCGCTGTCTCCCTCGCTGTCTCCCTCACAGTCTCTCTCGCTTTCTCCCTCGCTGTCTCCCTCGCAGTCTCTCTCGCTATCTCCCTCGCTGTCAACCTCACTGTCTCCCTCGCTGTCTCCCTCGCTGTCTCCCTCACTGTGTCCCTCGCTCTCTCCCTCGCAGTCTCCCTCGCAGTCTCCCTCACCGTCTCCCTCGCCGTCTCTCTCGCAGTCTCTCTCGACGTCTTCCTCGCAGTTTCTCTCGCTGTCTCCCTCGCTGTCTCCCTCGCTGTCTCTCTCGCAGTCTCTCTCGCAGTCTCTCTCGCTGTCTCTCTCGCAGTCTCTCTCGCAGTCTCCTTTGCAGTCTCTCTCGCTGTCTCTCTCGCTGTCTCTCTCGCTGTCTCTCTCGCTGTCTCTCTCGCAGTCTCTCTCGCAGTCTCTGTCGCAGTCTCTCTCGCTGTCTCCCTCGATTTCTCCCTCGCTGTCTCTCTCGCTGTCTCTCTCGCTGTCTCTCTCGCTGTCTCTCTCGCTGTCTCCCTCGCAGTCTCTCTTGCAGTCTCTCTCGCTGTCTTCCTCGCTGTCTCCCTCGCTGTCTCCCTCGCTGTCTCCCTCGCTGTCTCCCTCGCAGTTTCTCTCGCTTTCTCCCTCGCAGTCTCTCTCGCAGTCTCCCTCGCAGTCTCTCTCGCAGTCTCTCTCGCAGTCTCTCTCGCAGTCTCTCTCGCAGTCTCTCTCGCAGTCTCTCTCGCAGTCTCTCTCGCTGTCTCCCTCGCTGTCTCCCTCACAGTCTCCCTCGCTGTCTCCCTCGCAGTCTCTCTCACAGTCTCTCTCGCAGTCTCTCTCGCTGTCTCCCTCGCAGTCTCTATCGCTGTCTCCCTCGCAGTCTCTCTCGCAGTGTCTCTCGCTTTCTCCCTCGCTCTGTCCCTCGCAGACTCTCTCGCTGTCTCCCTCGCAGTCTCCCTCGCTGTCTCCCTCGCTGTCTCCCTCGCTGTCTCTCTCGCTGTCTCTCTCGCTGTCTCCCTCGCAGTCTCTCTTGCAGTCTCCCTCGCTGTCTCCCTCGCTGTCTCCCTCGCTGTCTCCCTCGCTGTCTCCCTCGCTGTCTCCCTCGCTGTCTCCCTCGCTGTGTCCCTCGCTCTCTCCCTCGCAGTCTCCCTCGCTGTCTCTCTCGCTGTCTTCCTCGCAGTTTCTCTCGCTGTCTCCCTCGCTGTCTCCCTCGCTGTCTCCCTCGCTGTCTCCCTCGCTGTCTCCCTCGCTGTCTCTCTCGCTGCCTCCCTCGCTGTCTCCCTCGCAGTCGCTCTCGCAGTCTCTCTCGCAGTCTCCCTCGCTGTCTCCCTCGCTGTCTCCCTCGCTGTCTCTCTCGCTGTCCCTCTCGCAGTCTCTCTCGCAGTCCCTCTCGCAGTCCCTCTCGCAGTCTCTCTCGCTGTCTCTCTCGCTGTCTCCCTCGCAGTCTCTCTTGCAGTCTCTCTTGCAGTCTCTCTCGCAGTCTCCCTCGCTGTCTCCCTCGCTGTCTCCCTCGCTGCCTCCCTCGCAGTCTCTCTCGAAGTCTCTCTCGCTGTCTCCCTCGCTGTCTCCCTCGCTGTCTCTCTCGCTGTCTCCCTCGCTGTCTCCCTCGCAGTCTCTCTCGCAGTCTCCCTCGTTGTCTCCCTCGTTGTCTCCCTCGTTGTCTCCCTCGCTGTCTCCCTCGCTGTCTCCCTCGCTGTCTCCCTCGCTCTCTCCCTCGCTCTCTCCCTCGCTCTCTCCCTCGCAGTCTCTCTCGCTGTCTTCCTCGCAGTTTCTCTCGCTGTTTCCCTCGCTGTCTCCCTCGCTGTCTCCCTCGCTGCCTCCCTCGCTGTCTCCCTCGCTGTCTCCCTCGCAGTTGCTCTCGCAGTCTCTCTCGCAGTCTCTCTCGCAGTCTCCCTCGCTGTCTCCCTCGCTGTCTCCCTCGCTGTCTCCCTCGCTGTCTCCCTCGCTGCCTCCCTCGCTGCCTCCCTCGCAGTCTCTCTCGAAGTCTCTCTCGCTGTCTCTCTCGCTGTCTCTCTCGCTGTCTCCCTCGCTGTCTCCCTCGCTGTCTCCCTCGCTGTCTCTCTCGCTCTCTCTCTCGCCGTCTCCCTCGCAGTCTCCCTCGCAGTCTCTCTCGCCGTATCCCTCGCTGTCTCTCTCGCTATTTCCCTAGCAGTCTCTCTCGCAGTTTCTCTCGCTGTCTCCCTCGCAGTCTCTCTCGCTGTCTACCTCGCAGTCTCTCTCGCAGTCTCTCTCGCAGTCTCTCTCGCTGTCTCCCTCACTGTCTCTCTCACAGTCTCTCTCGCAGTCTCTCTCGCTGTCTCCCTCGCAGTCTCTCTCGCAGTCTCTCTCGCTTTCTCCCTCGCTCTCTCCCTCGCAGACTCTCTCGCTGTCTCCCTCGCAGTCTCCCTCGCTGTCTCCCTCGCTGTCTCCCTCGCTGTCTCTCTCGCTGTCTCCCTCGAAGTCTCCCTCGAAGTCACCCTGGATGTCTCTCTCGCAGTCTCTCTCGCATTCTCTTTCGCTGTCTCTCTCGATGTCTCTCTCGTTGTCTCCCTCGCTGTCTCCCTCTCAGTCCCTATCTCAGTCTCGCTCTCAGTCTCTCTCGAATTCTCTCTCGCTGTCTCCCTCGCACTCTCTGGCTTTCTCTCTCGCAGTCCCTCTCACTGTCTCTCTCGCAGTCTCTCTCGCAGTCTCTCTCGCAGTCTCTCTCGCAGTCTCTCTCGCTGTCTCTCTCGCTGTCTCCCTCGCAGTCTCCCTCGCAGTCTCCCTCGCAGTCTCTCTCGCAGTCGCTCTCACTTTCTCCCTCGCTGTCTCTCTCGCAGTCCTTCTCGCAGTCCTTCTCGCAGTCCCTCTCGCTGTCTCCCTCGCTGTCTCCCTCGCTGTCTCCCATGCTGTCTCCCTCGCAGTCTCCCTCGCAGTCTCCCTCACAGTCTCCCTCGCAGTCTCCCTCGCAGTCTCCCTCGCAGTCTCTCTCGCTGTCTCTCTCGCTGTCTCCCTCGCTTTCTCCCTCGCTGTCTCTCTCGCTGTCTCTCTCGCTGTCTCCCTCGCAGTCTCTCTCGCAGTCTCTCTCGCTGTCTCCCTCGCTGTCTCCCTCGCTGTCTCCCTCGCTGTCTCCCTCGCCGTCTCCCTCGCCGTCTCCCTCGCCGTCTCCCTCGCCGTCTCCCTTGCAGTCACTCTCTCTGTATGCCCGGCTGTCTCTCTCGCTGTCTCCATAGCAGTCTCTCTCACTGTCTCTGTCGCTGTCTCTGTCGCTGTCTCCCTCGCTGTCTCCCTCGCTGTCTCCCTCGCTGTCTCCCTCGCCGTCTCCCTCGCCGTCTCCCTCGTCGTCTCCCTCGTCGTCTCCCTCGTCGTCTCCCTCGTCGTCTCCCTCGTCGTCTCCCTCGTCGTCTCCCTGGCCGTCTCCCTGGCCGTCTCCCTGGCCGTCTCCCTGGCGGTCTCCCTGGCCCTCTCCCTGGCCGTCTCCCTGGACGTCTCCCTGGCCGTCTCCCTGGCCGTCTCCCTGGCCGTCTCCCTGGCCGTCTCCCTCGCAGTCTCTCTCGCAGTCTCTCTCGCTGTCTCTCTCCATGTACTCTCGCTGTCTCCCTCGCTGTATCTCTCGCAGTCTCTCTCGCAGTCTCTCTCGCAGTCTCTCTCGCAGTCTCTCTCGCTGTCTCTCTCGCAGGCTCCCTCGCAGGCTCCCTCGCAGTCTCGCTCGCAGTCACTCTCGCAGTCTCTCTCGCAGTCTCTCTCGCAGTCTCCCTCGCAGTCTCCCTCGCAGTCTCTTACGCTGTCTCCCTCGCTGTTTCCCTCACAGTCTCTCTCGCTGTCTCCCTCGCAGTCTCTCTCGAAGTCGCTCTCGCTTTCTCCCTCGCTGTCTCTCTCGCAGTCCTTCTCGCAGTCTCTCTCGCTGTCTCCAGCGCTGTCTCCCTCGCTGTCTCCCTCGCTGTCTCCCACGCAGTCTCTCTCGCTGTCTCTCTCGCTGTCTCCATCGCTGTCTCTCTCGCTGTCTCTCTCGCTGTCTCTCTCGCTGTCTCTCTCGCTGTCTCTCTCGCTGTCTCTCTCGCTGTCTCTCTCGCTGCCTCTCTCGCTGTCTCTCTCGCTGTCTCCCTTGCAGTCTCTCTTGCAGTCTCTCTCGCTGTCTCTCTCGCTGTCTCCCTCGCAGTCTCTCTTGCAGTCTCTCTTGCAGTCTCTCTCGCAGTCTCCCTCGCTGTCTCCCTCGCTGTCTCCCTTGCTGCCTCCCTCGCAGTCTCTCTCGAAGTCTCTCTCGCTGTCTCCCTCGCTGTCTCTCTCGCTCTCTCTCTCGCCGTCTCCCTCGCAGTCTCTCTCGCAGTGTCTCTCGCTGTATCCCTCGCTGTCTCTCTCGCTATTTCCCTAGCAGTCTCTCTCGCAGTTTCTCTCGCTGTCTCCCTCGCAGTCTCTCTCGCTGTCTCTCTCGCAGTCTCTCTCGCTGTCTCCCTCGCAGTCTCCCTCGCAGTCTCTATCGCTGTCTCCCTCGCAGTCTCTCTCGCAGTCTCTCTCGCTTTCTCCCTCGCTCTGTCCCTCGCAGACTCTCTCGCAGACTCTCTCGCAGACTCTCTCGCTGTCTCCCTCGCTGTCTCCCTCGCAGTCTCCCTCGCTGTCTCCCTCGCTGTCTCCCTCGCTGTCTCCCTCGCTGTCTCCCTCGCTGTCTCTCTCGCTGTCTCCCTCGCTGTCTCCCTCGCAGTCTCTCTCGCAGTCTCCCTCGTTGTCTCCCTCGTTGTCTCCCTCGTTGTCTCCCTCGCTGTCTCCCTCGCTGTCTCCCTCGCTGTCTCCCTCGCTCTCTCCCTCGCTCTCTCCCTCGCTCTCTCCCTCGCAGTCTCTCTCGCTGTCTTCCTCGCAGTTTCTCTCGCTGTCTCCCTCGCTGTCTCCCTCGCTGTCTCCCTCGCTGTCTCCCTCGCTGTCTCCCTCGCTGTCTCCCTCGCTGCCTCCCTCGCTGTCTCCCTTGCTGTCTCCCTCGCAGTTGCTCTCGCAGTCTCTCTCGCAGTCTCTCTCGCAGTCTCCCTCGCTGTCTCCCTCGCTGTCTCCCTCGCTGTCTCCCTCGCTGCCTCCCTAGCAGTCGCTCTCGCAGTCACTCTCGCTGTCTTCCTCGCTGTGTCCCTCGCAGTCTCTCTCGTAGTCTCTCTCGCAGTCTCTCTCGCAGTCTTCCTCGCAGTTTCTCTCGCTGTCTCCCTCGCTGCCTCCCACGCTGTCTCCCTCGCTGTCTCACGCGATCTCTCTCGCATTCTCTCTCGTTGTCTCCCTTGCAGTCTCTCTCGCTGTGTCCCTCGCAGTCTCTCTCGCAGGCTTTATTGCTGTCTCTGTCGCTGTCTCTGTCGCTGTCTCCCTCGCTGTCTCCCTCGCTGTCTCCCTCGCTGTCTCCCTCGCAGTCTCTCTCGAAGTCTCTCTCGCTGTCTACCTCGCTGTCTCCCTCGCTGTCTCTCTCGCTCTCTCTCTCGCCGTCTCCCTCGCTGTCTGAATCGCTGTCTCCCTCGCATTCTCTCTCGCAGTGTCTCTCGCTGTCTCCCTCGCAGTCTCCCTCGCAGTCTCTCTCGCTGTCTCCCTCACAGTCTCTCTCGCTCTCTCCCTCGCTGTCTCCCTCGCTGTCTCATGCGCTCTCTCTCGCAGTCTCCCTCGCTGTCTCCCTCGCTGTCTCCCTCGCTGTCTCCCTCGCTGTCTCCCTCGCCGTCTCCCTCGCCGTCTCCCTCGCCGTCTCCCTCGCAGTCACTCTCTCTGTATGCCCGGCTGTCTCTCTCGCTGTCTCCATAGCAGTCTCTCTCACTGTCTCTGTCGCTGTCTCTGTCGCTGTCTCCCTCGCTGTCTCCCTCGCTGTCTCCCTCGCTGTCTCCCTCGCTGTCTCCCTCGCTGTCTCCCTCGCCGTCTCCCTCGTCGTCTCCCTCGTCGTCTCCCTCGTCGTCTCCCTCGTCGTCTCCCTCGTCGTCTCCCTCGTCGTCTCCCTCGTCGTCTCCCTCGTCGTCTCCCTGGCCGTCTCCCTGGCCGTCTCCCTGGCCCTCTCCCTGGCCGTCTCCCTGGATGTCTCCCTGGCCGTCTCCCTGGCCGTCTCCCTGGCCGTCTCCCTGGCCGTCTCCCTCGCAGTCTCTCTCGCAGTCTCTCTCGCTGTCTCTCTCCATGTACTCTCGCTGTCTCCCTCGCTGTATCTCTCGCAGTCTCTCTCGCAGTCTCTCTCGCAGTCTCTCTCGCAGTCTCTCTCGCTGTCTCTCTCGCAGGCTCCCTCGCAGGCTCCCTCGCAGTCTCGCTCGCAGTCACTCTCGCAGTCACTCTCGCAGTCTCTCTCGCAGTCTCTCTCGCAGTCTCCCTCGCAGTCTCCCTCGCAGTCTCTTACGCTGTCTCCCTCGCTGTTTCCCTCACAGTCTCTCTCGCTGTCTCCCTCGCAGTCTCTCTCGAAGTCGCTCTCGCTTTCTCCCTCGCTGTCTCTCTCGCAGTCCTTCTCGCAGTCTCTCTCGCTGTCTCCAGCGCTGTCTCCCTCGCTGTCTCCCTCGCTGTCTCCCACGCAGTCTCTCTCGCTGTCTCTCTCGCTGTCTCCATCGCTGTCTCTCTCGCTGTCTCTCTCGCTGTCTCTCTCGCTGTCTCTCTCGCTGTCTCTCTCGCTGTCTCTCTCGCTGCCTCTCTCGCTGTCTCTCTCGCTGTCTCCCTTGCAGTCTCTCTTGCAGTCTCTCTCGCTGTCTCTCTCGCTGTCTCCCTCGCAGTCTCTCTTGCAGTCTCTCTTGCAGTCTCTCTCGCAGTCTCCCTCGCTGTCTCCCTCGCTGTCTCCCTCGCTGCCTCCCTCGCAGTCTCTCTCGAAGTCTCTCTCGCTGTCTCCCTCGCTGTCTCTCTCGCTCTCTCTCTCGCCGTCTCCCTCGCAGTCTCTCTCGCAGTGTCTCTCGCTGTATCCCTCGCTGTCTCTCTCGCTATTTCCCTAGCAGTCTCTCTCGCAGTTTCTCTCGCTGTCTCCCTCGCAGTCTCTCTCGCTGTCTCTCTCGCAGTCTCTCTCGCTGTCTCCCTCGCAGTCTCCCTCGCAGTCTCTATCGCTGTCTCCCTCGCAGTCTCTCTCGCAGTCTCTCTCGCTTTCTCCCTCGCTCTGTCCCTCGCAGACTCTCTCGCAGTCTCCCTCGTTGTCTCCCTCGTTGTCTCCCTCGTTGTCTCCCTCGCTGTCTCCCTCGCTGTCTCCCTCGCTGTCTCCCTCGCTCTCTCCCTCGCTCTCTCCCTCGCAGTCTCTCTCGCTGTCTTCCTCGCAGTTTCTCTCGCTGTCTCCCTCGCTGTCTCCCTCGCTGTCTCCCTCGCTGTCTCCCTCGCTGCCTCCCTCGCTGTCTCCCTCGCTGTCTCCCTCGCAGTTGCTCTCGCAGTCTCTCTCGCAGTCTCTCTCGCAGTCTCCCTCGCTGTCTCCCTCGCTGTCTCCCTCGCTGTCTCCCTCGCTGTCTCCCTCGCTGCCTCCCTCGCTGCCTCCCTCGCAGTCTCTCTCGAAGTCTCTCTCGCTGTCTCTCTCGCTGTCTCTCTCGCTGTCTCCCTCGCTGTCTCCCTCGCTGTCTCCCTCGCTGTCTCTCTCGCTCTCTCTCTCGCCGTCTCCCTCGCAGTCTCCCTCGCAGTCTCTCTCGCCGTATCCCTCGCTGTCTCTCTCGCTATTTCCCTAGCAGTCTCTCTCGCAGTTTCTCTCGCTGTCTCCCTCGCAGTCTCTCTCGCTGTCTCTCTCGCAGTCTCTCTCGCAGTCTCTCTCGCTGTCTCCCTCACTGTCTCCCTCACTGTCTCCCTCACAGTCTCTCTCGCTGTCTCCCTCGCAGTCTCTCTCACAGTCTCTCTCGCAGTCTCTCTCGCTGTCTCCCTCGCAGTCTCTCTCGCAGTCTCTCTCGCTTTCTCCCTCGCTCTCTCCCTCGCAGACTCTCTCGCTGTCTCCCTCGCAGTCTCCCTCGCTGTCTCCCTCGCTGTCTCCCTCGCTGTCTCTCTCAGTCTCTCTCGCTGTCTCCCTCGCTGTCTCCCTCGCAGTCTCCCTCGAAGTCTCCCTCGAAGTCACCCTGGATGTCTCTCTCGCAGTCTCTCTCGCATTCTCTTTCGCTGTCTCTCTCGATGTCTCTCTCGTTGTCTCCCTCGCTGTCTCCCTCTCAGTCCCTATCTCAGTCTCGCTCTCAGTCTCTCTCGCATTCTCTCTCGCTGTCTCCCTCGCACTCTCTGGCTTTCTCTCTCGCAGTCCCTCTCACTGTCTCTCTCGCAGTCTCTCTCGCAGTCTCTCTCGCAGTCTCTCTCGCAGTCTCTCTCGCTGTCTCTCTCGCTGTCTCCCTCGCAGTCTCCCTCGCAGTCTCCCTCGCAGTCTCTCTCGCAGTCGCTCTCACTTTCTCCCTCGCTGTCTCTCTCGCAGTCCTTCTCGCAGTCCTTCTCGCAGTCCCTCTCGCTGTCTCCCTCGCTGTCTCCCTCGCTGTCTCCCATGCTGTCTCCCTCGCAGTCTCCCTCGCAGTCTCCCTCGCAGTCTCCCTCGCAGTCTCCCTCGCAGTCTCCCTCGCAGTCTCTCTCGCTGTCTCTCTCGCTGTCTCCCTCGCTTTCTCCCTCGCTGTCTCTCTCGCTGTCTCTCTCGCTGTCTCCCTCGCAGTCTCCCTCGCAGTCTCTCTCGCTGTCTCCCTCGCTGTCTCCCTCGCTGTCTCCCTCGCTGTCTCCCTCGCTCTCTCCCTCGCAGTCTCCCTCGCCGTCTCCCTCGCCGTCTCTCTCGCAGTCTCTCTCGCTGTCGTCCTCGCAGTTTCTCTCGCTGTCTCCCTCGCTGTCTCCCTCGCTGCCTCCCGAGCAGTCGCTCTCGCAGTCGCTCTCGCAGTCTCTCTCGCTGTCTCCCTCGCTGTCTCCCTCGCTGTCTCCCTCGCTGTCTCCCTCGCTGCCTCCCTAGCAGTCGCTCTCGCAGTCACTCTCGCTGTCTTCCTCGCTGTGTCCCTCGCAGTCTCTCTCGTAGTCTCTCTCGCAGTCTCTCTCGCAGTCTTCCTCGCAGTTTCTCTCGCTGTCTCCCTCGCTGCCTCCCACGCTGTCTCCCTCGCTGTCTCACGCGATCTCTCTCGCATTCTCTCTCGTTGTCTCCCTTGCAGTCTCTCTCGCTGTGTCCCTCGCAGTCTCTCTCGCAGGCTTTATTGCTGTCTCTGTCGCTGTCTCTGTCGCTGTCTCCCTCGCTGTCTCCCTCGCTGTCTCCCTCGCTGTCTCCCTCGCAGTCTCTCTCGAAGTCTCTCTCGCTGTCTACCTCGCTGTCTCCCTCGCTGTCTCTCTCGCTCTCTCTCTCGCCGTCTCCCTCGCTGTCTGAATCGCTGTCTCCCTCGTATTCTCTCTCGCAGTGTCTCTCGCTGTCTCCCTCGCAGTCTCCCTCGCAGTCTCTCTCGCTGTCTCCCTCACAGTCTCTCTCGCTCTCTCCCTCGCTGTCTCCCTCGCTGTCTCATGCGCTCTCTCTCGCAGTCTCTCTCGCTGTCTCCCTCGCTGTCTCCCTCGCTGTCTCCCTCGCTGTCTCCCTCGCCGTCTCCCTCGCCGTCTCCCTCGCCGTCTCCCTCGCCGTCTCCCTTGCAGTCACTCTCTCTGTATGCCCGGCTGTCTCTCTCGCTGTCTCCATAGCAGTCTCTCTCACTGTCTCTGTCGCTGTCTCTGTCGCTGTCTCCCTCGCTGTCTCCCTCGCTGTCTCCCTCGCTGTCTCCCTCGCTGTCTCCCTCGCTGTCTCCCTCGCCGTCTCCCTCGTCGTCTCCCTCGTCGTCTCCCTCGTCGTCTCCCTCGTCGTCTCCCTCGTCGTCTCCCTCGTCGTCTCCCTGGCCGTCTCCCTGGCCGTCTCCCTGGCCGTCTCCCTGGCCCTCTCCCTGGCCGTCTCCCTGGACGTCTCCCTGGCCGTCTCCCTGGCCGTCTCCCTGGCCGTCTCCCTGGCCGTCTCCCTGGCCGTCTCCCTCGCAGTCTCTCTCGCAGTCTCTCTCGCTGTCTCTCTCCATGTACTCTCGCTGTCTCCCTCGCTGTATCTCTCGCAGTCTCTCTCGCAGTCTCTCTCGCAGTCTCTCTCGCTGTCTCTCTCGCAGGCTCCCTCGCAGGCTCCCTCGCAGTCTCGCTCGCAGTCACTCTCGCAGTCTCTCTCGCAGTCTCTCTCGCAGTCTCCCTCGCAGTCTCCCTCGCAGTCTCTTACGCTGTCTCCCTCGCTGTTTCCCTCACAGTCTCTCTCGCTGTCTCCCTCGCAGTCTCTCTCGAAGTCGCTCTCGCTTTCTCCCTCGCTGTCTCTCTCGCAGTCCTTCTCGCAGTCTCTCTCGCTGTCTCCAGCGCTGTCTCCCTCGCTGTCTCCCTCGCTGTCTCCCACGCAGTCTCTCTCGCTGTCTCTCTCGCTGTCTCCATCGCTGTCTCTCTCGCTGTCTCTCTCGCTGTCTCTCTCGCTGTCTCTCTCGCTGTCTCTCTCGCTGTCTCTCTCGCTGTCTCCCTTGCAGTCTCTCTTGCAGTCTCTCTCGCTGTCTCCCTCGCTGTCTCCCTCGCTGTGTCTCTTGCTCTCTCCCTCGCTGTCTCCCTCGCTGTCTCATGCGCTCTCTCTCGCTGTCTCCCTCGCTGTCTCCCTCGCTGTGTCCCTCGCTGTGTCCCTCGCAGTCTCCCTCGCCGTCTCCCTCGCCGTATCCCTTGCAGTCACTCTCTCTGTATCCCCGGCTGTCTCTTTCGCTATCTCCATAGCAGTCTCTCTCACTGTCTCCCTCGCTGTCTCTCTCGCAGTCTCCCTCGCTGTCTCCCTCACTGTCTCCCTCGCTGTCTCCCTCGCTGTCTCCCTCGCTGTCTCCCTCGCTGTCTTGCTCGCCGTCTCCCTCGCCGTCTCCCTCGCCGTCTCCCTCGCCGTCTCCCTCGCCGTCTCCCTCGCCGTCTCTCTCGCAGTCTCTCTCGCTGTCTCTCTCAATGTACTCTCGCTGTCTCCCTCGCTGTCTCACTCGCTCTATCCCTCGCTGCATCTCTCGCAGTCTCTCTCGCAGTCTCCCTCGCTGTCTCCCTCGCAGTCTCTCTCGAAGTCTCTCTCGCAGTCTCTCTCGCTGTCTCCCTCGCTGTCTCCCTCGCTGTCTCCCTCGCTGTCTCTCTCGCTCTCTCTCTCGCAGTCTCTCTCGCAGTGTCTCTCGCTGTATCCCTCGCTGTCTCTCTCGCTATTTCCCTAGCAGTCTCTCTCGCAGTTTCTCTCGCTTTCTCCCTCGCAGTCTCTCTCGCTGTCTCCCTCGCTGTCTCCCTCGCAGTCTCTCTCGCAGTCTCTCTCGCAGTCTCTCTCGCAGTCTCTCTCGCTGTCTCCCTCGCTGTCTCCCTCACAGTCTCCCTCGCTGTCTCCCTCGCAGTCTCTCTCGCAGTCTCTCTCGCTGTCTCCCTCGCAGTCTCTATCGCTGTCTCCCTCGCAGTCTCTCTCGCAGTCTCTCTCGCTTTCTCCCTCGCTCTGTCCCTCGCAGACTCTCTCGCTGTCTCCCTCGAAGTCACCCTGGATGTCTCTCTCGCAGTCTCTCTCGCATTCTCTTTCGCTGTCTCTCTCGATGTCTCTCTCGTTGTCTCCCTCGCTGTCTCCCTCGCTGTCTCCCTCGCTGTCTCTCTCGCTGTCTCTCTCGCTGTCTCCCTCGCAGTCTCCCTCGCAGCCTCCCTCGCTGTCTCCCTCGCTGTCTCCCTCGTCGTCTCCCTCGTCGTCTCCCTCGTCGTCTCCCTCGTCGTCTCCCTCGCCATCTCCCTGGCCGTCTCCCTGGCCGTCTCCCTGGCCGTCTCCCTGGCCGTCTCCCTGGCCGTCTCCCTGGCCCTCTCCCTGGCCGTCTCCCTGGACGTCTCCCTGGCCGTCTCCCTGGCCGTCTCCCTGGCCGTCTCCCTCGCAGTCTCTCTCACAGTCTCTCTCGCTGTCTCCCTCACAGTCTCTCTCGCTGTCTCCCTCGCAGTCTCTCTCACAGTCTCTCTCGCAGTCTCTCTCGCTGTCTCCCTCGCAGTCTCAATCGCTGTCTCTCTCGCAGTCTCTCTCGCTTTCTCCCTCGCTCTCTCCCTCGCAGAATCTCTCGCTCTCTCCCTCGCAGACTCTCTCGCTGTCTCCCTCGCAGTCTCCCTCGCTGTCTCCCTCGCTGTCTCCCTCGCTGTCTCTCTCGCTGTCTCTCTCAGTCTCTCTCGCTGTCTCCCTCGCAGTCTCCCTCGAAGTCTCCCTCGAAGTCACCCTGGATGTCTCTCTCGCAGTCTCTCTTGCATTCTCTTTCGCTGTCTCTCTCGATGTCTCTCTCGTTGTCTCCCTCGCTGTCTCCCTCTCAGTCTCTCTCTCAGTCTCTCTCTCAGTCTCTCTCTCAGTCTCTCTCTCAGTCTCTCTCTCAGTCTCTCTCTCAGTCTCTCTCGCATTCTCTCTCGCTGTCTCCCTCGCACTCTCTGGCTTTCTCTCTCGCAGTCCCTCTCACTGTCTCTCTCGCAGTCTCTCTCGCAGTCTCTCTCGCAGTCTCTCTCGCAGTCTCTCTCACAGTCTCTCTCGCTGTCTCTCGCTGTCTCTCTCGCTGTCTCCCTCACAGTCTGCCTCGCAGTCTCCCTCGCAGTCTCTTTCGCTGTCTCTCTCGCTGTCTCTCTCGCTGTCTCTCTCGCATTCCTTCTCGCAGTCCTTCTCGCAGTCTCTCTCGCTGTCTCCCTCGCTGTCTCCCTCGCTGTCTCCCTCGCTGTCTCCCTCGGTGTCTCCCATGCTGTCTCCCTCGCAGTCTCCCTCGCAGTCTCTCTCGCTGTCTCTCTCGCTGTCTCCCTCGCTTTCTCCTTCGCTGTCTCCCATGCTGTCTCCCATGCTGTCTCCCATGCTGTCTCCCATGCTGTCTCCCTCGCAGTCTCTCTCGCTGTCTCTCTCGCTGTCTCCCTCGCTTTCTCCTTCACTGTCTCTCTCGCTGTCTCTCTCGCTGTCTCCCTTGCAGTCTCCCTTGCAGTCTCTCTCGCTGTCTGCCTCGCTGTCTCCCTCGCTGTCTCCCTCGCTGTCTCCCTCGCTGTCTCCCTCGCTGTCTCCCTCGCTGTCTCCCTCGCAGTCTCCCTCGCAGTCTCCCTCACCGTCTCTCTCGCAGTCTCTCTCGCAGTCTCTCTCGCTGTATCCCTCGCAGTCTCTCTCGCTGTCTCCCTCGCTGTCTCCCTCGCTGCCTCCCTCGCTGTCTCCCTAGCAGTCGCTCTCGCAGTCTCTCTCGCTGTCTCTCTCGCTGTCTCCCTCGCAGTCTCTCTCGCTCTCTCCCTCTCCATCTCTCTCGCCGTCTCTCTCGCAGTCTCCCTCGCTGTCTCCCTCGCTGTCTCCCTCGCAGTCTCTCTAGCAGTCTCTCTCGCAGTCTCCCTCGCTGTCTCCCTCCCAGTCTCTCTCGCAGTCTGTCTCGCTGTCCCTCTCGCAGTCTCTCTCGCAGTCCCTCTCGCAGTCTCTCTCGCTGTCTCCCTCGCAGTCTCTCTTGCAGTCTCTCTCGCTGTCTCTCTCTCTGTCTCCCACGCTGTCTCCCACGCTGTCTCCCACGCTGTCTCCCTCGCTGTCTCCCTCGCTGTCTCCCTCGCTGTCTCCCTCGCTGTCTCCCTCGCTGTCTCCCTCGCTGTGTCCCTCGCTCTCTCCCTCGCAGTCTCCCTCGCTGTCTCCCTCGCCGTCTCTCTCGCAGTCTCTCTCGCTGTCTTCCTCGCAGTTTCTCTCGCTGTCTCCCTCGCTGTCTCCCTCGCTGTCTCCCTCGCTGTCTCCCTTGCAGTCGCTCTCGCAGTCTCCCTCGCTGTCTCCCTCGCTGTCTCCCTCGCTGTCTCCCTCGCTCTCTCTCTCGCCGTCTCCCTCGCAGTCTCTCTCGCAGTGTCTCTCGCTGTATCCCTCGCTGTCTCTCTCGCTATTTCCTTAGCAGTCTCTCTCGCAATTTCTCTCGCTTTCTCCCTCGCAGTCTCTCTCGCTGTCTCCCTCGCAGTCTCTCTCGCAGTCTCTCTCGCAGTCTCTTTCGCAGTCTCTCTCGCTGTCTCCCTCGCTGTCTCCCTCACACTCTCCCTCGCTGTCTCCCTCGCAGTCTCTCTCACAGTCTCTCTCGCTGTCTCCCTCACAGTCTCTATCGCTGTCTCCCTCGCAGTCTCTCTCGCAGTCTCTCTCGCTTTCTCCCTCGCTCTGTCCCTCGCAGACTCTCTCGCTGTCTCCCTCGCAGTCTCCCTCGCAGTCTCTCTTGCAGTCTCCCTCGCTGTGTCCCTCGCTGTCTCCCTCGCTGTGTCCCTCGCTGTGTCCCTCGCTGTGTCCCTCGCAGTCTCCCTCGCAGTCTCCCTCGCTGTCTCTCTCGCTATCTCTCTCGCTGTCTCTCTCGCAGTTTCTCTCGCTGTCTCCCTCGCTGTCTCCCTCGCTGTCTCCCTCGCTGTCTCCCTCGCTGTCTCCCTCGCTGCCTCCCTCGCTGTCTCCCTCGCTGTCTCCCTCGCTGTCTCCCTCGCTGTCGCTCACGCAGTCGCTCTCGCAGTCTCTCTCGCAGTCTCCCTCGCTGTCTCCCTCGCTGTCTCCCTCGCTGTCTCCCTCGCTGTCTCCCTCGCTGCCTCCCTCGCAGTCTCTCTCGAAGTCTCCCTCGCTGTCTCCCTTGCTGTCTCCCTCGCTGTCTCCCTCGCTGTCTCCCTCGCTGTCTCTCTCACCGTCTCCCTCGCCGTCTCCCTCGCAGTCTCTCTCGCAGTGTCTCTCGCTTTCTCCCTCGCAGTCTCTCTCGCAGTGTCTCTCGCTTTCTCCCTCGCAGTCTCTCTCGCTGTCTCCCTCGCAGTCTCTCTCGCAGTCTCTCTCGCTGTCTCCCTCACTGTCTCCCTCACAGTCTCTCTCGCTGTCTCCCTCACAGTCTCTCTCGCTGTCTCCCTCGCAGTCTATCTCACAGTCTCTCTCGCAGTCTCTCTCGCTGTCTCCCTCGCAGTCTCTATCGCTGTCTCCCTCGCAGTCTCTCTCGCAGTCTCTCTCGCAGTCTCTCTCGCAGTCTCTCTCGCAGTCTCTCTCGCTTTCTCCCTCGCTCTCTCCCTCGCAGAATCTCTCGCTCTCTCCCTCGCAGACTCTCTCGCTGTCTCCCTCGCAGTCTCCCTCGCAGTCTCCCTCGCAGTCTCCCTCGCTGTCTCCCTCGCTGTCTCCCTCGCTGTCTCCCTCGCTGTCTCTCTCGCTGTCTCTCTCAGTCTCTCTCGCTGTCTCCCTCGCATTCTCCCTCGAAGTCTCCCTCGAAGTCACCCTGGATGTCTCTCTCGCAGTCTCTCTTGCATTCTCTTTCGCTGTCTCTCTCGATGTCTCTCTCGTTGTCTCCCTCGCTGTCTCCCTCTCAGTCTCTCTCTCAGTCTCTCTCTCAGTCTCTCTCTCAGTCTCTCTCTCAATCTCTCTCGCATTCTCTCTCGCTGTCTCCCTCGCACTCTCTAGCTTTCTCTCTCGCAGTCCCTCTCACTGTCTCTCTCGCAGTCTCTCTCGCAGTCTCTCTCGCAGTCTCTCTCGCAGTCTCTCTCACAGTCTCTCTCGCTGTCTCTCTCGCTGTCTCTCTCGCTGTCTCCCTCACAGTCTGCCTCGCAGTCTCCCTCGCAGTCTCTTTCGCTGTCTCCCTCGCTGTTTCCCTCACAGTCTCTTTCGCTGTCTCCCTCGCAGTCTCCCTCGCAGTCTCTCTCGCAGTCACTCTCACTTTCTCCCTCGCTGTCTCTCTCGCTGTCTCTCTCGCATTCCTTCTCGCAGTCCTTCTCGCAGTCTCTCTCGCTGTCTCTCTCGCTGTCTCCCTCGCTGTCTCCCTCGCTGTCTCCCTCGCTGTCTCCCTCGCTGTCTCCCATGCTGTCTCCCTCGCAGTCTCCCTCGCAGTCTCCCTCGCAGTCTCTCTCGCTGTCTCTCTCGCTGTCTCCCTCGCTTTCTCCTTCGCTGTCTCCCATGCTGTCTCCCATGCTGTCTCCCTCGCAGTCCCCCTCACAGTCTCTCTCGCTGTCTCCCTCGCTTTCTCCTTCGCTGTCTCTCTCGCTGTCTCTCTCGCTGTCTCCCTTGCAGTCTCTCTCGCTGTCTGCCTCGCTGTCACCCTCGCTGTCTCCCTCGCTGTCTCCCTCGCTGTCTCCCTCGCAGTCTCCCTCGCAGTCTCCCTCACCGTCTCTCTCGCAGTCTCTCTCGCTGTCTTCCTCGCAGTCTCTCTCGCTGTCTCCCTCGCAGTCTCTCTCGCTGTCTCCCTCGTTGTCTCCCTCGCTGCCTCCCTCGCTGTCTCCCTAGCAGTCGCTCTCGCAGTCTCTCTCGCTGTCTTCCTCGCAGTTTCTCTCGCTGTCTCCCTCGCTGTCTCACTCGCTCTATCCCTCGCTGTATCTCTCGCAGTCTCTCTCACAGTCTCTATCGCTGTCTCTCTCGCTGTCTCCCTCGCAGTCTCTCTCGCTCTCTCCCTCACTGTCTCTCTCGCCGTCTCTCTCGCCGTCTCTCTTGCCGTCTCTCTCTCCATCTCTCTCGCCATCTCTCTCGCAGTCTCCCTTGCTGTCTCCCTCGCTGTCTCCCTCGCAGTCTCTCTAGCAGTCTCTCTCGCAGTCTCCCTCGCTGTCTCCCTCCCAGTCTCTCTCGCAGTCCCTCTCGCAGTCTCTCTCGCTGTCCCTCTCGCAGTCTCTCTCGCAGTCCCTCTCGCAGTCTCTCTCGCAGTCTCTCTCGCAGTCTCCTTTGCAGTCTCTCTCGCTGTCTCTCTCGCTGTCTCTCTCGCTGTCTCTCTCGCAGTCTCTCTCGCAGTCTCTCTCGCAGTCTCCCTCGCTTTCTCCCTCGCTTTCTCTCTCGCTGTCTCTCTCGCTGTCTCTCTCGCTGTCTCCCTCGCAGTCTCTCTTGCAGTCTCTCTCGCTGTCTCTCTCTCTGTCTCCCTCGCTGTCTCCCTCGCTGTCTCCCTCGCTGTCTCCCTCGCTGTCTCCCTCGCTGTGTCCCTCGCTCTCTCCCTCGCAGTCTCCCTCGCTGTCTCCCTCGCTGTCTCCCTCGCTGTCTCCCTCGCCGTCTCTCTCGCAGTCTCTCTCGCTGTCTTCCTCGCAGTTTCTCTCGCTGTCTCCCTCGCTGTCTCCCTCGCTGTCTCCCTCGCTGTCTCCCTTGCAGTCGCTCTCGCAGTCTCCCTCGCTGTCTCCCTCGCTGTCTCCCTCGCTGTCTCCCTCGCTCTCTCTCTCGCCGTCTCCCTCGCAGTCTCTCTCGCAGTGTCTCTCGCTGTATCCCTCGCTGTCTCTCTCGCTATTTCCTTAGCAGTCTCTCTCGCAGTTTCTCTCGCTTTCTCCCTCGCAGTCTCTCTCGCAGTCTCTCTCGCAGTCTCTTTGGCAGTCTCTCTCGCTGTCTCCCTCGCTGTCTCCCTCACACTCTCCCTCGCTGTCTCCCTCGCAGTCTCTCTCACAGTCTCTCTCGCTGTCTCCCTCGCAGTCTCTATCGCTGTCTCCCTCGCAGTCTCTCTCGCAGTCTCTCTCGCTTTCTCCCTCGCTCTGTCCCTCGCAGACTCTCTCGCTGTCTCCCTCGCTGTTTCCCTCGCAGTCTCCCTCGCAGTCTCCCTCGCAGTCTCCCTCGCAGTCTCCCTCGCTGTCTCCCTCGCTGTCTCCCTCGCTGTCTCCCTCGCTGTCTCCCTCGCTGTCTCTCTCGCTGTCTCCCTCGCTGTCTCCCTCGCTGTCTCCCTCGCTCTCTCTCTCGCCGTCTCCCTCGCAGTCTCTCTCGCAGTGTCTCTCGCTTTCTCCCTCGCAGTCTCTCTCGCTGTCTCCCTCGCAGTCTCTCTCGCAGTCTCTCTCACTGTCTCCCTCACTGTCTCCCTCACAGTCTCTCTCGCTGTCTCCCTCACAGTCTCTCTCGCTGTCTCCCTCACAGTCTCTCTCGCTGTCTCCCTCGCAGTCTCTCTCACAGTCTCTCTCGCAGTCTCTCTCGCAGTCTCTCTCGCTGTCTCCCTCGCAGTCTCTATCGCTGTCTCCCTCGCAGTCTCTCTCGCATTCTCTCTCGCTTTCTCCCTCGCTGTCTCCCTCGCAGAATCTCTCGCTCTCTCCCTCGCAGTCTCCCTCGCTGTCTCCCTCGCAGTCTCCCTCGCAGTCTCCCTCGCTGTCTCCCTCGCTGTCTCCCTCGCTGTCTCTCTCGCTGTCTCTCTCAGTCTCTCTCGCTGTCTCCCTCGCAGTCTCCCTCGAAGTCTCCCTCGAAGTCACCCTGGATGTCTCTCTCGCAGTCTCTCTCGCATTCTCTTTCGCTGTCTCTCTTGATGTCTCTCTCGTTGTCTCCCTCACTGTCTCTCTCTCAGTCTCTCTCTCAGTCTCTCTCTCAGTCTCTCTCTCAGTCTCTCTCGCATTCTCTCTCGCTGTCTCCCTCGCACTCTCTGGCTTTCTCTCTCGCAGTCCCTCTCACTGTCTCTCTCGCAGTCTCTCTCGCAGTCTCTCTCACAGTCTCTCTCGCAGTCTCCCTCGCAGTCACTCTCACTTTCTCCCTCGCTGTCTCTCTCACTGTCTCTCTCGCATTCCTTCTCGCAGTCCTTCTCGCAGTCTCTCTCGCTGTCTCCCTCGCTGTCTCCCTCGCTGTCTCCCTCGCTGTCTCCCATGCTGTCTCCCTCGCAGTCTCCCTCGCAGTCTCTCTCACTGTCTCTCTCGCTGTCTCCCTCGCTTTCTCCTTCGCTGTCTCTCTCGCTGTCTCTCTCGCTGTCTCCCTTGCAGTCTCTCTCGCTGTCTCCCTCGCTGTCTCCCTCGCTGTCTCCCTCGCAGTCTCCCTCGCCGTCTCCCTCGCCGACTCTCTCGCAGTCTCTCTCACTGTCTCCCTCGCCGTCTCTCTCGCAGTCTCTCTCGCTGTCTTCCTCGCAGTTTCTCTCGCTGTCTCCCTCGCTGTCTCCCTCGCTGTCTCCCTCGCTGCCTCCCTCGCTGTCTCCCTAGCAGTCGCTCTCGCAGTCTCTCTCGCTGTCTTCCTCGCAGTTTCTCTCGCTGTCTCCCTCGCTGCCTCCCACGCTGTCTCCCTCGCTGTCTCACGCGATCTCTCTCGCATTCTCTCTCGTTGTCTCCCTTGCAGTCTCTCTCGCTGTGTCCCTCGCAGTCTCTCTCGCAGTCTCTCTCGCAGTCTCTCTCGCAGTCTCTATTGCTGTCTCTGTCGCTGTCACTGTCGCTGTCTCTGTCGCTGTCTCTGTCGCTGTCTCCGTCGCTGTCTCCCTCGCTGTCTCCCTCGCTGTCTCCCTCGCTGTCTCCCTCGCTGTCTCCCTCACAGTCTCTCTCGAAGTCTCTCTCGAAGTCTCTCTCGCTGTCTACCTCGCTGTCTCCCTCGCTGTCTCTCTCGCTCTCTCTCTCGCCGTCTCCCTCGCCGTCTTAATCGCTGTCTCCCTCGCATTCTCTCTCGCAGTGTCTCTCGCTGTCTCCCTCGCAGTCTCCCTCACAGTCTCCCTCGCAGTCTCTCTCGCTGTCTCCCTCACAGTCTCTCTCGCTGTCTCCCTCGCAGACTCTCTCGAAGTCGCTCTCGCTTTCTCCCTCGCTTTCTCCCTCGCTGTCTCTCTCGCAGTCCTTCTCACAGTCCTTCTCGCAGTCTCTCTCGCTGTCTCCAGCGCTGTCTCCCTCGCTGTCTCCCTCGCTGTCTCCCTCGCTGTCTCCCTCGCTGTCTCCCTCACAGTCTCTCTCGAAGTCTCTCTCGAAGTCTCTCTCGCTGTCTACCTCGCTGTCTCCCTCGCTGTCTCTCTCGCTCTCTCTCTCGCCGTCTCCCTCGCCGTCTTAATCGCTGTCTCCCTCGCATTCTCTCTCGCAGTGTCTCTCGCTGTCTCCCTCGCAGTCTCCCTCACAGTCTCCCTCGCAGTCTCTCTCGCTGTCTCCCTCACAGTCTCTCTCGCTGTCTCCCTCGCAGACTCTCTCGAAGTCGCTCTCGATTTCTCCCTCGCTTTCTCCCTCGCTGTCTCTCTCGCAGTCCTTCTCACAGTCCTTCTCGCAGTCTCTCTCGCTGTCTCCAGCGCTGTCTCCCTCGCTGTCTCCCTCGCTGTCTCCCTCGCTGTCTCCCTCGCTGTCTCCCTCGCTGTCTCCCTCGCTGTCTCCCTCGCTGTCTCTCTCGCTGTCTCCATCGCTTTCTCCCTCGCTGTCTCTCTCGCTGTCTCTCTCGCTGTCTCTCTCGCTGTCTCTCTCGCTGCCTCTCTCGCTGTCTCTCTTGCAGTCTCTCTTGCTGTCTCCCTCGCTGTGTCTCTCGCTCTCTCCCTCGCTGTTTCCCTCGCTGTCTCACGCGCTCTCTCTCGCAGTCTCTCTCGCTGTCTCCCTTGCAGTCACTCTCTCTGTATCCCCGGCTGTCTCTCTCGCTATCTCCATAGCAGTATCTCTCACTGTCTCCCTCGCTGTCTCTGTCTCTGTCTCTGTCGCTGTCTCTGTCGCTGTCTCTGTCGCTGTCTCTGTCGCTGTCTCCCTCGCTGTCTCCCTCGTCGTCTCCCTCGTCGTCTCCCTGGCCGTCTCCCTGGCCGTCTCCCTCGCAGTCTCTCTCGCAGTCTCTCTCGCTGTCTCTCTCAATGTACTCTCGCTGTCTCCCTCGCTGTATCCCTCGCTGTCTCCCTCGCTCTATCCCTCGCTGTATCTCTCGCTGTATCTCTCGCAGTCTCTCTCGCTGTCTCTCTCGCTGTCTCCCTCGCAGTCTCTCTCGCTCTCTCCCTCGCTGTCTCTCTCGCCGTCTCTCTCTCCATCTCTCTCTCCATCTCTCTCGCCATCTCTCTCGCAGTCTCCCTCGCTGTCTCCCTCGCTGTCTCCCTCGCTGTCTCCCTCGCAGTCTCTCTCGCAGTCTCTCTCGCAGTCTCTCTCGCAGTCTCTCTCGCAGTCTCCCTCGCTGTCTCCCTCCCAGTCTCTCTCGCAGTCTCTCTCGCAGTCTCTCTCGCAGTCTCTCTCGCAGTCTCTCTCGCTGTCTCTCTCGCTGTCTCCCTCACAGTCTCTCTCGCTGTCTCCCTCGCAGTCTCTCTCGCAGTCTCTCTCGCTGTCTCCCTCGCAGTCTCTATCGCTGTCTCCCTCGCAGTCTCTCTCGCAGTCTCTCTCGCAGTCTCTCTCGCAGTCTCTCTCGCAGTCTCTCTCGCAGTCTCACTCGCTCTCTCCCTCGCAGACTCTCGCACTGTCTCCCTCGCAGTCTCCCTCGCAGTCTCCCTCGCAGTCTCCCTCGCAGTCTCCCTCGCAGTCTCCCTCGCAGTCTCCCTCGCTGTCTCCCTCGCTGTCTCCCTCGCTGTCTCTCTCGCTGTCTCCCTCGCTGTCTCCCTCGCTGTCTCCCTCGCTGTCTCTCTCGCTGTCTCTCTCGCTGTCTCTCTCGCTGTCTCTCTCGCTGTCTCCCTCGCAGTCTCTCTTGCAGTCTCTCTTGCAGTCTCTCTCGCTGTCTCCCTCGCTGTCTCCCTCGCTGTCTCCCTCGCTGTCTCCCTCGCTGTCTCCCTCGCTGTGTCCCTCGCTCTCTCCCTCGCAGTCTCTCTCGCAGTCTCTCTCGCAGTCTCTCTCGCAGTCTCTCTCGCAGTCTCCCTCGCTGTCTCCCTCGCTGTCTCTCTCGCTGTCTCTCTCGCTGTCTCCCTCGCTGTCTCCCTCGCTGTCTCCCTCGCTGCCTCCCTCGCAGTCTCTCTCGCTGTCTCCCTCGCTGTCTCCCTCGCTGTCTCCCTCGCTGTCTCCCTCGCTCTCTCTCTCGCCGTCTCCCTCGCAGTCTCTCTCGCAGTGTCTCTCGCTGTATCCCTCGCTGTCTCTCTCGCTATTTCCCTAGCAGTCTCTCTCGCAGTTTCTCTCGCTTTCTCCCTCGCAGTCCCTCTCGCTGTCTCCCTCGCAGTCTCTCTCGCAGTCTCTCTCGCAGTCTCTCTCGCAGTCTCTCTCGCAGTCTCTCTCGCAGTCTCCCTCGCTGTCTCCCTCCCAGTCTCTCTCGCAGTCTCTCTCACAGTCTCTCTCGCTGTCTCCCTCGCTGTCTCCCTCACAGTCTCTCTCGCTGTCTCCCTCGCAGTCTCTCTCGCAGTCTCCCTCGCTGTCTCCCTCGCAGTCTCTATCGCTGTCTCCCTCGCAGTCTCTCTCGCAGTCTCTCTCGCAGTCTCTCTCGCAGTCTCTCTCGCAGTCTCACTCGCTCTCTCCCTCGCAGACTCTCGCACTGTCTCCCTCGCAGTCTCCCTCGCAGTCTCCCTCGCAGTCTCCCTCGCTGTCTCCCTCGCTGTCTCCCTCGCTGTCTCCCTCGCTGTCTCTCTCGCTGTCTCCCTCGCTGTCTCCCTCGCTGTCTCTCTCGCTGTCTCTCTCGCTGTCTCCCTCGCAGTCTCTCTTGCAGTCTCTCTTGCAGTCTCTCTCGCTGTCTCCCTCGCTGTCTCCCTCGCTGTCTCCCTCGCTGTGTCCCTCGCTCTCTCCCTCGCAGTCTCCCTCGCCGTCTCTCTCGCAGTCTCTCTCGCTGTCTTCCTCGCAGTTTCTCTCGCTGTCTCCCTCGCTGTCTCCCTCGCTGTCTCCCTCGCTGCCTCCCTCGCTGCCTCCCTCGCTGTCTCCCTCGCTGCCTCCCTCGCTGTCTCCCTAGCAGTCGCTCTCGCAGTCTCTCTCGCAGTCTCTCTCGCAGTCTCTCTCGCAGTCTCTCTCGCAGTCTCCCTCGCTGCCTCCCTCGCAGTCTCTCTCGCTGTCTCCCTCGCTGTCTCCCTCGCTGTCTCCCTCGCTCTCTCTCTCGCCGTCTCCCTCGCAGTCTCTCTCGCAGTGTCTCTCGCTGTATCCCTCGCTGTCTCTCTCGCTATTTCCCTAGCAGTCTCTCTCGCAGTTTCTGTCGCTGTCTCCCTCGCAGTCCCTCTCGCTGTCTCCCTCGCAGTCTCTCTAGCAGTCTCTCTCGCAGTCTCTCTCGCAGTCTCTCTCGCAGTCTCTCTCGCTGTCTCTCTCGCTGTCTCCCTCGCTGTCTCCCTCGCTGTCTCTCTCGCAGTCTCTCTCACAGTCTCTCTCACAGTCTCTCTCGCAGTCTCTCTCGCTGTCTCCCTCGCAGTCTCCCTCGCAGTCTCCCTCGCAGTCTCCCTCGCAGTCTCCCTCGCAGTCTCTCTCGCAGTCTCTCTCGCAGTCTCTCTCGCAGTCTCTCTCGCTTTCTCCCTCGCTCTCTCCCTTGCAGACTCTCTCGCAGACTCTCTCGCTGTCTCTCTCGCTGTCTCCCTCGCAGTCTCTCTCGCTGTCTCCCTCGCAGTCTCCCTCGAAGTCTCCCTCGAAGTCACCTTGGATGTCTCTCTCGCAGTCTCTCTCGCATTCTCTTTCGCTGTCTCTTTCGCTGTCTCTCTCGATGTCTCTCTCGTTGTCTCCCTCTCAGTCTCCCTCTCAGTCTCCCTCTCAGTCTCTCTCTCAGTCTCTCTCTCAGTCTCTCTCTCAGTCTCTCTCTCAGTCTCTCTCGCATTCTCTCTCGCTGTCTCCCTCGCACTCTCTGGCTTTCTCTCTCGCTTTCTCTCTCGCAGTCCCTCTCACTGTCTCTCTCGCAGTCTCTCTCGCAGTCTCTCTCGCAGTCTCTCTCGCAGTCTCCCTCACAGTCTCTCTCGCTGTCTCTCTCGCTGTCTCTCTCGCTGTCTCTCTCGCCAACTCCCTCGCAGTCTCTCTCGAAGTCTCTCTCGCTGTCTCCCTCGCTGTCTCTCTCGCTCTCTCTCTCGCCGTCGCTCTCACCGTCTCCCTCGCCGTCTCCCTCGCAGTCACTCTCGCAGTCTCTCTCGCTGTATCCCTCGCTGTCTCTCTCGCTATCTCCATAGCAGTCTCTCTCGCAGTCTCCCTCACAGTCTCCCTCGCTGTCTCCCTCACAGTCTCTCTCGCTGTCTCCCTCACAGTCTCTCTCGCTGTCTCCCTCGCAGTCACCCTGGATGTCTCTCTCGCAGTCTCTCTCGCATTCTCTTTCGCTGTCTCTCTCTATGTCTCTCTCGTTGTCTCCCTCGCTGTCTCCCTCGCTGTCTCCCTCGCTGTCTCCCTCGCTGTCTCCCTCGCTGTCTCTCTCGCAGTCTCTCTCGCAGTCTCTCTCGCAGTCTCTCTCGCTTTCTCCCTCGCTCTCTCCCTCGCAGACTCTCTCGCAGACTCTCTCGCAGACTCTCTCGCTGTCTCTCTCGCTGTCTCCCTCGCAGTCTCTCTCGCTGTCTCCCTCGCAGTCTCCCTCGAAGTCTCCCTCGAAGTCACCTTGGATGTCTCTCTCGCAGTCTCTCTCGCATTCTCTTTCGCTGTCTCTTTCGCTGTCTCTCTCGATGTCTCTCTCGTTGTCTCCCTCTCAGTCTCCCTCTCAGTCTCCCTCTCAGTCTCTCTCTCAGTCTCTCTCTCAGTCTCTCTCTCAGTCTCTCTCGCATTCTCTCTCGCTGTCTCCCTCGCACTCTCTGGCTTTCTCTCTCGCTTTCTCTCTCGCAGTCCCTCTCGCAGTCTCTCTCGCAGTCTCTCTCGCAGTCTCTCTCGCTGTCTCCCTCACAGTCTCCCTCACAGTCTCTCTCGCTGTCTCTCTCGCTGTCTCTCTCGCCGTCTCCCTCGCAGTCTCTCTCGAAGTCTCTCTCGCTGTCTCCCTCGCTGTCTCTCTCGCTCTCTCTCTCGCCGTCGCTCTCACCGTCTCCCTCGCCGTCTCCCTCGCAGTCACTCTCGCAGTCTCTCTCGCTGTATCCCTCGCTGTCTCTCTCGCTATCTCCATAGCAGTCTCTCTCACAGTCTCCCTCACAGTCTCCCTCGCTGTCTCCCTCAGTCTCTCTCGCTGTCTCCCTCACAGTCTCTCTCGCTGTCTCCCTCGCAGTCACCCTGGATGTCTCTCTCGCAGTCTCTCTCGCATTCTCTTTCGCTGTCTCTCTCTATGTCTCTCTCGTTGTCTCCCTCGCTGTCTCCCTCTCAGTCTCTCTCTCAGTCTCTCTCTCAGTCTCTCTCGCATTCTCTCTCGCTGTCTCCCTCGCTGTCTCCCTCGCACTCTCTGGCTTTCTCTCTGGCTTTCTCTCTGGCTTTCTCTCTCGCAGTCCCTCTCACTGTCTCTCTCGCCGTCTCCCTCGCAGTCTCTCTCGAAGTCTCTCTCGCTGTCTCCCTCGCTGTCTCTCTCGCTCTCTCTCTCGCTGTCTCCCTCGCCGTCTACCTCGCAGTCACTCTCGCAGTCTCTCTCGCTGTATCCCTCGCTGTCTCTCTCGCTATCTCCATAGCAGTCTCTCTCGCAGTCTCCCTCGCTGTCTCCCTCGCAGTCTCCATCGCAGTCTCTCTCGCCGTCTCTCTCGCAGTCTCTCTCGCAGTCTCCCTCGCTATCTCCCTCGCTGTCTCTCTCACTGTCTCCCTTGCAGTCTCCCTTGCAGTCTCCCTCGCAGTCTCCCTCGCAGTCTCTCTCGCAGTCTCTCTCGCAGTCTCTCTCGCAGTCACTCTCGCAGTCTCTCTCCTTTCTCCCTCGCAGTCTCTCTCGCAGTCTCTCTCGCAGTCTCTCTCGCAGTCTCTATTGCTGTCTCTGTCGCTGTCACTGTCGCTGTCTCTGTCGCTGTCTCTGTCGCTGTCTCTGTCGCTGTCTCCGTCGCTGTCTCCCTCGCTGTCTCCCTCGCTGTCTCCCTCGCTGTCTCCCTCGCTGTCTCCCTCACAGTTTCTCTCGAAGTCTCTCTCGAAGTCTCTCTCGCTGTCTACCTCGCTGTCTCCCTCGCTGTCTCTCTCGCTCTCTCTCTCGCCGTCTCCCTCGCCGTCTTAATCGCTGTCTCCCTCGCATTCTCTCTCGCAGTGTCTCTCGCTGTCTCCCTCGCAGTCTCCCTCAGTCTCCCTCGCAGTCTCTCTCGCCGTCTCCCTCACAGTCTCTCTCGCTGTCTCCCTCGCAGACTCTCTCGAAGTCGCTCTCGCTTTCTCCCTCGCTTTCTCCCTCGCTGTCTCTCTCGCAGTCCTTCTCACAGTCCTTCTCGCAGTCTCTCTCGCTGTCTCCAGCGCTGTCTCCCTCGCTGTCTCCCTCGCTGTCTCCCTCGCTGTCTCCCTCGCTGTCTCCCTCGCTGTCTCCCTCGCTGTCTCCCTCGCTGTCTCTCTCGCTGTCTCTCTCGCTGTCTCCATCGCTTTCTCCCTCGCTGTCTCTCTCGCTGTCTCTCTCGCTGTCTCTCTCGCTGTCTCTCTCGCTGCCTCTCTCGCTGTCTCTCTTGCAGTCTCTCTTGCTGTCTCCCTCGCTGTGTCTCTCGCTCTCTCCCTCGCTGTTTCCCTCGCTGTCTCACGCGCTCTCTCTCGCAGTCTCTCTCGCTGTCTCTCTCGCTGTCTCCCTTGCAGTCACTCTCTCTGTATCCCCGGCTGTCTCTCTCGCTATCTCCATAGCAGTATCTCTCACTGTCTCCCTCGCTGTCTCTGTCTCTGTCGCTGTCTCTGTCGCTGTCTCTGTCGCTGTCTCTGTCGCTGTCTCTGTCGCTGTCTCTGTCGCTGTCTCCCTCGCTGTCTCCCTCGCTGTCTCCCTCGTCGTCTCCCTCGTCGTCTCCCTGGCCGTCTCCCTGGCCGTCTCCCTCGCAGTCTCTCTCGCAGTCTCTCTCGCTGTCTCTCTCAATGTACTCTCGCTGTCTCCCTCGCTGTATCCCTCGCTGTCTCCCTCGCTCTATCCCTCGCTGTATCTCTCGCTGTATCTCTCGCAGTCTCTCTCGCTGTCTCTCTCGCTGTCTCCCTCGCAGTCTCTCTCGCTCTCTCCCTCGCTGTCTCTCTCGCCGTCTCTCTCTCCATCTCTCTCTCCATCTCTCTCGCCATCTCTCTCGCAGTCTCCCTCGCTGTCTCCCTCGCTGTCTCCCTCGCTGTCTCCCTCGCAGTCTCTCTCGCAGTCTCTCTCGCAGTCTCTCTCGCAGTCTCTCTCGCAGTCTCCCTCGCTGTCTCCCTCCCAGTCTCTCTCGCAGTCTCTCTCGCAGTCTCTCTCGCAGTCTCTCTCGCAGTCTCTCTCGCTGTCTCTCTCGCTGTCTCCCTCACAGTCTCTCTCGCTGTCTCCCTCGCAGTCTCTCTCGCAGTCTCTCTCGCTGTCTCCCTCGCAGTCTCTATCGCTGTCTCCCTCGCAGTCTCTCTCGCAGTCTCTCTCGCAGTCTCTCTCGCAGTCTCTCTCGCAGTCTCTCTCGCAGTCTCACTCGCTCTCTCCCTCGCAGACTCTCGCACTGTCTCCCTCGCAGTCTCCCTCGCAGTCTCCCTCGCAGTCTCCCTCGCTGTCTCCCTCGCTGTCTCCCTCGCTGTCTCTCTCGCTGTCTCCCTCGCTGTCTCCCTCGCTGTCTCCCTCGCTGTCTCTCTCGCTGTCTCTCTCGCTGTCTCTCTCGCTGTCTCTCTCGCTGTCTCCCTCGCAGTCTCTCTTGCAGTCTCTCTTGCAGTCTCTCTCGCTGTCTCCCTCGCTGTCTCCCTCGCTGTCTCCCTCGCTGTCTCCCTCGCTGTCTCCCTCGCTGTGTCCCTCGCTCTCTCCCTCGCAGTCTCTCTCGCAGTCTCTCTCGCAGTCTCTCTCGCAGTCTCTCTCGCAGTCTCCCTCGCTGTCTCCCTCGCTGTCTCTCTCGCTGTCTCTCTCGCTGTCTCCCTCGCTGTCTCCCTCGCTGTCTCCCTCGCTGTCTCCCTCGCTGCCTCCCTCGCAGTCTCTCTCGCTGTCTCCCTCGCTGTCTCCCTCGCTGTCTCCCTCGCTGTCTCCCTCGCTCTCTCTCTCGCCGTCTCCCTCGCAGTCTCTCTCGCAGTGTCTCTCGCTGTATCCCTCGCTGTCTCTCTCGCTATTTCCCTAGCAGTCTCTCTCGCAGTTTCTCTCGCTTTCTCCCTCGCAGTCCCTCTCGCTGTCTCCCTCGCAGTCTCTCTCGCAGTCTCTCTCGCAGTCTCTCTCGCAGTCTCTCTCGCAGTCTCTCTCGCAGTCTCCCTCGCTGTCTCCCTCCCAGTCTCTCTCGCAGTCTCTCTCACAGTCTCTCTCGCAGTCTCTCTCGCAGTCTCTCTCGCAGTCTCTCTCGCTGTCTCCCTCACAGTCTCTCTCGCTGTCTCCCTCGCAGTCTCTCTCGCAGTCTCCCTCGCTGTCTCCCTCGCAGTCTCTATCGCTGTCTCCCTCGCAGTCTCTCTCGCAGTCTCTCTCGCAGTCTCTCTCGCAGTCTCTCTCGCAGTCTCACTCGCTCTCTCCCTCGCAGACTCTCGCACTGTCTCCCTCGCAGTCTCCCTCGCAGTCTCCCTCGCAGTCTCCCTCGCAGTCTCCCTCGCTGTCTCCCTCGCTGTCTCCCTCGCTGTCTCCCTCGCTGTCTCCCTCGCTGTCTCTCTCGCTGTCTCCCTCGCTGTCTCCCTCGCTGTCTCTCTCGCTGTCTCTCTCGCTGTCTCTCTCGCTGTCTCCCTCGCAGTCTCTCTTGCAGTCTCTCTTGCAGTCTCTCTCGCTGTCTCCCTCGCTGTCTCCCTCGCTGTCTCCCTCGCTGTGTCCCTCGCTCTCTCCCTCGCAGTCTCCCTCGCCGTCTCTCTCGCAGTCTCTCTCGCTGTCTTCCTCGCAGTTTCTCTCGCTGTCTCCCTCGCTGTCTCCCTCGCTGTCTCCCTCGCTGCCTCCCTCGCTGCCTCCCTCGCTGTCTCCCTCGCTGCCTCCCTCGCTGTCTCCCTAGCAGTCGCTCTCGCAGTCTCTCTCGCAGTCTCTCTCGCAGTCTCTCTCGCAGTCTCTCTCGCAGTCTCCCTCGCTGCCTCCCTCGCAGTCTCTCTCGCTGTCTCCCTCGCTGTCTCCCTCGCTGTCTCCCTCGCTGTCTCCCTCGCTCTCTCTCTCGCCGTCTCCCTCGCAGTCTCTCTCGCAGTGTCTCTCGCTGTATCCCTCGCTGTCTCTCTCGCTATTTCCCTAGCAGTCTCTCTCGCAGTTTCTGTCGCTGTCTCCCTCGCAGTCCCTCTCGCTGTCTCCCTCGCAGTCTCTCTAGCAGTCTCTCTCGCAGTCTCTCTCGCAGTCTCTCTCGCAGTCTCTCTCGCTGTCTCTCTCGCTGTCTCCCTCGCTGTCTCCCTCGCTGTCTCTCTCGCAGTCTCTCTCACAGTCTCTCTCACAGTCTCTCTCGCAGTCTCTCTCGCTGTCTCCCTCGCAGTCTCCCTCGCAGTCTCCCTCGCAGTCTCCCTCGCAGTCTCTCTCGCAGTCTCTCTCGCAGTCTCTCTCGCAGTCTCTCTCGCTTTCTCCCTCGCTCTCTCCCTTGCAGACTCTCTCGCAGACTCTCTCGCTGTCTCTCTCGCTGTCTCCCTCGCAGTCTCTCTCGCTGTCTCCCTCGCAGTCTCCCTCGAAGTCTCCCTCGAAGTCACCTTGGATGTCTCTCTCGCAGTCTCTCTCGCATTCTCTTTCGCTGTCTCTTTCGCTGTCTCTCTCGATGTCTCTCTCGTTGTCTCCCTCTCAGTCTCCCTCTCAGTCTCCCTCTCAGTCTCTCTCTCAGTCTCTCTCTCAGTCTCTCTCGCATTCTCTCTCGCTGTCTCCCTCGCACTCTCTGGCTTTCTCTCTCGCTTTCTCTCTCGCAGTCCCTCTCACTGTCTCTCTCGCAGTCTCTCTCGCAGTCTCTCTCGCAGTCTCTCTCGCTGTCTCCCTCACAGTCTCCCTCACAGTCTCTCTCGCTGTCTCTCTCGCTGTCTCTCTCGCTGTCTCTCTCGCCATCTCCCTCGCAGTCTCTCTCGAAGTCTCTCTCGCTGTCTCCCTCGCTGTCTCTCTCGCTCTCTCTCTCGCCGTCGCTCTCACCGTCTCCCTCGCCGTCTCCCTCGCAGTCACTCTCGCAGTCTCTCTCGCTGTATCCCTCGCTGTCTCTCTCGCTATCTCCATAGCAGTCTCTCTCGCAGTCTCCCTCACAGTCTCCCTCGCTGTCTCCCTCACAGTCTCTCTCGCTGTCTCCCTCACAGTCTCTCTCGCTGTCTCCCTCGCAGTCACCCTGGATGTCTCTCTCGCAGTCTCTCTCGCATTCTCTTTCGCTGTCTCTCTCTATGTCTCTCTCGTTGTCTCCCTCGCTGTCTCCCTCGCTGTCTCCCTCGCTGTCTCCCTCGCTGTCTCCCTCGCTGTCTCCCTCGCTGTCTCTCTCGCAGTCTCTCTCGCAGTCTCTCTCGCAGTCTCTCTCGCTTTCTCCCTCGCTCTCTCCCTCGCAGACTCTCTCGCAGACTCTCTCGCAGACTCTCTCGCTGTCTCTCTCGCTGTCTCCCTCGCAGTCTCTCTCGCTGTCTCCCTCGCAGTCTCCCTCGAAGTCTCCCTCGAAGTCACCTTGGATGTCTCTCTCGCAGTCTCTCTCGCATTCTCTTTCGCTGTCTCTTTCGCTGTCTCTCTCGATGTCTCTCTCGTTGTCTCCCTCTCAGTCTCCCTCTCAGTCTCCCTCTCAGTCTCTCTCTCAGTCTCTCTCTCAGTCTCTCTCTCAGTCTCTCTCGCATTCTCTCTCGCTGTCTCCCTCGCACTCTCTGGCTTTCTCTCTCGCTTTCTCTCTCGCAGTCCCTCTCACTGTCTCTCTCGCAGTCTCTCTCGCAGTCTCTCTCGCAGTCTCTCTCGCTGTCTCCCTCACAGTCTCCCTCACAGTCTCTCTCGCTGTCTCTCTCGCTGTCTCTCTCGCCGTCTCCCTCGCAGTCTCTCTCGAAGTCTCTCTCGCTGTCTCCCTCGCTGTCTCTCTCGCTCTCTCTCTCGCCGTCGCTCTCACCGTCTCCCTCGCCGTCTCCCTCGCAGTCACTCTCGCAGTCTCTCTCGCTGTATCCCTCGCTGTCTCTCTCGCTATCTCCATAGCAGTCTCTCTCACAGTCTCCCTCACAGTCTCCCTCGCTGTCTCCCTCAGTCTCTCTCGCTGTCTCCCTCACAGTCTCTCTCGCTGTCTCCCTCGCAGTCACCCTGGATGTCTCTCTCGCAGTCTCTCTCGCATTCTCTTTCGCTGTCTCTCTCTATGTCTCTCTCTATGTCTCTCTCGTTGTCTCCCTCGCTGTCTCCCTCTCAGTCTCTCTCTCAGTCTCTCTCTCAGTCTCTCTCGCATTCTCTCTCGCTGTCTCCCTCGCTGTCTCCCTCGCACTCTCTGGCTTTCTCTCTGGCTTTCTCTCTGGCTTTCTCTCTCGCAGTCCCTCTCACTGTCTCTCTCGCCGTCTCCCTCGCAGTCTCTCTCGAAGTCTCTCTCGCTGTCTCCCTCGCTGTCTCTCTCGCTCTCTCTCTCGCTGTCTCCCTCGCCGTCTACCTCGCAGTCACTCTCGCAGTCTCTCTCGCTGTATCCCTCGCTGTCTCTCTCGCTATCTCCATAGCAGTCTCTCTCGCAGTCTCCCTCGCTGTCTCCCTCGCAGTCTCCATCGCAGTCTCTCTCGCCGTCTCTCTCGCAGTCTCTCTCGCAGTCTCCCTCGCTATCTCCCTCGCTGTCTCTCTCACTGTCTCCCTTGCAGTCTCCCTTGCAGTCTCCCTCGCAGTCTCCCTCGCAGTCTCTCTCGCAGTCTCTCTCGCAGTCTCTCTCGCAGTCACTCTCGCAGTCTCTCTCCTTTCTCCCTCGCAGTCTCTCTCGCAGTCTCTCTCGCAGTCTCTCTCGCTGTCTCCCTCGCTTTCTCCCTCGCTGTCTCTCTCGCTGTGTCTCTCGCTGTCTCCCTCGCAGTCTCTCTTGCAGTCTCTCTCGCTGTCTCCCTCGCTGTCTCCCTCGCTGTCTCCCTCGCTCTCTCCCTCGCAGTCTCCCTCTCTGTCTCCCTTGCCGTCTCTCTCGCAGTCTCTCTCGCTGTCTTCCTCGCAGTTTCTCTCGCTGTCTCCCTCGCTGTCTCCCTCGCTGTCTCCCTAGCAGTCGCTCTCGCTCTCTCCCTCTCCATCTCTCTCGCCGTCTCTCTCGCAGTCTCCCTCGCTGTCTCCCTCGCTGTCTCCCTCGCAGTCTCTCTAGCAGTCTCTCTCGCAGTCTCCCTCGCTGTCTCCCTCCCAGTCTCTCTCGCAGTCTGTCTCGCTGTCCCTCTCGCAGTCTCTCTCGCAGTCCCTCTCGCAGTCTCTCTCGCTGTCTCCCTCGCAGTCTCTCTTGCAGTCTCTCTCGCTGTCTCTCTCTCTGTCTCCCACGCTGTCTCCCTCGCTGTCTCCCTCGCTGTCTCCCTCGCTGTCTCCCTCGCTGTCTCCCTCGCTGTGTCCCTCGCTCTCTCCCTCGCAGTCTCCCTCGCTGTCTCCCTCGCCGTCTCTCTCGCAGTCTCTCTCGCTGTCTTCCTCGCAGTTTCTCTCGCTGTCTCCCTCGCTGTCTCCCTCGCTGTCTCCCTCGCTGTCTCCCTTGCAGTCGCTCTCGCAGTCTCCCTCGCTGTCTCCCTCGCTGTCTCCCTCGCTGTCTCCCTCGCTCTCTCTCTCGCCGTCTCCCTCGCAGTCTCTCTCGCAGTGTCTCTCGCTGTATCCCTCGCTGTCTCTCTCGCTATTTCCTTAGCAGTCTCTCTCGCAGTTTCTCTCGCTTTCTCCCTCGCAGTCTCTCTCGCTGTCTCCCTCGCAGTCTCTCTCGCAGTCTCTCTCGCAGTCTCTCTCGCAGTCTCTTTCGCAGTCTCTCTCGCTGTCTCCCTCGCTGTCTCCCTCACACTCTCCCTCGCTGTCTCCCTCGCAGTCTCTCTCACAGTCTCTCTCGCTGTCTCCCTCACAGTCTCTATCGCTGTCTCCCTCGCAGTCTCTCTCGCAGTCTCTCTCGCTTTCTCCCTCGCTCTGTCCCTCGCAGACTCTCTCGCTGTCTCCCTCGCAGTCTCCCTCGCAGTCTCTCTTGCAGTCTCCCTCGCTGTGTCCCTCGCTGTCTCCCTCGCTGAGTCCCTCGCTGTGTCCCTCGCTGTGTCCCTCGCTGTGTCCCTCGCAGTCTCCCTCGCAGTCTCCCTCGCTGTCTCTCTCGCTGTCTCTCTCGCTGTCTCTCTCGCAGTTTCTCTCGCTGTCTCCCTCGCTGTCTCCCTCGCTGTCTCCCTCGCTGTCTCCCTCGCTGTCTCCCTCGCTGTCTCCCTCGCTGTCTCCCTCGCTGTCTCTCTCGAAGTCTCCCTCGCTGTCTCCCTCGCTGTCTCCCTCGCTGTCTCCCTCGCTGTCTCCCTCGCTGTCTCCCTCGCTGTCTCTCTCGCCGTCTCCCTCGCCGTCTCCCTCGCAGTCTCTCTCGCAGTGTCTCTCGCTTTCTCCCTCGCAGTCTCTCTCGCAGTGTCTCTCGCTTTCTCTCTCGCAGTCTCTCTCGCTGTCTCCCTCGCAGTCTCTCTCGCAGTCTCTCTCGCTGTCTCCCTCACTGTCTCCCTCACAGTCTCCCTCACAGTCTCTCTCGCTGTCTCCCTCACAGTCTCTCTCGCTGTCTCCCTCGCAGTCTATCTCACAGTCTCTCTCGCAGTCTCTCTCGCTGTCTCCCTCGCAGTCTCTATCGCTGTCTCCCTCGCAGTCTCTCTCGCAGTCTCTCTCGCAGTCTCTCTCGCAGTCTCTCTCGCAGTCTCTCTCGCAGTCTCTCTCGCATTCTCTCTCGCTTTCTCCCTCGCTCTCTCCCTCGCAGAATCTCTCGCTCTCTCCCTCGCAGACTCTCTCGCTGTCTCCCTCGCAGTCTCCCTCGCAGTCTCCCTCGCTGTCTCCCTCGCTGTCTCCCTCGCTGTCTCCCTCGCTGTCTCTCTCAGTCTCTCTCGCTGTCTCCCTCGCAGTCTCCCTCGAAGTCTCCCTCGAAGTCACCCTGGATGTCTCTCTCGCAGTCTCTCTTGCATTCTCTTTCGCTGTCTCTCTCGATGTCTCTCTCGTTGTCTCCCTCGCTGTCTCCCTCTCAGTCTCTCTCTCAGTCTCTCTCTCAGTCTCTCTCTCAGTCTCTCTCTCAATCTCTCTCGCATTCTCTCTCGCTGTCTCCCTCGCACTCTCTGGCTTTCTCTCTCGCAGTCCATCTCACTGTCTCTCTCGCAGTCTCTCTCGCAGTCTCTCTCGCAGTCTCTCTCGCAGTCTCTCTCGCAGTCTCTCTCACAGTCTCTCTCGCTGTCTCTCTCGCTGTCTCTCTCGCTGTCTCCCTCACAGTCTGCCTCGCAGTCTCCCTCGCAGTCTCTTTCGCTGTCTCCCTCGCTGTTTCCCTCACAGTCTCTTTCGCTGTCTCCCTCGCAGTCTCCCTCGCAGTCTCTCTCGCAGTCACTCTCACTTTCTCCCTCGCTGTCTCTCTCGCTGTCTCTCTCGCATTCCTTCTCGCAGTCCTTCTCGCAGTCTCTCTCGCTGTCTCTCTCGCTGTCTCCCTCGCTGTCTCCCTCGCTGTCTCCCTCGCTGTCTCCCTCGCTGTCTCCCATGCTGTCTCCCTCGCAGTCTCCCTCGCAGTCTCTCTTGCTGTCTCTCTCGCTGTCTCCCTCGCTTTCTCCTTCGCTGTCTCCCATGCTGTCTCCCATGCTGTCTCCCTCGCAGTCCCCCTCACAGTCCCTCTCGCTGTCTCTCTCGCTGTCTCCCTCGCTTTCTCCTTCGTTGTCTCTCTCGCTGTCTCTCTCGCTGTCTCCCTTGCAGTCTCTCTCGCTGTCTGCCTCGCTGTCACCCTCGCTGTCTCCCTCGCTGTCTCCCTCGCTGTCTCCCTCGCTGTCTCCCTCGCTGTCTCCCTCGCAGTCTCCCTCACCGTCTCTCTCGCAGTCTCCCTCACCGTCTCTCTCGCAGTCTCTCTCGCAGTCTCTCTCGCTGTCTTCCTCGCAGTCTCTCTCGCTGTCTCCCTCGCAGTCTCTCTCGCTGTCTCCCTCGTTGTCTCCCTCGCTGCCTCCCTCGCTGTCTCCCTAGCAGTCGCTCTCGCAGTCTCTCTCGCTGTCTTCCTCGCAGTTTCTCTCGCTGTCTCCCTCGCTGTCTCACTCGCTCTATCCCTCGCTGTATCTCTCGCAGTCTCTCTCACAGTCTCTATCGCTGTCTCTCTCGCTGTCTCCCTCGCAGTCTCTCTCGCTCTCTCCCTCACTGTCTCTCTCGCCGTCTCTCTCGCCGTCTCTCTTGCCGTCTCTCTCTCCATCTCTCTCGCCATCTCTCTCGCAGTCTCCCTTGCTGTCTCCCTCGCTGTCTCCCTCACAGTCTCTCTAGCAGTCTCTCTCGCAGTCTCCCTCGCTGTCTCCCTCCCAGTCTCTCTCGCAGTCCCTCTCGCAGTCCCTCTCGCAGTCTCTCTCGCTGTCCCTCTCGCAGTCTCTCTCGCAGTCCCTCTCGCAGTCTCTCTCGCTGTCTCTCTCGCAGTCTCTCTCGCAGTCTCCTTTGCAGTCTCTCTCGCTGTCTCTCTCGCTGTCTCTCTCGCTGTCTCTCTCGCAGTCTCTCTCGCAGTCTCTCTCGCAGTCTCCCTCGCTTTCTCCCTCGCTTTCTCTCTCGCTGTCTCTCTCGCTGTCTCTCTCGCTGTCTCCCTCGCAGTCTCTCTTGCAGTCTCTCTCGCTGTCTCTCTCTCTGTCTCCCTCGCTGTCTCCCTCGCTGTCTCCCTCGCTGTCTCCCTCGCTGTCTCCCTCGCTGTCTCCCTCGCTCTCTCCCTCGCTCTCTCCCTCGCAGTCTCCCTCGCTGTCTCCCTCGCTGTCTCCCTCGCTGTCTCCCTCGCCGTCTCTCTCGCAGTCTCTCTCGCTGTCTTCCTCGCAGTTTCTCTCGCTGTCTCCCTCGCTGTCTCCCTCGCTGTCTCCCTCGCTGTCTCCCTTGCAGTCGCTCTCGCAGTCTCCCTCGCTGTCTCCCTCGCTGTCTCCCTCGCTGTCTCCCTCGCTCTCTCTCTCGCCGTCTCCCTCGCAGTCTCTCTCGCAGTGTCTCTCGCTGTATCCCTCGCTGTCTCTCTCGCTATTTCCTTAGCAGTCTCTCTCGCAGTTTCTCTCGCTTTCTCCCTCGCAGTCTCTCTCGCAGTCTCTCTCGCAGTCTCTTTGGCAGTCTCTCTCGCTGTCTCCCTCGCTGTTTCCCTCACACTCTCCCTCGCTGTCTCCCTCGCAGTCTCTCTCACAGTCTCTCTCGCTGTCTCCCTCGCAGTCTCTATCGCTGTCTCCCTCGCAGTCTCTCTCGCAGTCTCTCTCGCTATCTCCCTCGCTCTGTCCCTCGCAGACTCTCTCGCTGTCTCCCTCGCAGTCTCCCTCGCAGTCTCCCTCGCTGTCTCCCTCGCTGTCTCCCTCGCTGTCTCCCTCGCTGTCTCTCTCGCTGTCTCCCTCGCTGTCTCCCTCGCTGTCTCCCTCGCTCTCTCTCTCGCCGTCTCCCTCGCAGTCTCTCTCGCAGTGTCTCTCGCTTTCTCCCTCGCAGTCTCTCTCGCTGTCTCCCTCGCAGTCTCTCTCGCAGTCTCTCTCACTGTCTCCCTCACTGTCTCCCTCACAGTCTCTCTCGCTGTCTCCCTCACAGTCTCTCTCGCTGTCTCCCTCACAGTCTCTCTCGCTGTCTCCCTCACAGTCTCTCTCGCTGTCTCCCTCGCAGTCTCTCTCACAGTCTCTCTCACAGTCTCTCTCGCTGTCTTCCTCGCAGTCTCTCTCGCTGTCTCCCTCGCAGTCTCTCTCGCTGTCTCCCTCGTTGTCTCCCTCGCTGCCTCCCTCGCTGTCTCCCTAGCAGTCGCTCTCGCAGTCTCTCTCGCTGTCTTCCTCGCAGTTTCTCTCGCTGTCTCCCTCGCTGTCTCACTCGCTCTATCCCTCGCTGTATCTCTCGCAGTCTCTCTCACAGTCTCTATCGCTGTCTCTCTCGCTGTCTCCCTCGCAGTCTCTCTCGCTGTATCCCTCGCTGTCTCTCTCGCTATTTCCTTAGCAGTCTCTCTCGCAGTTTCTCTCGCTGTCTCCCTCGCTGTCTCACTCGCTCTATCCCTCGCTGTATCTCTCGCAGTCTCTCTCACAGTCTCTATCGCTGTCTCTCTCGCTGTCTCTCTCGCAGTGTCTCTCGCTGTATCCCTCGCTGTCTCTCTCGCTATTTCCTTAGCAGTCTCTCTCGCAGTTTCTCTCGCTTTCTCCCTCGCAGTCTCTCTCGCAGTCTCTCTCGCAGTCTCTTTGGCAGTCTCTTTCGCTGTCTCCCTCGCTGTTTCCCTCACACTCTCCCTCGCTGTCTCCCTCGCAGTCTCTCTCACAGTCTCTCTCGCTGTCTCCCTCGCAGTCTCTATCGCTGTCTCCCTCGCAGTCTCTCTCGCAGTCTCTCTCGCTTTCTCCCTCGCTCTGTCCCTCGCAGACTCTCTCGCTGTCTCCCTCGCAGTCTCCCTCGCAGTCTCCCTCGCTGTCTCCCTCGCTGTCTCCCTCGCTGTCTCCCTCGCTGTCTCCCTCGCTGTCTCACTCGCTGTCTCCCTCGCTGTCTCCCTCGCTGTCTCCCTCGCTCTCTCTCTCGCCGTCTCCCTCGCAGTCTCTCTCGCAGTGTCTCTCGCTTTCTCCCTCGCAGTCTCTCTCGCTGTCTCCCTCGCAGTCTCTCTCGCAGTCTCTCTCACTGTCTCCCTCACTGTCTCCCTCACAGTCTCTCTCGCTGTCTCCCTCACAGTCTCTCTCGCTGTCTCCCTCACAGTCTCTCTCGCTGTCTCCCTCGCAGTCTCTCTCACAGTCTCTCTCGCAGTCTCTCTCGCAGTCTCTCTCGCTGTCTCCCTCGCAGTCTCTATCGCTGTCTCCCTCGCAGTCTCTCTCGCATTCTCTCTCGCTTTCTCCCTCGCTGTCTCCCTCGCAGAATCTCTCGCTCTCTCCCTCGCTGTCTCCCTCGCTGTCTCCCTCGCAGTCTCCCTCGCAGTCTCCCTCGCTGTCTCCCTCGCTGTCTCTCTCGCTGTCTCTCTCAGTCTCTCTCGCTGTCTCCCTCGCAGTCTCCCTCGAAGTCTCCCTCGAAGTCACCCTGGATGTCTCTCTCGCAGTCTCTCTCGCATTCTCTTTCGCTGTCTCTCTCTATGTCTCTCTCGTTGTCTCCCTCGCTGTCTCCCTCGCTGTCTCCCTCGCTGTCTCCCTCGCTGTCTCTCTCGCAGTCTCTCTCGCAGTCTCTCTCGCAGTCTCTCTCGCTTTCTCCCTGGCTCTCTCCCTCGCAGACTCTCTCGCAGACTCTCTCGCAGACTCTCTCGCTGTCTCTCTCGCTGTCTCCCTCGCAGTCTCTCTCGCTGTCTCCCTCGCAGTCTCCCTCGAAGTCTCCCTCGAAGTCACCTTGGATGTCTCTCTCGCAGTCTCTCTCGCATTCTCTTTCGCTGTCTCTTTCGCTGTCTCTCTCGATGTCTCTCTCGTTGTCTCCCTCTCAGTCTCCCTCTCAGTCTCCCTCTCAGTCTCTCTCTCAGTCTCTCTCTCAGTCTCTCTCGCATTCTCTCTCGCTGTCTCCCTCGCACTCTCTGGCTTTCTCTCTGGCTTTCTCTCTCGCAGTCCCTCTCACTGTCTCTCTCGCAGTCTCTCTCGCAGTCTCTCTCGCAGTCTCTCTCGCTGTCTCCCTCACAGTCTCCCTCACAGTCTCTCTCGCTGTCTCTCTCGCTGTCTCTCTCGCCGTCTCCCTCGCAGTCTCTCTCGAAGTCTCTCTCGCTGTCTCCCTCACTGTCTCTCTCGCTCTCTCTCTCGCCGTCGCTCTCACCGTCTCCCTCGCCGTCTCCCTCGCAGTCACTCTCGCAGTCTCTCTCGCTGTATCCCTCGCTGTCTCTCTCGCTATCTCCATAGCAGTCTCTCTCACAGTCTCCCTCACAGTCTCCCTCGCTGTCTCCCTCACAGTCTCTCTCGCTGTCTCCCTCACAGTCTCTCTCGCTGTCTCCCTCGCAGTCACCCTGGATGTCTCTCTCGCAGTCTCTCTCGCATTCTCTTTCGCTGTCTCTCTCTATGTCTCTCTCGTTGTCTCCCTCGCTGTCTCCCTCTCAGTCTCTCTCTCAGTCTCTCTCTCAGTCTCTCTCGCATTCTCTCTCGCTGTCTCCCTCGCTGTCTACCTCGCACTCTCTGGCTTTCTCTCTGGCTTTCTCTCTGGCTTTCTCTCTCGCAGTCCCTCTCACTGTCTCTCTCGCCGTCTCCCTCGCAGTCTCTCTCGAAGTCTCTCTCGCTGTCTCCCTCGCTGTCTCTCTCGCTCTCTCTCTCGCCGTCGCCCTCGCCGTCTCCCTCGCCGTCTACCTCGCAGTCACTCTCGCAGTCTCTCTCGCTGTATCCCTCGCTGTCTCTCTCGCTATCTCCATAGCAGTCTCTCTCGCAGTCTCCCTCGCTGTCTCCCTCGCAGTCTCCATCGCAGTCTCTCTCGCCGTCTCTCTCGCAGTCTCTCTCGCAGTCTCCCTCGCTATCTCCCTCGCTGTCTCTCTCACTGTCTCCCTTGCAGTCTCCCTTGCAGTCTCCCTCGCAGTCTCCCTCGCAGTCTCTCTCGCAGTCTCTCTCGCAGTCTCTCTCGCAGTCTCTCTCGCAGTCACTCTCGCAGTCTCTCTCCTTTCTCCCTCGCAGTCTCTCTCGCAGTCTCTCTCGCAGTCTCTGTCGCAGTCTCTCTCGCTGTCTCCCTCGCTTTCTCCCTCGCTGTCTCTCTCGCTGTGTCTCTCGCTGTCTCCCTCGCAGTCTCTCTTGCAGTCTCTCTCGCTGTCTCTCTCGCTGTCTCCCTCGCTGTCTCCCTCGCTGACTCCCTCGCTCTCTCCCTCGCTCTCTCCCTCGCAGTCTCCCTCTCTGTCTCCCTTGCCGTCTCTCTCGCAGTCTCTCTCGCTGTCTTCCTCGCAGTTTCTCTCGCTGTCTCCCTCGCTGTCTCCCTCGCTGTCTCCCTCGCTGTCTCCCTAGCAGTCTCTCTCGCTGTCTCCCTCGCTGTCTCCCTCGCTGTCTCCCTCGCTGTCTCCCTCGCAGTCTCCCTCACCGTCTCCCTCGCCGTCTCTCTCGCAGTCTCTCTCGCTGTCTCCCTCGCCGTCTCTCTCGCAGTCTCTCTTGCTGTCTTCCTCGCAGTTTCTCTCGCTGTCTCCCTCGCAGTCTCTCTCGCTGTCTCCCTCGCTGCTCCCTCGCTGTCTCCCTAGCAGTCGCTCTCGCAGTCTCTCTCGCTGTCTTCCTCGCAGTTTCTCTCGCTGTCTCCCTCGCTGCCTCCCACGCTGTCTCCCTCGCTGTCTCACGCGATCTCTCTCGCATTCTCTCTCGTTGTCTCCCTTGCAGTCTCTCTCGCTTTGTCCCTCGCAGTCTCTCTCGCAGTCTCTCTCGCAGTCTCTATTGCTGTCTCTGTCGCTGTCACTGTCGCTGTCTCCCTCGCTGTCTCCCTCGCTGTCTCCCTCGCTGTCTCCCTCACAGTCTCTCTCGAAGTCTCTCTCGCTGTCTACCTCGCTGTCTCCCTCGCTGTCTCTCTCGCTCTCTCTCTCGCCGTCTCCCTCGCCGTCTTAATCGCTGTCTCCCTCGCATTCTCTCTCGCAGTGTCTCTCGCTGTCTCCCTCGCAGTCTCCCTCGCAGTCTCTCTCGCTGTCTCCCTCACAGTCTCTCTCGCTGTCTCCCTCGCAGACTCTCTCGAAGTCGCTCTCGCTTTCTCCCTCGCTTTCTCCCTCGCTGTCTCTCTCGCAGTCCTTCTCACAGTCCTTCTCGCAGTCTCTCTCGCTGTCTCCAGCGCTGTCTCCCTCGCTGTCTCCCTCACTGTCTCCCTCGCTGTCTCCCTCGCTGTCTCCCTCGCTGTCTCCCACGCAGTCTCTCTCGCTGTCTCTCTCGCTGTCTCCAGCGCTTTCTCCCTCGCTGTCTTTCTCGCTGTCTTTCTCGCTGTCTCTCTCGCTGTCTCTCTCGCTGTCTCTCTCGCTGTCTCTCTCGCTGTCTCTCTCGCTGTCTCTCTCGCTGCCTCTCTCGCTGTCTCTCTTGCAGTCTCTCTTGCTGTCTCCCTCGCTGTGTCTCTCGCTCTCTCCCTCGCTGTTTCCCTCGCTGTCTCACGCGCTCTCTCTCGCAGTCTCTCTCGCAGTCTCTCTCGCTGTCTCCCTTGTTGTGTCCCTCGCTGTTGCCCTCGCTGTGTCCCTCGCTGTCTCCCTCGCAGTCTCCCTCGCTGTCTCCCTCGCTGTCTCCCTCGCAGTCTCTCTCGCTGTCTCCCTCGCTGTCTCCCTCGCTGTCTCCCTCGTCGTCTCCCTCGCCGTCTCCCTTGCAGTCACTCTCTCTGTATCCCCGGCTGTCTCTCTCGCTATCACCATAGCAGTATCTCTCACTGTCTCCCTCGCTGTCTCTGTCTCTGTCGCTGTCTCTGTCGCTGTCTCTGTCGCTGTCTCTGTCGCTGTCTCCCTCGCTGTCTCCCTCGCTGTCTCCCTCGCTGTCTCCCTGGCCGTCTCCCTCGTCGTCTCCCTCGTCGTCTCCCTCGCCGTCTCCCTGGCCGTCTCCCTGGCCGTCTCCCTGGCCGTCTCCCTCGCAGTCTCTCTCGCAGTCTCTCTCGCTGTCTCTCTCAATGTACTCTCACTGTCTCCCTCGCTGTCTCCCTCGCTGTCACCCTCGCTGTCTCCCTCGCTCTATCCCTCGCTGTATCTCTCGCTGTATCTCTCGCAGTCTCTCTCGCAGTCTCTCTCGCAGTCTCTCTCGCAGTCTCTCTCGCTGTCTCTCTCGCTGTCTCTCTCGCTGTCTCTCTCGCTGTCTCCCTCGCAGTCTCTCTCGCTCTCTCCCTCGCTGTCTCTCTCTCCGTCTCTCTCTCCATCTCTCTCTCCATCTCTCTCGCCATCTCTCTCGCAGTCTCCCTCGCTGTCTCCCTCGCTGTCTCCCTCGCTGTCTCCCTCGCAGTCTCTCTCGCAGTCTCTCTCGCAGTCTCTCTCGCAGTCTCCCTCGCTGTCTCCCTCCCAGTCTCTCTCGCAGTCTCTCTCGCAGTCTCTCTCGCAGTCTCTCTCGCAGTCTCTCTCGCAGTCTCCCTCGCTGTCTCGCTCGCTGTCTCCCTCGCTGTCTCCCTCACAGTCTCTCTCGCTGTCTCCCTCGCAGTCTCTCTCGCAGTCTCTCTCGCTGTCTCCCTCGCAGTCTCTCTCGCAGTCTCTCTCGCAGTCTCTCTCGCAGTCTCACTCGCTCTCTCCCTCGCAGACTCTCGCACTGTCTCCCTCGCAGTCTCTCTCGCAGTCTCTCTCGCAGACTCTCTCGCTGTCTCCCTCGCTGTCTCTCTCGCTGTCTCCCTCGCAGTCTCTCTCGCTGTCTCCCTCGCAGTCTCCCTCGAAGTCTCCCTCGAAGTCACCTTGGATGTCTCTCTCGCAGTCTCTCTCGCATTCTCTTTCGCTGTCTCTTTCGCTGTCTCTCTCGATGTCTCTCTCGTTGTCTCCCTCTCAGTCTCCCTCTCAGTCTCCCTCTCAGTCTCCCTCTCAGTCTCTCTCTCAGTCTCTCTCTCAGTCTCTCTCGCATTCTCTCTCGCTGTCTCCCTCGCACTCTCTGGCTTTCTCTCTCGCTTTCTCTCTCGCAGTCCCTCTCACTGTCTCTCTCGCAGTCTCTCTCGCAGTCTCTCTCGCAGTCTCTCTCGCAGTCTCTCTCGCAGTCTCTCTCGCTGTCTCCCTCACAGTCTCCCTCACAGTCTCTCTCGCTGTCTCTCTCGCTGTCTCTCTCGCCGTCTCCCTCGCAGTCTCTCTCGAAGTCTCTCTCGCTGTCTCCCTCGCTGTCTCTCTCGCTCTCTCTCTCGCCGTCGCTCTCACCGTCTCCCTCGCCGTCTCCCTCGCAGTCACTCTCGCAGTCTCTCTCGCTGTATCCCTCGCTGTCTCTCTCGCTATCTCCATAGCAGTCTCTCTCGCAGTCTCCCTCACAGTCTCCCTCGCTGTCTCCCTCACAGTCTCTCTCGCTGTCTCCCTCACAGTCTCTCTCGCTGTCTCCCTCGCAGTCACCCTGGATGTCTCTCTCGCAGTCTCTCTCGCATTCTCTTTCGCTGTCTCTCTCTATGTCTCTCTCGTTGTCTCCCTCTCAGTCTCCCTCGCTGTCTCCCTCGCTGTCTCCCTCGCTGTCTCCCTCGCTGTCTCCCTCACTGTCTCCCTCTCAGTCTCTCTCTCAGTCTCTCTCTCAGTCTCTCTCTCAGTCTCTCTCGCATTCTCTCTCGCTGTCTCCCTCGCACTCTCTGGCTTTCTCTCTGGCTTTCTCTCTCGCTTTCTCTCTCGCAGTCCCTCTCACTGTCTCTCTCGCAGTCTCCCTCACAGTCTCTCTCGCTGCCTCTCTCGCTGTCTCCCTCGCAGTCTCTCTCGAAGTCTCTCTCGCAGTCTCTCTCGCTGTCTCTCCCGCTCTCTCTCTCGCCGTCGCTCTCGCCGTCTCTCTCGCCGTCTCCCTCGCAGTCTCTCTCGAAGTCTCCCTCGCTGTCTCCCTCGCTGTCTCTCTCGCTCTCTCTCTCGCCGTCTCCCTCGCCGTCTCCCTCGCAGTCACTCTCGCAGTCTCTCTCGCTGTATCCCTCGCTGTCTCTCTCGCTATCTCCATAGCAGTCTCTCTCGCAGTCTCCCTCACAGTCTCTCTCGCTGTCTCCCTCACAGTCTCCCTCGAAGTCTCCCTCGCAGTCACCCTGGATGTCTCTCTCGCAGTCTCTCTCGCATTCTCTTTCGCTGTCTCTCTCGATGTCTCTCTCGATGTCTCTCTCGTTGTCTCCCTCTCAGTCTCCCTCTCAGTCTCTCTCTCAGTCTCTCTCTCTGTCTCTCTCGCATTCTATCTCGCTGTCTCCCTCGCTGTCTCCCTCGCACTCTCTGGCTTTCTCTCTGGCTTTCTCTCTCGCAGTCCCTCTCACTGTCTCTCTCGCAGTCTCTCTCACAGTCTCTCTCGCAGTCCCTCTCACTGTCTCTCTCGCAGTCTCCCTCACAGTCTCTCTCGCTGCCTCTCTCGCTGTCTCTCTCGCCGACTCCCTCGCAGTCTCCCTCGCAGTCTCTCTCGAAGTCTCTCTCGAAGTCTCTCTCGCTGTCTCTCTCGCTCTCTCTCTCGCCATCGCCCTCGCCGTCTCCCTCGCCGTCTCCCTCGCCGTCTCCCTCGCAGTCACTCTCGCAGTCTCTCTCGCTGTATCCCTCGCTGTCTCTCTCGCTATCTCCATAGCAGTCTCTCTCGCAGTCTCCCTCACAGTCTCCCTCGCTGTCTCTCTCGCAGTCTCTCTCGCAGTCTCTCTCGCAGTCTCTCTCGCAGTCTCTCTCGCAGTCTCTCTCGCTGTCTCCCTCGCTGTCTCTCTCGCTGTCTCCCTTGCAGTCTCCCTCGCAGTCTCTCTCGCTTTCTCCCTCGCAGTCTCTCTCGCTTTCTCCCTCGCAGTCTCTCTCGCAGTCTTCCTCGCAGTTTCTCTCGCTGTCTCCCTCGCTGTCTCCCTCGCAGTCTCTCTTGCAGTCTCCCTCGCTGTCTCCCTCGCTGTCTCCCTCGCTGTCTCCCTCGCTGTCTCCCTCGCTGTCTCCCTTGCTGTCTCTCTCGCAGTCTCCCTCGCTATCTCCCTCGCTGTCTCCCTCGCTGTCTCACGCGATCTCTCTCGCATTCTCTCTCGTTGTCTCCCTCGCAGTCTCTCTCGCTGTGTCCCTCGCAGTCTCTCTCACAGGCTCTGTCGCTGTCTCTGTCGCTGTCTCTGTCGCTGTCTCCCTCGCTGCCTCCCTCGCAGTCTCCCTCGCCGTCTCCCTCGCCGTCTCCCTCGCCGTCTCTCTCGCCGTCTCTCTCGCCGTCTTCCTCGCAGTTTCTCTCACTGTCTCCCTCGCTGTCTCCCTCGCTGTCTCCCTCGCTGCCTCCCTCGCTGTCTCCCTAGCAGTCGCTCTCGCAGTCTCTCTCGCAGTCTCTCTCGCAGTCTCCCTCGCTGTCTCCCTCGCTGTCTCCCTCGCTGCCTCCCTCGCAGTCTCTCTCGAAGTCTCTCTCGAAGTCTCTCTCGCTGTCTCCCTCGCTGTCTCCCTCGCTGTCTCCCTCGCTGTCTCCCTCGCTCTCTCTCTCGCTCTCTCTCTCGCCGTCTCCCTCGCAGTCTCTCTCGCTGTATCCCTCGCTGTCTCTCTCGCTATTTCCCTAGCAGTCTCTCTCGCAGTTTCTCTCGCTTTCTCCCTCGCAGTCTCTCTCGCTGTCTCCCTCGCAGTCTCTCTCGCAGTCTCTCTCGCAGTCTCTCTCGCAGTCTCTCTCGCAGTCTCTCTCGCTGTCTCCCTCGCAGTCTGTCTCGCTGTCTCCCTCGCAGTCTCTCTCACAGTCTCTCTCGCAGTCTCTCTCGCTGTCTCCCTCGCAGTCTCTATCGCTGTCTCCCTCGCAGTCTCTCTCGCAGTCTCTCTCGCAGTCTCTCTCGCAGTCTCTCTCGCAGTCTCTCTCGCTTTCTCCCTCGCTCTCTCACTCGCAGACTCTCTCACTGTCTCCCTCGCAGTCTCCCTCGCAGTCTCCCTCGCAGTCTCCCTCGCTGTCTCCCTCGCTGTCTCCCTCGCTGTCTCTCTCGCTGTCTCTCTCGCTGTCTCTCTCGCTGTCTCTCTCGCTGTCTTCCTCGCAGTCTCTCTTGCAGTCTCTCTCGCTCTCTCCCTCGCCGTCTCCCTCGCCGTCTCTCTCGCAGTCTCTCTCGCTGTCTTCCTCGCAGTTTCTCTCGCTGTCTCCCTCGCTGTCTCCCTCGCTGCCTCCCTCGCTGTCTCCCTAGCAGACGCTCTCGCAGTCTCTCTCGCAGTCTCCCTCGCTGTCTCACTCGCTGTCTCCCTCGCTGCCTCCCTCACAGTCTCTCTCGAAGTCTCCCTCGCTGTCTCCCTCGCTGTCTCCCTCGCTGTCTCCCTCGCTGTCTCCCTCGCCGTCTCCCTCGCAGTCTCTCTCGCCGTGTCTCTCGCTATATCCCTCGCTGTCTCTCTCGCTATTTCCCTAGCAGTCTCTCTCGCAGTTTCTCTCGCTGTCTCCCTCGCAGTCTCTCTCGCAGTCTCTCTCGCAGTCTCTCTCGCAGTCTCTCTCGCAGTCTCTCTCGCAGTCTCTCTCGCTGTCTCCCTCGCAGTCTCCCTCGCAGTCTCTCTCGCAGTCTCTCTCGCAGTCTCTCTCGCAGTCTCTCTCGCTGTCTCCCTCGCAGTCTCTATCGCTGTCTCCCTCGCAGTCTCTCTCGCAGTCTCTCTCGCTTTCTCCCTCGCTTTCTCCCTCGCTCTCTCCCTCGCAGACTCTCTCGCAGACTCTCTCGCTGTCTCCCTCGCTGTCTCCCTCGCTGTCTCCCTCGCTGTCTCCCTCGCTGTCTCCCTCACTGTCTCTCTCGCTGTTTCCCTCACATTCTCTCTCGCTGTCTCTCTCGCTGTCTCCCTCGAAGTCTCCCTCGAAGTCTCCCTCGAAGTCTCCCTCGAAGTCACCCTGGATGTCTCTCTCGCAGTCTCTCTCGCATTCTCTTTTGCTGTCTCTCTCGATGTCTCTCTCGATGTCTCTCTCGTTGTCTCCCTCGCTGTCTCCCTCTCAGTCTCTCTCTCAGTCTCTCTCGCATTCTCTCTCGCTGTCTCCCTCGCACTCTCTGGCTTTCTCTCTCGCTTTCTCTCTCGCAGTCCCTCTCACTGTCTCTCTCGCAGTCTCTCTCGCAGTCTCTCTCGCAGTCTCTCTCGCTGTGTCCCTCACAGTCTCTCTCGCTGTCTCTCTCGCTGTCTCTCTCGCTGTCTCTCTCGCTGTCTCTCTCGCCGTCTCCCTCGCAGTCTCTCTCGAAGTCTCTCTCGCTGTCTCCCTCGCTGTCTCTCTCGCTCTCTCTCTCGCCGTCGCTCTCTCCGTCTCCCTCGCCGTCTCCCTCGCAGTCTCTCTCGCAGTCTCTCTCGCTGTATCCCTCGCTGTCTCTCTCGCTATCTCCATAGCAGTCTCTCTCGCAGTCTCCCTCACAGTCTCCCTCGCTGTCTCCCTCACAGTCTCTCTTGCTGTCTCCCTCGCAGTCACCCTGGATGTCTCTCTCGCAGTCTCTCTCGCATTCTCTTTCGCTGTCTCTCTCGATGTCTCTCTCGTTGTCTCCCTCGCTGTCTCCCTCGCTGTCTCCCTCTCAGTCTCCCTCTCAGTCTCCCTCTCAGTCTCCCTCTCAGTCTCCCTCTCAGTCTCTCTCTCAGTCTCTCTCGCATTCTCTCTCGCTGTCTCCCTCGCTGTCTCCCTCGCACTCTCTGGCTTTCTCTCTGGCTTTCTCTCTCGCTTTCTCTCTCGCAGTCCCTCTCACTGTCTCTCTCGCTGTCTCTCTCACAGTCTCCCTCACAGTCTCTCTCACTGCCTCTCTCGCTGTCTCTCTCGCCGTCTCCCTCGCAGTCTCTCTCGAAGTCTCTCTCGCTGTCTCCCTCGCTCTCTCTCTCGCTCTCTCTCTCGCTCTCTCTCTCGCCGTCGCCCTCGCCGTCTCCCTCGCCGTCTCCCTCGCAGTCTCCCTCGCAGTCTCTCTCGCTATCTCCATAGCAGTCTCTCTCGCAGTCTCCCTCACAGTCTCCCTCGCTGTCTCCCTCGCTGTCTCCCTCGCTGTCTCCCTCGCTGTCTCTCTCGCAGTCTCTCTCGCAGTCTCTCTCGCAGTCTCTCTCGCAGTCTCTCTCGCAGTCTCTCTCGCAGTCTCCCTCGCTATCTCCCTCGCTGTCTCTCTCGCTGTCTCCCTTGCAGTCTCTCTCGCAGTCTCTCTCGCTTTCTCCCTCGCAGTCTCTCTCGCAGTCTCTCTCGCTTTCTCCCTCGCTGTCTCTCTCGCAGTCTCTCTCGCAGTCTCTCTCGCTGTCTCCCTCACTTTCTCCCTCGCTTTCTCCCTCGCTTTCTCCCTCGCTGTCTCTCTCGCTGTCTCTCTCGCTGTCTCTCTCGCTGTCTCTCTCGCTGTCTCCCTCGCAGTCTCTCTTGCAGTCTCTCTCGCTGTCTCCCTCGCTGTCTCCCTCGCTGTCTCCCTCGCTGTCTCCCTCGCTGTGTCCCTCGCTCTCTCCCTCGCTGTCTCCCTTGCCGTCTCTCTCGCAGTCTCTCTCGCTGTCTTCCTCGCAGTTTCTCTCGCTGTCTCCCTCGCTGTCTCCCTCGCTCTCTCTCTCGCCGTCTCCCTCGCAGTCTCTCTCGCAGTGTCTCTCGCTGTATCCCTCGCTGTCTCTCTCGCTATTTCCCTCGCTGTCTCTCTCGCTATTTCCCTAGCAGTCTCTCTCGCAGTTTCTCTCGCTTTCTCCCTCGCATTCTCTCTCGCTGTCTCCCTCGCAGTCTCTCTCGCAGTCTCTCTCGCAGTCTCTCTCGCAGTCTCTCTCGCAGTCTCCCTCGCAGTCTCCCTCGCAGTGTCTCTCTCTGTATCCCTCGCTCTCTCTCTCGCTATTTCCCTAACAGTCTCTCTCGCAGTTTCTCTCGCTTTCTCCCTCGCAGTCTCTCTCGCTGTCTCCCTCGCTTTCTCCCTCGCTTTCTCCCTCGCTGTCTCTCTCGCTGTGTCTCTCGCTGTCTCCCTCGCAGTCTCTCTTGCAGTCTCTCTCGCTGTCTCCCTCGCTGTCTCCCTCGCTGTCTCCCTCGCTGTCTCCCTCGCTCTCTCCCTCGCTCTCTCCCTCGCTGTCTCCCTCGCTGTCTCCCTAGCAGTCGCTCTCGCAGTCTCTCTCGCAGTCTCTCTCGCAGTCTCTCTCGCTGTCTCTCTCGCTGTCTCCCTCGCTGTCTCCCTCGCTGTCTCCCTCGCTGTCTCTCTCGCTGTCTCCCTCGCAGTCTCTCTCGCAGTCTCTCTCGCAGTCTCTCTCGCAGTCTTTCTCGCTGTCTCTCTCGCTGTCTCCCTCGCAGTCTCTCTCGCAGTCTCTCTCGCAGTCTCTCTCGCAGTCTCTCTCGCTGTCTCCCTCGCTGTCTCCCTCGCTGTCTCCCTCGCTGTCTCTCTCGCTCTCTCTCTCGCCGTCTCCCTAGCAGTCTCTCTCGCAGTGTCTCTCGCTGTATCACTCGCTGTCTCCCTCGCAGTCTCTCTCGCAGTCTCTCTCGCAGTCTCTCTCGCAGTCTCTCTCGCAGTCTCCCTCGCAGTCTCCCTCGCAGTCTCTCTCGCAGTCTCTCTCGCTGTCTCCCTCGCTGTCTCCCTCGCTGTCTCCCTCGCTGTCTCCCTCGCTGTCTCCCTCGCTGTCTCTCTCGCTGTCTCCCTCGCAGTCTCTCTCGCAGTCTCTCTCGCAGTCTCTCTCGCAGTCTTTCTCGCTGTCTCTCTCGCTGTCTCCCTCGCAGTCTCTCTCGCAGTCTCTCTCGCAGTCTCTCTCGCAGTCTCTCTCGCTTTCTCCCTCGCTCTCTCCCTCGCAGACTCTCTCGCAGACTCTCTCGCTGTCTCCCTCACTGTCTCTCTCGCTGTCTCCCTCGCAGTCTCTCTCGCTGTCTCCCTCGCAGTCCCTCTTGCAGTCTCTCTCGCTGTCTCCCTCGCTGTCTCCCTCGCTGTCTCCCTCGCTGTCTCCCTCGCTGTCTCCCTCGCTGTCTCCCTCGCAGTCTCCCTCGCCGTCTCTCTCGCAGTCTCTCTCGCTGTCTTCCTCGCAGTTTCTCTCGCTGTCTCCCTCGCTGTCTCCCTCGCTGTCTCCCTCGCTGCCTCCCTCGCTGTCTCCCTAGCAGTAGCTCTCGCAGTCTCTCTCGCAGTCTCTCTCGCAGTCTCTCTCGCAGTCTCTCTCGCAGTCTCCCTCGCTGTCTCCCTCGCTGTCTCCCTCGCTGTCTCCCTCGCTGTCTCCCTCGCTGCCTCCCTCGCAGTCTCTCTCGCTGTCTCCCTCGCTGTCTCCCTCGCTGTCTCCCTCGCTGTCTCCCTCGCTGTCTCTCTCGCTATTTCCCTAGCAGTCTCTCTCGCAGTTTCTCTCGCTTTCTCCCTCGCAGTCCCTCTCGCTGTCTCCCTCGCAGTCTCTCTCGCAGTCTCTCTCGCAGTCTCTCTCGCAGTCTCTCTCGCAGTCTCTCTCGCTGTCTCTCTCGCTGTCTCCCTCGCAGTCTCTCTCACAGTCTCTCTCGCAGTCTCTCTCGCAGTCTCTCTCGCTGTCTCCCTCGCTGTCTCCCTCGCTGCCTCCCTCGCTGTCTCCCTAGCAGACGCTCTCGCAGTCTCTCTCGCAGTCTCCCTCGCTGTCTCACTCGCTGTCTCCCTCGCTGCCTCCCTCACAGTCTCTCTCGAAGTCTCCCTCGCTGTCTCCCTCGCTGTCTCCCTCGCTGTCTCCCTCGCTGTCTCCCTCGCCGTCTCCCTCGCAGTCTCTCTCGCCGTGTCTCTCGCTATATCCCTCGCTGTCTCTCTCGCTATTTCCCTAGCAGTCTCTCTCGCAGTTTCTCTCGCTGTCTCCCTCGCAGTCTCTCTCGCAGTCTCTCTCGCAGTCTCTCTCGCAGTCTCTCTCGCAGTCTCTCTCGCAGTCTCTCTCGCAGTCTCTCTCGCTGTCTCCCTCGCAGTCTCCCTCGCAGTCTCTCTCGCAGTCTCTCTCGCAGTCTCTCTCGCAGTCTCTCTCGCTGTCTCCCTCGCAGTCTCTATCGCTGTCTCCCTCGCAGTCTCTCTCGCAGTCTCTCTCGCTTTCTCCCTCGCTTTCTCCCTCGCTCTCTCCCTCGCAGACTCTCTCGCAGACTCTCTCGCTGTCTCCCTCGCTGTCTCCCTCGCTGTCTCCCTCGCTGTCTCCCTCGCTGTCTCCCTCACTGTCTCTCTCGCTGTTTCCCTCACATTCTCTCTCGCTGTCTCTCTCGCTGTCTCCCTCGAAGTCTCCCTCGAAGTCTCCCTCGAAGTCTCCCTCGAAGTCACCCTGGATGTCTCTCTCGCAGTCTCTCTCGCATTCTCTTTTGCTGTCTCTCTCGATGTCTCTCTCGATGTCTCTCTCGTTGTCTCCCTCGCTGTCTCCCTCTCAGTCTCTCTCTCAGTCTCTCTCGCATTCTCTCTCGCTGTCTCCCTCGCACTCTCTGGCTTTCTCTCTCGCTTTCTCTCTCGCAGTCCCTCTCACTGTCTCTCTCGCAGTCTCTCTCGCAGTCTCTCTCGCAGTCTCTCTCGCTGTGTCCCTCACAGTCTCTCTCGCTGTCTCTCTCGCTGTCTCTCTCGCTGTCTCTCTCGCTGTCTCTCTCGCCGTCTCCCTCGCAGTCTCTCTCGAAGTCTCTCTCGCTGTCTCCCTCGCTGTCTCTCTCGCTCTCTCTCTCGCCGTCGCTCTCTCCGTCTCCCTCGCCGTCTCCCTCGCAGTCTCTCTCGCAGTCTCTCTCGCTGTATCCCTCGCTGTCTCTCTCGCTATCTCCATAGCAGTCTCTCTCGCAGTCTCCCTCACAGTCTCCCTCGCTGTCTCCCTCACAGTCTCTCTTGCTGTCTCCCTCGCAGTCACCCTGGATGTCTCTCTCGCAGTCTCTCTCGCATTCTCTTTCGCTGTCTCTCTCGATGTCTCTCTCGTTGTCTCCCTCGCTGTCTCCCTCGCTGTCTCCCTCTCAGTCTCCCTCTCAGTCTCCCTCTCAGTCTCCCTCTCAGTCTCTCTCTCAGTCTCTCTCGCATTCTCTCTCGCTGTCTCCCTCGCTGTCTCCCTCGCACTCTCTGGCTTTCTCTCTGGCTTTCTCTCTCGCTTTCTCTCTCGCAGTCCCTCTCACTGTCTCTCTCGCTGTCTCTCTCACAGTCTCCCTCACAGTCTCTCTCACTGCCTCTCTCGCTGTCTCTCTCGCCGTCTCCCTCGCAGTCTCTCTCGAAGTCTCTCTCGCTGTCTCCCTCGCTCTCTCTCTCGCTCTCTCTCTCGCTCTCTCTCTCGCCGTCGCCCTCGCCGTCTCCCTCGCCGTCTCCCTCGCAGTCTCCCTCGCAGTCTCTCTCGCTATCTCCATAGCAGTCTCTCTCGCAGTCTCCCTCACAGTCTCCCTCGCTGTCTCCCTCGCTGTCTCCCTCGCTGTCTCCCTCGCTGTCTCTCTCGCAGTCTCTCTCGCAGTCTCTCTCGCAGTCTCTCTCGCAGTCTCTCTCGCAGTCTCCCTCGCTATCTCCCTCGCTGTCTCTCTCGCTGTCTCCCTTGCAGTCTCTCTCGCAGTCTCTCTCGCTTTCTCCCTCGCAGTCTCTCTCGCAGTCTCTCTCGCTTTCTCCCTCGCTGTCTCTCTCGCAGTCTCTCTCGCAGTCTCTCTCGCTGTCTCCCTCACTTTCTCCCTCGCTTTCTCCCTCGCTTTCTCCCTCGCTGTCTCTCTCGCTGTCTCTCTCGCTGTCTCTCTCGCTGTCTCTCTCGCTGTCTCCCTCGCAGTCTCTCTTGCAGTCTCTCTCGCTGTCTCCCTCGCTGTCTCCCTCGCTGTCTCCCTCGCTGTCTCCCTCGCTGTGTCCCTCGCTCTCTCCCTCGCTGTCTCCCTTGCCGTCTCTCTCGCAGTCTCTCTCGCTGTCTTCCTCGCAGTTTCTCTCGCTGTCTCCCTCGCTGTCTCCCTCGCTCTCTCTCTCGCCGTCTCCCTCGCAGTCTCTCTCGCAGTGTCTCTCGCTGTATCCCTCGCTGTCTCTCTCGCTATTTCCCTCGCTGTCTCTCTCGCTATTTCCCTAGCAGTCTCTCTCGCAGTTTCTCTCGCTTTCTCCCTCGCATTCTCTCTCGCTGTCTCCCTCGCAGTCTCTCTCGCAGTCTCTCTCGCAGTCTCTCTCGCAGTCTCTCTCGCAGTCTCCCTCGCAGTCTCCCTCGCAGTGTCTCTCTCTGTATCCCTCGCTCTCTCTCTCGCTATTTCCCTAACAGTCTCTCTCGCAGTTTCTCTCGCTTTCTCCCTCGCAGTCTCTCTCGCTGTCTCCCTCGCTTTCTCCCTCGCTTTCTCCCTCGCTGTCTCTCTCGCTGTGTCTCTCGCTGTCTCCCTCGCAGTCTCTCTTGCAGTCTCTCTCGCTGTCTCCCTCGCTGTCTCCCTCGCTGTCTCCCTCGCTGTCTCCCTCGCTCTCTCCCTCGCTCTCTCCCTCGCTGTCTCCCTCGCTGTCTCCCTAGCAGTCGCTCTCGCAGTCTCTCTCGCAGTCTCTCTCGCAGTCTCTCTCGCTGTCTCTCTCGCTGTCTCCCTCGCTGTCTCCCTCGCTGTCTCCCTCGCTGTCTCTCTCGCTGTCTCCCTCGCAGTCTCTCTCGCAGTCTCTCTCGCAGTCTCTCTCGCAGTCTTTCTCGCTGTCTCTCTCGCTGTCTCCCTCGCAGTCTCTCTCGCAGTCTCTCTCGCAGTCTCTCTCGCAGTCTCTCTCGCTGTCTCCCTCGCTGTCTCCCTCGCTGTCTCCCTCGCTGTCTCTCTCGCTCTCTCTCTCGCCGTCTCCCTAGCAGTCTCTCTCGCAGTGTCTCTCGCTGTATCACTCGCTGTCTCCCTCGCAGTCTCTCTCGCAGTCTCTCTCGCAGTCTCTCTCGCAGTCTCTCTCGCAGTCTCCCTCGCAATCTCCCTCGCAGTCTCTCTCGCAGTCTCTCTCGCTGTCTCCCTCGCTGTCTCCCTCGCTGTCTCCCTCGCTGTCTCCCTCGCTGTCTCTCTCGCTGTCTCCCTCGCAGTCTCTCTCGCAGTCTCTCTCGCAGTCTCTCTCGCAGTCTTTCTCGCTGTCTCTCTCGCTGTCTCCCTCGCAGTCTCTCTCGCAGTCTCTCTCGCAGTCTCTCTCGCAGTCTCTCTCGCTTTCTCCCTCGCTCTCTCCCTCGCAGACTCTCTCGCAGACTCTCTCGCTGTCTCCCTCACTGTCTCTCTCGCTGTCTCCCTCGCAGTCTCTCTCGCTGTCTCCCTCGCAGTCCCTCTTGCAGTCTCTCTCGCTGTCTCCCTCGCTGTCTCCCTCGCTGTCTCCCTCGCTGTCTCCCTCGCTGTCTCCCTCGCTGTCTCCCTCGCAGTCTCCCTCGCCGTCTCTCTCGCAGTCTCTCTCGCTGTCTTCCTCGCAGTTTCTCTCGCTGTCTCCCTCGCTGTCTCCCTCGCTGTCTCCCTCGCTGCCTCCCTCGCTGTCTCCCTAGCAGTAGCTCTCGCAGTCTCTCTCGCAGTCTCTCTCGCAGTCTCTCTCGCAGTCTCCCTCGCTGTCTCCCTCGCTGTCTCCCTCGCTGTCTCCCTCGCTGTCTCCCTCGCTGCCTCCCTCGCAGTCTCTCTTGCTGTCTCCCTCGCTGTCTCCCTCGCTGTCTCCCTCGCTGTCTCCCTCGCTGTCTCTCTCGCTATTTCCCTAGCAGTCTCTCTCGCAGTTTCTCTCGCTTTCTCCCTCGCAGTCCCTCTCGCTGTCTCCCTCGCAGTCTCTCTCGCAGTCTCTCTCGCAGTCTCTCTCGCAGTCTCTCTCGCAGTCTCTCTCGCTGTCTCTCTCGCTGTCTCCCTCGCAGTCTCTCTCACAGTCTCTCTCGCAGTCTCTCTCGCAGTCTCTCTCGCTGTCTCCCTCGCAGTCTCTATCGCTGTCTCCCTCGCAGTCTCTCTCGCAGTCTCTCTCGCAGTCTCTCTCGCAGTCTCTCTCGCTTTCTCCCTCGCTCTCTCCCTCGCAGACTCTCTCGCAGACTCTCTCGCTGTCTCCCTCACTGTCTCTCTCGCTGTCTCCCTCGCAGTCTCTCTCGCTGTCTCCCTCGCAGTCTCCCTCGAAGTCTCCCTCGAAGTCACCTTGGATGTCTCTCTCGCAGTCTCTCTCGCATTCTCTTTCGCTGTCTCTTTCGCTGTCTCTCTCGTTGTCTCCCTCTCAGTCTCCCTCTCAGTCTCCCTCTCAGTCTCTCTCTCAGTCTCTCTCTCAGTCTCTCTCGCATTCTCTCTCGCTGTCTCCCTCGCACTCTCTGGCTTTCTCTCTCGCTTTCTCTCTCGCAGTCCCTCTCACTGTCTCTCTCGCTGTCTCTCTCGCAGTCTCTCTCGCAGTCTCTCTCGCTGTCTCCCTCACAGTCTCCCTCACAGTCTCTCTCGCTGTCTCTCTCGCTGTCTCTCTCGCCGTCTCCCTCGCAGTCTCTCTCGAAGTCTCTCTCGCTGTCTCCCTCGCTGTCTCTCTCGCTCTCTCTCTCGCCGTCGCTCTCACCGTCTCCCTCGCCGTCTCCCTCGCAGTCACTCTCGCAGTCTCTCTCGCTGTATCCCTCGCTGTCTCTCTCGCTATCTCCATAGCAGTCTCTCTCGCAGTCTCCCTCACAGTCTCCCTCGCTGTCTCCCTCACAGTCTCTCTCGCTGTCTCCCTCACAGTCTCTCTCGCTGTCTCCCTCGCAGTCACCCTGGATGTCTCTCTCGCAGTCTCTCTCGCATTCTCTTTCGCTGTCTCTCTCTATGTCTCCCTCGCTGTCTCCCTCGCTGTCTCCCTCGCTGTCTCCCTCGCTGTCTCCCTCGCTGTCTCCCTCGCTGTCTCCCTCTCAGTCTCTCTCTCAGTCTCTCTCTCAGTCTCTCTCGCATTCTCTCTCGCTGTCTCCCTCGCTGTCTCTCTCGCTGTCACCCTCGCACTCTCTGGCTTTCTCTCTGGCTTTCTCTCTGGCTTTCTCTCTCGCAGTCCCTCTCACTGTCTCTCTCGCAGTCTCCCTCACAGTCTCTCTCGCTGCCTCTCTCGCTGTCTCTCTCGCCGTCTCCCTCGCAGTCTCTCTCGAAGTCTCTCTCGCTGTCTCCCTCGCTCTCTCTCTCGCTCTCTCTCTCGCTCTCTCTCTCGCCGTCGCCCTCGCCGTCTCCCTCGCCATCTCCCTCGCAGTCACTCTCGCAGTCTCTCTCGCTGTATCCCTCGCTGTCTCTCTCGCTATCTCCATAGCAGTCTCTCTCGCAGTCTCCCTCACAGTCTCTCTTGCAGTCTCTCTCGCAGTCTCTCTCGCTATCTCCATAGCAGTCTCTCTCGCAGTCTCCCTCACAGTCTCCCTCGCTGTCTCCCTCACAGTCTCTCTTGCTGTCTCCCTCGCAGTCACCCTGGATGTCTCTCTCGCAGTCTCTCTCGCATTCTCTTTCGCTGTCTCTCTCGATGTCTCTCTCGTTGTCTCCCTCGCTGTCTCCCTCGCTGTCTCCCTCTCAGTCTCCCTCTCAGTCTCCCTCTCAGTCTCCCTCTCAGTCTCTCTCTCAGTCTCTCTCGCATTCTCTCTCGCTGTCTCCCTCGCTGTCTCCCTCGCACTCTCTGGCTTTCTCTCTGGCTTTCTCTCTCGCTTTCTCTCTCGCAGTCCCTCTCACTGTCTCTCTCGCTGTCTCTCTCACAGTCTCCCTCACAGTCTCTCTCACTGCCTCTCTCGCTGTCTCTCTCGCCGTCTCCCTCGCAGTCTCTCTCGAAGTCTCTCTCGCTGTCTCCCTCGCTCTCTCTCTCGCTCTCTCTCTCGCTCTCTCTCTCGCCGTCGCCCTCGCCGTCTCCCTCGCCGTCTCCCTCGCAGTCTCCCTCGCAGTCTCTCTCGCTATCTCCATAGCAGTCTCTCTCGCAGTCTCCCTCACAGTCTCCCTCGCTGTCTCCCTCGCAGTCTCCCTCGCAGTCTCTCTCGCAGTCTCTCTCGCAGTCTCTCTCGCAGTCTCTCTCGCAGTCTCTCTCGCAGTCTCTCTCGCAGTCTCCCTCGCTATCTCCCTCGCTATCTCCCTCGCTGTCTCTCTCGCTGTCTCCCTTGCAGTCTCTCTCGCAGTCTCTCTCGCTTTCTCCCTCGCAGTCTCTCTCGCAGTCTCTCTCGCTTTCTCCCTCGCTGTCTCTCTCGCAGTCTCTCTCGCAGTCTCTCTCGCTGTCTCCCTCACTTTCTCCCTCGCTTTCTCCCTCGCTTTCTCCCTCGCTGTCTCTCTCGCTGTCTCTCTCGCTGTCTCTCTCGCTGTCTCTCTCGCTGTCTCCCTCGCAGTCTCTCTTGCAGTCTCTCTCGCTGTCTCCCTCGCTGTCTCCCTCGCTGTCTCCCTCGCTGTCTCCCTCGCTGTGTCCCTCGCTCTCTCCCTCGCTGTCTCCCTTGCCGTCTCTCTCGCAGTCTCTCTCGCTGTCTTCCTCGCAGTTTCTCTCGCTGTCTCCCTCGCTGTCTCCCTCGCTCTCTCTCTCGCCGTCTCCCTCGCAGTCTCTCTCGCAGTGTCTCTCGCTGTATCCCTCGCTGTCTCTCTCGCTATTTCCCTCGCTGTCTCTCTCGCTATTTCCCTAGCAGTCTCTCTCGCAGTTTCTCTCGCTTTCTCCCTCGCATTCTCTCTCGCTGTCTCCCTCGCAGTCTCTCTCGCAGTCTCTCTCGCAGTCTCTCTCGCAGTCTCCCTCGCAGTCTCCCTCGCAGTGTCTCTCTCTGTATCCCTCGCTCTCTCTCTCGCTATTTCCCTAGCAGTCTCTCTCGCAGTTTCTCTCGCTTTCTCCCTCGCAGTCTCTCTCGCTGTCTCCCTCGCTTTCTCCCTCGCTTTCTCCCTCGCTGTCTCTCTCGCTGTCTCCCTCGCAGTCTCTCTTGCAGTCTCTCTCGCTGTCTCCCTCGCTGTCTCCCTCGCTGTCTCCCTCGCTGTCTCCCTCGCTCTCTCCCTCGCTCTCTCCCTCGCTGTCTCCCTCGCTGTCTCCCTAGCAGTCGCTCTCGCAGTCTCTCACGCAGTCTCTCTCGCAGTCTCTCTCGCTGTCTCTCTCGCTGTCTCCCTCGCTGTCTCCCTCGCTGTCTCCCTCGCTGTCTCTCTCGCTGTCTCCCTCGCAGTCTCTCTCGCAGTCTCTCTCGCAGTCTCTCTCGCAGTCTTTCTCGCTGTCTCTCTCGCTGTCTCCCTCGCAGTCTCTCTCGCAGTCTCTCTCGCAGTCTCTCTCGCAGTCTCTCTCGCTGTCTCCCTCGCTGTCTCCCTCGCTGTCTCCCTCGCTGTCTCTCTCGCTCTCTCTCTCGCCGTCTCCCTAGCAGTCTCTCTCGCAGTGTCTCTCGCTGTATCACTCGCTGTCTCCCTCGCAGTCTCTCTCGCAGTCTCTCTCGCAGTCTCTCTCGCAGTCTCTCTCGCAGTCTCCCTCGCAGTCTCCCTCGCAGTCTCTCTCGCAGTCTCTCTCGCTGTCTCCCTCGCTGTCTCCCTCGCTGTCTCCCTCGCTGTCTCTCTCGCTGTCTCCCTCGCAGTCTCTCTCGCAGTCTCTCTCGCAGTCTCTCTCGCAGTCTTTCTCGCTGTCTCTCTCACTGTCTCCCTCGCAGTCTCTCTCGCAGTCTCTCTCGCAGTCTCTCTCGCAGTCTCTCTCGCTTTCTCCCTCGCTCTCTCCCTCGCAGACTCTCTCGCAGACTCTCTCGCTGTCTCCCTCACTGTCTCTCTCGCTGTCTCCCTCGCAGTCTCTCTCGCTGTCTCCCTCGCAGTCCCTCTTGCAGTCTCTCTCGCTGTCTCCCTCGCTGTCTCCCTCGCTGTCTCCCTCGCTGTCTCCCTCGCTGTCTCCCTCGCTGTCTCCCTCGCAGTCTCCCTCGCCGTCTCTCTCGCAGTCTCTCTCGCTGTCTTCCTCGCAGTTTCTCTCGCTGTCTCCCTCGCTGTCTCCCTCGCTGTCTCCCTCGCTGCCTCCCTCGCTGTCTCCCTAGCAGTAGCTCTCGCAGTCTCTCTCGCAGTCTCTCTCGCAGTCTCTCTCGCAGTCTCTCTCGCAGTCTCTCTCGCAGTCTCTCTCGCAGTCTCCCTCGCTGTCTCCCTCGCTGTCTCCCTCGCTGTCTCCCTCGCTGTCTCCCTCGCTGCCTCCCTCGCAGTCTCTCTCGCTGTCTCCCTCGCTGTCTCCCTCGCTGTCTCCCTCGCTGTCTCTCTCGCTATTTCCCTAGCAGTCTCTCTCGCAGTTTCTCTCGCTTTCTCCCTCGCAGTCCCTCTCGCTGTCTCCCTCGCAGTCTCTCTCGCAGTCTCTCTCGCAGTCTCTCTCGCAGTCTCTCTCGCTGTCTCTCTCGCTGTCTCCCTCGCAGTCTCTCTCACAGTCTCTCTCGCAGTCTCTCTCGCTGTCTCCCTCGCAGTCTCTATCGCTGTCTCCCTCGCAGTCTCTCTCGCAGTCTCTCTCGCAGTCTCTCTCGCAGTCTCTCTCGCTTTCTCCCTCGCTCTCTCCCTCGCAGACTCTCTCGCAGACTCTCTCGCTGTCTCCCTCACTGTCTCTCTCGCTGTCTCCCTCGCAGTCTCTCTCGCTGTCTCCCTCGCAGTCTCCCTCGAAGTCTCCCTCGAAGTCACCTTGGATGTCTCTCTCGCAGTCTCTCTCGCATTCTCTTTCGCTGTCTCTTTCGCTGTCTCTCTCGTTGTCTCCCTCTCAGTCTCCCTCTCAGTCTCCCTCTCAGTCTCTCTCTCAGTCTCTCTCTCAGTCTCTCTCGCATTCTCTCTCGCTGTCTCCCTCGCACTCTCTGGCTTTCTCTCTCGCTTTCTCTCTCGCAGTCCCTCTCACTGTCTCTCTCGCAGTCTCTCTCGCAGTCTCTCTCGCAGTCTCTCTCGCAGTCTCTCTCGCTGTCTCCCTCACAGTCTCCCTCACAGTCTCTCTCGCTGTCTCTCTCGCTGTCTCTCTCGCCGTCTCCCTCGCAGTCTCTCTCGAAGTCTCTCTCGCTGTCTCCCTCGCTGTCTCTCTCGCTCTCTCTCTCGCCGTCGCTCTCACCGTCTCCCTCGCCGTCTCCCTCGCAGTCACTCTCGCAGTCTCTCTCGCTGTATCCCTCGCTGTCTCTCTCGCTATCTCCATAGCAGTCTCTCTCGCAGTCTCCCTCACAGTCTCCCTCGCTGTCTCCCTCACAGTCTCTCTCGCTGTCTCCCTCACAGTCTCTCTCGCTGTCTCCCTCGCAGTCACCCTGGATGTCTCTCTCGCAGTCTCTCTCGCATTCTCTTTCGCTGTCTCTCTCTATGTCTCTCTCGTTGTCTCCCTCGCTGTCTCCCTCGCTGTCTCCCTCGCTGTCTCCCTCGCTGTCTCCCTCGCTGTCTCCCTCTCAGTCTCTCTCTCAGTCTCTCTCTCAGTCTCTCTCGCATTCTCTCTCGCTGTCTCCCTCGCTGTCTCTCTCGCTGTCACCCTCGCACTCTCTGGCTTTCTCTCTGGCTTTCTCTCTGGCTTTCTCTCTCGCAGTCCCTCTCACTGTCTCTCTCGCAGTCTCCCTCACAGTCTCTCTCGCTGCCTCTCTCGCTGTCTCTCTCGCCGTCTCCCTCGCAGTCTCTCTCGAAGTCTCTCTCGCTGTCTCTCTCGCTCTCTCTCTCGCAGTCTCTCTCGCAGTCTCTCTCGCAGTCTCCCTCACAGTCTCCCTCGCTGTCTCCCTCGCTGTCTCCCTCGCAGTCTCTCTCGCAGTCTCTCTCGCAGTCTCTCTCGCAGTCTCTCTCGCAGTCTCTCTCGCAGTCTCCCTCGCTATCTCCCTCGCTATCTCCCTCGCTGTCTCTCTCGCTGTCTCCCTTGCAGTCTCTCTCGCAGTCTCTCTCGCTTTCTCCCTCGCAGTCTCTCTCGCAGTCTCTCTCGCTTTCTCCCTCGCTGTCTCTCTCGCAGTCTCTCTCGCAGTCTCTCTCGCTGTCTCCCTCACTTTCTCCCTCGCTTTCTCCCTCGCTTTCTCCCTCGCTGTCTCTCTCGCTGTCTCTCTCGCTGTCTCTCTCGCTGTCTCTCTCGCTGTCTCCCTCGCAGTCTCTCTTGCAGTCTCTCTCGCTGTCTCCCTCGCTGTCTCCCTCGCTGTCTCCCTCGCTGTCTCCCTCGCTGTGTCCCTCGCTCTCTCCCTCGCTGTCTCCCTTGCCGTCTCTCTCGCAGTCTCTCTCGCTGTCTTCCTCGCAGTTTCTCTCGCTGTCTCCCTCGCTGTCTCCCTCGCTCTCTCTCTCGCCGTCTCCCTCGCAGTCTCTCTCGCAGTGTCTCTCGCTGTATCCCTCGCTGTCTCTCTCGCTATTTCCCTCGCTGTCTCTCTCGCTATTTCCCTAGCAGTCTCTCTCGCAGTTTCTCTCGCTTTCTCCCTCGCATTCTCTCTCGCTGTCTCCCTCGCAGTCTCTCTCGCAGTCTCTCTCGCAGTCTCTCTCGCAGTCTCCCTCGCAGTCTCCCTCGCAGTGTCTCTCTCTGTATCCCTCGCTCTCTCTCTCGCTATTTCCCTAGCAGTCTCTCTCGCAGTTTCTCTCGCTTTCTCCCTCGCAGTCTCTCTCGCTGTCTCCCTCGCTTTCTCCCTCGCTTTCTCCCTCGCTGTCTCTCTCGCTGTCTCCCTCGCAGTCTCTCTTGCAGTCTCTCTCGCTGTCTCCCTCGCTGTCTCCCTCGCTGTCTCCCTCGCTGTCTCCCTCGCTCTCTCCCTCGCTCTCTCCCTCGCTGTCTCCCTCGCTGTCTCCCTAGCAGTCGCTCTCGCAGTCTCTCACGCAGTCTCTCTCGCAGTCTCTCTCGCTGTCTCTCTCGCTGTCTCCCTCGCTGTCTCCCTCGCTGTCTCCCTCGCTGTCTCTCTCGCTGTCTCCCTCGCAGTCTCTCTCGCAGTCTCTCTCGCAGTCTCTCTCGCAGTCTTTCTCGCTGTCTCTCTCGCTGTCTCCCTCGCAGTCTCTCTCGCAGTCTCTCTCGCAGTCTCTCTCGCAGTCTCTCTCGCTGTCTCCCTCGCTGTCTCCCTCGCTGTCTCCCTCGCTGTCTCTCTCGCTCTCTCTCTCGCCGTCTCCCTAGCAGTCTCTCTCGCAGTGTCTCTCGCTGTATCACTCGCTGTCTCCCTCGCAGTCTCTCTCGCAGTCTCTCTCGCAGTCTCTCTCGCAGTCTCCCTCGCAGTCTCCCTCGCAGTCTCTCTCGCAGTCTCTCTCGCTGTCTCCCTCGCTGTCTCCCTCGCTGTCTCCCTCGCTGTCTCTCTCGCTGTCTCCCTCGCAGTCTCTCTCGCAGTCTCTCTCGCAGTCTCTCTCGCAGTCTTTCTCGCTGTCTCTCTCGCTGTCTCCCTCGCAGTCTCTCTCGCAGTCTCTCTCGCAGTCTCTCTCGCAGTCTCTCTCGCTTTCTCCCTCGCTCTCTCCCTCGCAGACTCTCTCGCAGACTCTCTCGCTGTCTCCCTCACTGTCTCTCTCGCTGTCTCCCTCGCAGTCTCTCTCGCTGTCTCCCTCGCAGTCCCTCTTGCAGTCTCTCTCGCTGTCTCCCTCGCTGTCTCCCTCGCTGTCTCCCTCGCTGTCTCCCTCGCTGTCTCCCTCGCTGTCTCCCTCGCAGTCTCCCTCGCCGTCTCTCTCGCAGTCTCTCTCGCTGTCTTCCTCGCAGTTTCTCTCGCTGTCTCCCTCGCTGTCTCCCTCGCTGTCTCCCTCGCTGCCTCCCTCGCTGTCTCCCTAGCAGTAGCTCTCGCAGTCTCTCTCGCAGTCTCTCTCGCAGTCTCTCTCGCAGTCTCTCTCGCAGTCTCCCTCGCTGTCTCCCTCGCTGTCTCCCTCGCTGTCTCCCTCGCTGTCTCCCTCGCTGCCTCCCTCGCAGTCTCTCTCGCTGTCTCCCTCGCTGTCTCCCTCGCTGTCTCCCTCGCTGTCTCCCTCGCTGTCTCTCTCGCTATTTCCCTAGCAGTCTCTCTCGCAGTTTCTCTCGCTGTCTCTCTCGCTGTCTCCCTCGCAGTCTCTCTCACAGTCTCTCTCGCAGTCTCTCTCGCTGTCTCCCTCGCAGTCTCTATCGCTGTCTCCCTCGCAGTCTCTCTCGCAGTCTCTCTCGCAGTCTCTCTCGCAGTCTCTCTCGCTTTCTCCCTCGCTCTCTCCCTCGCAGACTCTCTCGCAGACTCTCTCGCTGTCTCCCTCACTGTCTCTCTCGCTGTCTCCCTCGCAGTCTCTCTCGCTGTCTCCCTCGCAGTCTCCCTCGAAGTCTCCCTCGAAGTCACCTTGGATGTCTCTCTCGCAGTCTCTCTCGCATTCTCTTTCGCTGTCTCTTTCGCTGTCTCTCTCGTTGTCTCCCTCTCAGTCTCCCTCTCAGTCTCCCTCTCAGTCTCTCTCTCAGTCTCTCTCTCAGTCTCTCTCGCATTCTCTCTCGCTGTCTCCCTCGCACTCTCTGGCTTTCTCTCTCGCTTTCTCTCTCGCAGTCCCTCTCACTGTCTCTCTCGCAGTCTCTCTCGCAGTCTCTCTCGCAGTCTCTCTCGCAGTCTCTCTCGCTGTCTCCCTCACAGTCTCCCTCACAGTCTCTCTCGCTGTCTCTCTCGCTGTCTCTCTCGCCGTCTCCCTCGCAGTCTCTCTCGAAGTCTCTCTCGCTGTCTCCCTCGCTGTCTCTCTCGCTCTCTCTCTCGCCGTCGCTCTCACCGTCTCCCTCGCCGTCTCCCTCGCAGTCACTCTCGCAGTCTCTCTCGCTGTATCCCTCGCTGTCTCTCTCGCTATCTCCATAGCAGTCTCTCTCGCAGTCTCCCTCACAGTCTTCCTCGCTGTCTCCCTCACAGTCTCTCTCGCTGTCTCCCTCACAGTCTCTCTCGCTGTCTCCCTCGCAGTCACCCTGGATGTCTCTCTCGCAGTCTCTCTCGCATTCTCTTTCGCTGTCTCTCTCTATGTCTCTCTCGTTGTCTCCCTCGCTGTCTCCCTCGCTGTCTCCCTCGCTGTCTCCCTCGCTGTCTCCCTCGCTGTCTCCCTCTCAGTCTCTCTCTCAGTCTCTCTCTCAGTCTCTCTCGCATTCTCTCTCGCTGTCTCCCTCGCTGTCTCTCTCGCTGTCACCCTCGCACTCTCTGGCTTTCTCTCTGGCTTTCTCTCTCGCAGTCCCTCTCACTGTCTCTCTCGCAGTCTCCCTCACAGTCTCTCTCGCTGCCTCTCTCGCTGTCTCTCTCGCCGTCTCCCTCGCAGTCTCTCTCGAAGTCTCTCTCGCTGTCTCTCTCGCTCTCTCTCTCGCCGTCGCCCTCGCCGTCTCCCTCGCCGTCTACCTCGCAGTCACTCTCGCAGTCTCTCTCGCTGTATCCCTCGCTGTCTCCCTCGCTATCTCCATAGCAGTCTCTCTCGCAGTCTCTCTCGCAGTCTCTCTCGCAGTCTCTCTCGCTGTCTCCCTCGCTTTCTCCCTCGCTTTCTCCCTCGCTGTCTCTCTCGCTGTGTCTCTCGCTGTCTCCCTCGCAGTCTCTCTTGCAGTCTCTCTCGCTGTCTCCCTCGCTGTCTCCCTCGCTGTCTCCCTCGCTGTCTCCCTCGCTCTCTCCCTCGCAGTCTCCCTCACTGTCTCCCTTGCCGTCTCTCTCGCTGTCTCCCTTGCTGTCTCCCTCGCTGTCTCCCTCGCTGTCTTCCTCGCAGTTTCTCTCGCTGTCTCCCTTGCTGTCTCCTTCGCTGTCTCCCTCGCTGCCTCCCTCGCTGTCTCCCTCGCTGTCTCCCTAGCAGTCGCTCTCGCAGTCTCTCTCGCAGTCTCTCTCGCAGTCTCTCTCGCTGTCTCCCTCGCTGTCTCCCTCGCTGTCTCCCTCGCTGCCTCCCTCGCAGTCTCTCTCGAAGTCTCTCTCGCTGTCTCCCTCGCTGTCTCCCTCGCTGTCTCCCTCGCTGTCTCTCTCGCTCTCTCTCTCGCCGTCTCCCTCGCAGTCTCTCTCGCAGTGTCTCTCGCTGTATCCCTCGCTGTCTCTCTCGCTATTTCCCTAGCAGTCTCTCTCGCAGTTTCTCTCGCTTTCTCTCTCGCTGTCTCCCTCGCAGTCTCTCTCGCAGTCTCTCTCGCAGTCTCTCTCGCAGTCTCTCTCGCAGTCTCCCTCGCAGTCTCCCTCGCAGTCTCTCTCGCAGTCTCTCTCGCAGTCTCTCTCGCAGTCTCTCTCGCTGTCTCCCTCGCTGTCTCTCTCGCTGTCTCCCTCGCAGTCTCTCTCGCAGTCTCTCTCGCAGTCTCTCTCGCTGTCTCTGTCGCTGTCTCCCTCGCAGTCTCTATCGGTGTCTCCCTCGCAGTCTCTATCGCTGTCTCCCTCGCAGTCTCTCTCGCAGTCTCTCTCGCAGTCTCACTCGCTTTCTCCCTCGCTCTCTCCCTCGCAGGCTCTCTCGCTGACTCCCTCGCAGTCTCCCTCGCAGTCTCCCTCGCAGGCTCTCTCGCTGTCTCCCTCGCAGTCTCTCTCGCAGTCTCTCTCGCATTCTCTTTCGCTGTCTCTCTCGTTGTCTCTCTCGATGTCTCTCTCATTGTCTCCCTCGCTGTCTCCCTCTCAGTCTTTCTCTCAGTCTCTCTCGCATTCTCTCTCGCTGTCTCCCTCGCACTCTCTGGCTTTCTCTCTCGCTTTCTCTCTCGCAGTCCCTCTCACTGTCTCTCTCGCAGTCTCTCTCGCAGTCTCTCTCGCAGTCTCTCTCGCTGTCTCCCTCACAGTCTCCCTCACAGTCTCCCTCACAGTCTCCCTCACAGTCTCTCTCGCTGTCTCTCTCGCTGTCTCTCTCACAGTCTCCCTCACAGTCTCTCTCGCTGTCTCTCTCGCTGTCTCTCTCGCTGTCTCTCTCGCTGTCTCTCTCGCCGTCTCCCTCGCAGTCTCTCTCGAAGTCTCTCTCGCTGTCTCCCTCGCTGTCTCTCTCGCTCTCTCTCTCGCCGTCTCCCTCGCAGTCTCTCTCGAAGTCTCTCTCGAAGTCTCTCTCGCCGTCTCCCTCGCAGTCTCTCTCGAAGTCTCCCTCGCTGTCTCCCTCGCTGTCTCTCTCGCTCTCTCTCTCGCCGTCTCCCTCGCCGTCTCCCTCGCAGTCACTCTCGCAGTCTCTCTCGCTGTATCCCTCGCTGTCTCTTTCGCTATCTCCATAGCAGTCTCTCTCGCAGTCTCTCTCGCTGTCTCCCTCGCAGTCACCCTGGATGTCTCTCTCGCAGTCTCTCTCGCATTCTCTTTCGCTGTCTCTCTCGATGTCTCTCTCGATGTCTCTCTCGTTGTCTCCCTCGCTGTCTCCCTCTCAGTCTCTCTCTCAGTCTCTCTCTCAGTCTCTCTCTCAGTCTCACTCGCATTCTATCTCGCTGTCTCCCTCGCTGTCTCCCTCGCACTCTCTGGCTTTCTCTCTGGCTTTCTCTCTCGCAGTCCCTCTCACTGTCTCTCTCGCAGTCTCTCTCGCAGTCTCTCTCGCAGTCCCTCTCACTGTCTCTCTCGCAGTCTCCCTCACAGTCTCCCTCGCAGTCTCTCTCGCAGTCTCTCTCGAAGTCTCTCTCGAAGTCTCTCTCTCTGTCTCCCTCGCTGTCTCTCTCGCTCTCTCTCTCGCCATCGCCCTCGCCGTCTCCCTCGCAGTCACTCTCGCAGTCTCTCTCGCTGTATCCCTCGCTGTCTCTCTCGCTATCTCCATAGCAGTCTCTCTCGCAGTCTCCCTCACAGTCTCCCTCGCTGTCTCCCTCACAGTCTCTCTCGCAGTCTCTCTCGCAGTCTCTCTCGCAGTCTCTCTCGCAGTCTCTCTCGCAGTCTCTCTCGCTGTCTCCCTCGCTGTCTCTCTCGCTGTCTCCCTCGCAGTCTCTCTCGCTTTCTCCCTCGCAGTCTCTCTCGCTTTCTCCCTCGCAGTCTCTCTCGCAGTCTCTCTCGCAGTCTACCTCGCAGTTTCTCTCGCTGTCTCCCTCGCTGTCTCCCTCGCAGTCTCTCTTGCAGTCTCCCTCACTGTCTCCCTTGCTGTCTCCCTCGCTGTCTCTCTCGCAGTCTCCCTCGCTATCTCCCTCGCTGTCTCCCTCGCTGTCTCACGCGATCTCTCTCGCATTCTCTCTCGTTGTCTCCCTCGCAGTCTCTCTCGCTGTGTCCCTCGCAGTCTCTCTCACAGGCTCTGTCGCTGTCTCTGTCGCTGTCTCTGTCGCTGTCTCTGTCGCTGTCTCTCTCACTGTCTCCCTCGCTGCCTCCCTCGCAGTCTCTCTCGCTGTCTCCCTCGCTGTCTCCCTCGCTGTCTCCCTCGCCGTCTCCCTCGCCGTCTCCCTCGCCGTCTCCCTGGCCGTCTCCCTGGCCGTCTCCCTGGCCGTCTCCCTGGCCGTCTCCCTGGCCGTCTCCCTGGCCGTCTCCCTCGCAGTCTCCCTCGCAGTCTCTCTCGCAGTCTCTCTCGCAGTCTCTCTCGCTGTCTCTCTCAATGTACTCTCGCTGTCTCCCTCGCTGTCTCACTCACTCTATCCCTCGCTGTATCTCTCGCAGTCTCTCTCGCTGTCTCTCTCGCTGTCTCTCTCGCTGTCTCCCTCGCTGTCTCACTCGCTCTCTCCCTCGCTGTCTCTCTCGACGTCTCTCTCGCCGTCTCTCTCGCCGTCTCTCTCTCCATCTCTCTCTCCATCTCTCTCGCCATCTCTCTCGCAGTCTCCCTCGCTGTCTGCCTCGCTGTCTCCCTCGCAGTCTCCCTCGCAGTCTCCCTCGCAGTCTCTCTCGCAGTCTCTCTCGCAGTCTCTCTCGCAGTCTCTCTCGCAGTCTCTCTCGCAGTCTCCCTCGCTGTCTCCCTCCCAGACTCTCTCGCAGTCTCCCTCCCAGTCTCTCTCGCAGTCTCTCTCGCAGTCTCTCTCGCAGTCTCTCTCGCTGTCTCCCACGCTGTCTCCCTCGCAGTCTCTCTCACAGTCTCTCTCACTGTCTCCCTCGCTTTCTCCCTCGCTGTCTCTCTCGCTGTCTCTCTCGCTGTCTCCCTCGCAGTCTCTCTCGCAGTCTCTCTCGCAGTCTCTCTCGCTGTCTCCCTCGCTGTCTCCCTCCCTGTCTCCCTCGCTGTCTCCCTCGCTGTGTCCCTCGCTCTCTCCCTCGCAGTCTCCCTCGCTGTCTCCCTCGCCGTCTCTCTCGCCGTCTCTCTCACCGTCTCTCTCGCAGTCTCTCTCGCTGTCTCCCTCGCTTTCTCCCTCGCTTTCTCCCTCGCTTTCTCCCTCGCTGTCTCCCTCGCTGTCTCTCTCGCTGTCTCTCTCGCTGTCTCTCTCGCTGTCTCTCTCGCTGTCTCTCTCGCTGTCTCCCTCGCAGTCTCTCTTGCAGTCTCTCTCGCTGTCTCCCTCGCTGTCTCCCTCGCTGTCTCCCTCGCTGTCTCCCTCGCTGTCTCCCTCGCTGTGTCCATCGCTCTCTCCCTCGCAGTCTCCCTCGCTGTCTCCCTCGCCGTCTCTCTCGCCGTCTCTCTCGCCGTCTTCCTCGCAGTCTCTCTCGCAGTCTCTCTCGCTGTCTCCCTCGCTTTCTCCCTCGCTTTCTCCCTCGCTTTCTCCCTCGCTTTCTCCCTCGCTTTCTCCCTCGCTGTCTCCCTCGCTGTCTCTCTCGCTGTCTCTCTCGCTGTCTCTCTCGCTGTCTCTCTCGCTGTCTCTCTCGCTGTCTCCCTCGCAGTCTCTCTTGCAGTCTCTCTCGCTGTCTTCCTCGCTGTCTTCCTCGCTGTCTCCCTCGCTGTCTCCCTCGCTGTCTCCCTCGCTGTCTCCCTCGCTGTGTCCATCGCTCTCTCCCTCGCAGTCTCCCTCACTGTCTCCCTCGCCGTCTCTCTCGCCGTCTCTCTCGCTGTCTCTCTCGCTGTCTCTCTCGCTGTCTCTCTCGCTGTCTCTCTCGCTGTATCTCTTGCTGTCTCTCTCGCTGTCTCCCTCGCAGTCTCTCTTGCAGTCTCTCTCGCTGTCTCTCTCGCTGTCTCCCTCGCTGTCTCCCTCGCTGTCTCCCTCGCTGTCTCCCTCGCTGTCTCCCTCGCTGACTCCCTCGCTGTGTCCCTCGCTCTCTCCCTCGCAGTCTCCCTCTCTGTCTCGCTTGCCGTCTCTCTCGCAGCCTCTCTCGCTGTCTTCCTCGCAGTTTCTCTCGCTGTCTCCCTCGCTGTCTCCCTCGCTGTCTCCCTCGCTGCCTCCCTCGCTGTCTCCCTAGCAGTCGCTCTCGCAGTCGCTCTCGCAGTCTCTCTCGCAGTCTCTCTCGCTGTCTCCCTCGCTGTCTCCCTCGCTGCCTCCCTCGCAGTATCTCTCGAAGTCTCTCTCGCTGTCTCCCTCGCTATCTCCCTCGCTGTCTCCCTCGCTGTCTCCCTCGCTGTCTCCCTCGCTGTCTCCCTCGCTGTCTCCCTCGCTCTCTCTCTCGCCGTCTCCCTCGCAGTCTCTCTCGCAGTGTCTCTCGCTGTATCCCTCGCTGTCTCTCTCGCTATTTCCCTAGCAGTCTCTCTCGCAGTTTCTCTCGCTTTCTCCCTCGCATTCTCTCTCGCTGTCTCCCTTGCAGTCTCTCTCGCAGTCTCTCTCGCAGTCTCTCTCGCAGTCTCCCTCGCAGTCTCCCTCGCAGTCTCTCTCGCAGTCTCTCTCGCAGTCTCTCTCGCTGTCTCTCTCGCTGTCTCTCTCGCTGTCTCTCTCGCTGTCTCTCTCGCCGTCTCCCTCGCAGTCTCCCTCGCAGTCTCTCTCGAAGTCTCTCTCGCTGTCTCCCTCGCTGTCTCTCTCGCTGTCGCTCTCGCCGTCTCCCTCGCCGTCTCCCTCGCCGTCTCCCTCGCAGTCTCTCTCGCAGTCTCTCTCGCTGTATCCCTCGCTGTCTCTCTCGCTATCTCCATAGCAGTCTCTCTCCCAGTCTCCCTCACAGTCTCCCTCGCTGTCTCCCTCACAGTCTCTCTTGCTGTCTCCCTCGCAGTCACCCTGGATGTCTCTCTCGCAGTCTCTCTCGCATTCTCTTGCGCTGTCTCTCTCGATGTCTCTCTCGTTGTCTCCCTCGCTGTCTCCCTCGCTGTCTCCCTCTCAGTCTCCCTCTCAGTCTCCCTCTCAGTCTCTCTCTCAGTCTCTCTCTCAGTCTCTCTCGCATTCTCTCTCGCTGTCTCCCTCGCTGTCTCCCTCGCACTCTCTGGCTTTCTCTCTGGCTTTCTCTCTCGCTTTCTCTCTCGCAGTCCCTCTCACTGTCTCTCTCGCTGTCTCCCTCACAGTCTCCCTCACAGTCTCTCTTGCTGCCTCTCTCGCCGTCTCCCTCGCAGTCTCTCTCGAAGTCTCTCTCGCTGTCTCCCTCGCTCTCTCTCTCGCTCTCTCTCTCGCTCTCTCTCTCGCCGTCGCCCTCGCCGTCGCCCTCGCCGTCTCCCTCGCCGTCTCCCTCGCAGTCACTCTCGCAGTCTCTCTCGCTGTATCCCTCGCTGTCTCTCTCGCTATCTCCATAGCAGTCTCTCTCGCAGTCTCCCTCACAGTCTCCCTCGCTGTCTCCCTCGCTGTCTCCCTCGCTGTCTCCCTCGCTGTCTCCCTCGCTGTCTCTCTCGCAGTCTCTCTCGCAGTCTCTCTCGCAGTCTCTCTCGCAGTCTCTCTCGCAGTCTCTCTCGCTGTCTCCCTCGCTATCTCCCTCGCTGTCTCTCTCGCTGTCTCCCTTGCAGTCTCTCTCGCAGTCTCTCTCGCTTTCTCCCTCGCAGTCTCTCTCGCAGTCTCTCTCGCTTTCTCCCTCGCTGTCTCTCTCGCAGTCTCTCTCGCAGTCTCTCTCGCAGTCTCTCTCGCTGTCTCCCTCGCTTTCTCCCTCGCTTTCTCCCTCGCTTTCTCCCTCGCTGTCTCTCTCGCTGTCTCTCTCGCTGTCTCTCTCGCTGTCTCTCTCGCTGTCTCTCTCGCTGTCTCCCTCGCAGTCTCTCTTGCAGTCTCTCTCGCTGTCTCCCTCGCTGTCTCCCTCGCTGTCTCCCTCGCTGTCTCCCTCGCTGTGACCCTCGCTCTCTCCCTCGCAGTCTCCCTCACTGTCTCCCTTGCCGTCTCTCTCGCAGCCTCTCTCGCTGTCTTCCTCGCAGTTTCTCTCGCTGTCTCCCTCGCTGTCTCCCTCGCTGTCTCCCTCGCTGCCTCCCTCGCTGTCTCCCTAGCAGTCGCTCTCGCAGTCGCTCTCGCAGTCTCTCTCGCAGTCTCTCTCGCAGTCTCTCTCGCTGTCTCCCTCGCTGTCTCCCTCGCTGTCTCCCTCGCTGCCTCCCTCGCAGTATCTCTCGAAGTCTCTCTCGCTGTCTCCCTCGCTGCCTCCCTCGCTGTCTCCCTCGCTGTCTCCCTCGCTGTCTCCCTCGCTCTCTCTCTCGCCGTCTCCCTCGCAGTCTCTCTCGCAGTGTCTCTCGCTGTATCCCTCGCTGTCTCTCTCGCTATTTCCCTAGCAGTCTCTCTCGCAGTTTCTCTCGCTTTCTCCCTCGCATTCTCTCTCGCTGTCTCTCTCGCAGTCTCTCTCGCAGTCTCTCTCGCAGTCTCCCTCGCAGTCTCCCTCGCAGTCTCTCTCGCAGTCTCTCTCGCAGTCTCTCTCGCTGTCTCCCTCGCTGTCTCCCTCGCTGTCTCCCTCACAGTCTCTCTCGCTGTCTCCCTCGCAGTCTCCCTCGCAGTCTCCCTCGCAGTCTCTCTCGCAGTCTCTCTCGCAGTCTCTCTCGCTGTCTCCCTCGCAGTCTCGATCGCTGTCTCTATCGCTGTCTCCCTCGCAGTCTCTCTCGCAGTCTCTCTCGCTTTCTCCCTCGCTCTCTCCCTCGCAGACTCTCTCGCTGTCTCCCTCGCAGTCTCTCTCGCATTCTCTTTCGCTGTCTCTCTCGTTGTCTCTCTCGATGTCTCTCTCATTGTCTCCCTCGCTGTCTCCCTCGCTGTCTCTCTCTCAGTCTCTCTCTCAGTCTCTCTCTCAGTCTCTCTCGCTGTCTCCCTCGCACTCTCTGGCTTTCTCTCTCGCTTCCTCTCGCAGTCCCTCTCACTGTCTCTCTCGCAGTCTCTCTCGCAGTCTCTCTCGCAGTCTCTCTCGCTGTCTCCCTCACAGTCTCCCTCACAGTCTCTCTCGAAGTCTCTCTCGCTGTCTCCCTCGCTGTCTCTCTCGCTATCTCCATAGCAGTCTCTCTCGCAGTCTCCCTCACAGTCTCCCTCGCTGTCTCCCTCACAGTCTCTCTCGCTGTCTCCCTCGCAGTCACCCTGGATGTCTCCCTCTCAGTCTCTCTCGATGTCTCTCTCGATGTCTCTCTCGCTGTCTCCCTCGCTGTCTCCCTCTCAGTCTCTGGCTTTCTCTCTCGCAGTCCCTCTCACTGTCTCTCTCGCAGTCTCTCTCGCAGTCTCTCTCACAGTCTCTCTCGCTGTCTCCCTCACAGTCTCCCTCACAGTCTCTCTCGCTGTCTCTCTCTCTGTCTCTCTCACCGTCTCCCTCGCAGTCTCTCTCGAAGTCTCTCTCACTGTCTCCCTCGCTGTCTCTCTCGCTGTCGCTCTCACCGTCTCCCTCGCCGTCTCCCTCGCAGTCTCTCTCGCAGTCTCTCTCGCTGTATCCCTCGCTGTCTCTCTCGCTATCTCCATAGCAGTCTCTCTCGCAGTCTCCCTCACAGTCTCCCTCGCTGTCTCCCTCACAGTCTCTCTTGCTGTCTCCCTCGCAGTCACCCTGGATGTCTCTCTCGCAGTCTCTCTCGCATTCTCTTTCGCTGTCTCTCTCGATGTCTCTCTCGTTGTCTCCCTCGCTGTCTCCCTCGCTGTCTCCCTCGCTGTCTCCCTCTCAGTCTCCCTCTCAGTCTCCCTCTCAGTCTCCCTCTCAGTCTCTCTCTCAGTCTCTCTCTCAGTCTCTCTCGCATTCTCTCTCGCTGTCTCCCTCGCTGTCTCCCTCGCACTCTCTGGCTTTCTCTCTGGCTTTCTCTCTCGCTTTCTCTCTCGCAGTCCCTCTCACTGTCTCCCTCACAGTCTCCCTCACAGTCTCTCTCGCTGCCTCTCTCGCCGTCTCCCTCGCAGTCTCTCTCGAAGTCTCTCTCGAAGTCTCTCTCGAAGTCTCTCTCGCTGTCTCCCTCGCTCTCTCTCTCTCGCTCTCTCTCTCGCTCTCTCTCTCGCTCTCTCTCTCGCCGTCGCCCTCGCCGTCTCCCTCGCAGTCACTCTCGCAGTCTCTCTCGCTGTATCCCTCGCTGTCTCTCTCGCTATCTCCATAGCAGTCTCTCTCGCAGTCTCCCTCACAGTCTCCCTCGCTGTCTCCCTCGCTGTCTCCCTCGCAGTCTCTCTCGCAGTCTCTCTCGCAGTCTCTCTCGCAGTCTCTCTCGCAGTCTCTCTCGCAGTCTCTCTCGCTGTCTCCCTCACTATCTCCCTCGCTGTCTCTCTCGCTGTCTCCCTTGCAGTCTCTCTCGCAGTCTCTCTCGCTTTCTCCCTCGCAGTCTCTCTCGCAGTCTCTCTCGCAGTCTCTCTCGCTGTCTCCCTCACAGTCTCCCTCACAGTCTCTCTCGAAGTCTCTCTCGCTGTCTCCCTCGCTGTCTCTCTCGCTATCTCCATAGCAGTCTCTCTCGCAGTCTCCCTCACAGTCTCTCTCGCTGTCTCCCTCGCAGTCACCCTGGATGTCTCCCTCTCAGTCTCTCTCGATGTCTCTCTCGATGTCTCTCTCGCTGTCTCCCTCGCTGTCTCCCTCTCAGTCTCTGGCTTTCTCTCTCGCAGTCCCTCTCACTGTCTCTCTCGCAGTCTCTCTCGCAGTCTCTCTCACAGTCTCTCTCGCTGTCTCCCTCACAGTCTCCCTCACAGTCTCTCTCGCTGTCTCTCTCGCTGTCTCTCTCACCGTCTCCCTCGCAGTCTCTCTCGAAGTCTCTCTCACTGTCTCCCTCGCTGTCTCTCTCGCTGTCGCTCTCACCGTCTCCCTCGCCGTCTCCCTCGCAGTCTCTCTCGCAGTCTCTCTCGCTGTATCCCTCGCTGTCTCTCTCGCTATCTCCATAGCAGTCTCTCTCGCAGTCTCCCTCACAGTCTCCCTCGCTGTCTCCCTCACAGTCTCTCTTGCTGTCTCCCTCGCAGTCACCCTGGATGTCTCTCTCGCAGTCTCTCTCGCATTCTCTTTCGCTGTCTCTCTCGATGTCTCTCTCGTTGTCTCCCTCGCTGTCTCCCTCGCTGTCTCCCTCGCTGTCTCCCTCTCAGTCTCCCTCTCAGTCTCCCTCTCAGTCTCCCTCTCAGTCTCCCTCTCAGTCTCTCTCTCAGTCTCTCTCTCAGTCTCTCTCTCAGTCTCTCTCGCATTCTCTCTCGCTGTCTCCCTCGCTGTCTCCCTCGCACTCTCTGGCTTTCTCTCTGGCTTTCTCTCTCGCTTTCTCTCTCGCAGTCCCTCTCACTGTCTCCCTCACAGTCTCCCTCACAGTCTCTCTCGCTGCCTCTCTCGCCGTCTCCCTCGCAGTCTCTCTCGAAGTCTCTCTCGAAGTCTCTCTCGAAGTCTCTCTCGCTGTCTCCCTCGCTCTCTCTCTCTCGCTCTCTCTCTCGCTCTCTCTCTCGCTCTCTCTCTCGCCGTCGCCCTCGCCGTCTCCCTCGCAGTCACTCTCGCAGTCTCTCTCGCTGTATCCCTCGCTGTCTCTCTCGCTATCTCCATAGCAGTCTCTCTCGCAGTCTCCCTCACAGTCTCCCTCGCTGTCTCCCTCGCTGTCTCCCTCGCAGTCTCTCTCGCAGTCTCTCTCGCAGTCTCTCTCGCAGTCTCTCTCGCAGTCTCTCTCGCAGTCTCTCTCGCTGTCTCCCTCACTATCTCCCTCGCTGTCTCTCTCGCTGTCTCCCTTGCAGTCTCTCTCGCAGTCTCTCTCGCTTTCTCCCTCGCAGTCTCTCTCGCAGTCTCTCTCGCTGTCTCCCTCGCTTTCTCCCTCGCTTTCTCCCTCGCTGTCTCTCTCGCTGTCTCTCTCGCTGTCTCTCTTGCTGTCTCTCTCGCTGTCTCTCTCGCTGTCTCCCTCGCTGTCTCTCTCGCTATCTCCATAGCAGTCTCTCTCGCAGTCTCCCTCACAGTCTCCCTCGCTGTCTCCCTCACAGTCTCTCTTGCTGTCTCCCTCGCAGTCACCCTGGATGTCTCTCTCGCAGTCTCTCTCGCATTCTCTTGCGCTGTCTCTCTCGATGTCTCTCTCGTTGTCTCCCTCGCTGTCTCCCTCGCTGTCTCCCTCGCTGTCTCCCTCACTGTCTCCCTCTCAGTCTCCCTCTCAGTCTCCCTCTCAGTCTCCCTCTCAGTCTCCCTCTCAGTCTCTCTCTCAGTCTCTCTCTCAGTCTCTCTCTCAGTCTCTCTCGCATTCTCTCTCGCTGTCTCCCTCGCTGTCTCCCTCGCACTCTCTGGCTTTCTCTCTGGCTTTCTCTCTCGCTTTCTCTCTCGCAGTCCCTCTCACTGTCTCTCTCGCTGTCTCCCTCACAGTCTCCCTCACAGTCTCTCTCGCTGCCTCTCTCGCTGTCTCTCTCGCCGTCTCCCTCGCAGTCTCTCTCGAAGTCTCTCTCGCTGTCTCCCTCGCTCTCTCTCTCGCTCTCTCTCTCGCTCTCTCTCTCGCCGTCGCCCTCGCCGTCTCCCACGCCATCTCCCTCGCAGTCACTCTCGCAGTCTCTCTCGCTGTATCCCTCGCTGTCTCTCTCGCTATCTCCATAGCAGTCTCTCTCGCAGTCTCCCTCACAGTCTCCCTCGCTGTCTCCCTCGCTGTCTCCCTCGCTGTCTCCCTCGCAGTCTCTCTCGCAGTCTCTCTCGCAGTCTCTCTCGCAGTCTCTCTCGCAGTCTCTCTCGCTGTCTCCCTCGCTATCTCCCTCGCTGTCTCTCTCGCTGTCTCCCTTGCAGTCTCTCTCGCAGTCTCTCTCGCTTTCTCCCTCGCAGTCTCTCTCGCAGTCTCTCTCGCTTTCTCCCTCGCTGTCTCTCTCGCAGTCTCTCTCGCAGTCTCTCTCGCAGTCTCTCTCGCTGTCTCCCTCGCTTTCTCCCTCGCTTTCTCCCTCGCTTTCGCCCTCGCTGTCTCTCTCGCTGTCTCTCTCGCTGTCTCTCTCGCTGTCTCTCTCGCTGTCTCCCTCGCAGTCTCTCTTGCAGTCTCTCTCGCTGTCTCCCTCGCTGTCTCCCTCGCTGTCTCCCTCGCTGTGTCCCTCGCTCTCTCCCTCGCAGTCTCCCTCACTGTCTCCCTTGCCGTCTCTCTCGCAGCCTCTCTCGCTGTCTTCCTCGCAGTTTCTCTCGCTGTCTCCCTCGCTGTCTTCCTCGCAGTTTCTCTCGCTGTCTCCGTCGCTGTCTCCCTCGCTGTCTCCCTCGCTGCCTCCCTCGCTGTCTCCCTAGCAGTCGCTCTCGCAGTCGCTCTCGCAGTCTCTCTCGCAGTCTCTCTCGCAGTCTCTCTCGCTGTCTCCCTCGCTGTCTCCCTCGCTGTCTCCCTCGCTGCCTCCCTCGCAGTATCTCTCGAAGTCTCTCTCGCTGTCTCCCTCGCTGTCTCCCTCGCTGTCTCCCTCGCTGTCTCCCTCGCTCTCTCTCTCGCCGTCTCCCTCGCAGTCTCTCTCGCAGTGTCTCTCGCTGTATCCCTCGCTGTCTCTCTCGCTATTTCCCTAGCAGTCTCTCTCGCAGTTTCTCTCGCTTTCTCCCTCGCATTCTCTCTCGCTGTCTCTCTCGCAGTCTCTCTCGCAGTCTCTCTCGCAGTCTCTCTCGCAGTCTCCCTCGCAGTCTCCCTCGCAGTCTCCCTCGCAGTCTCCCTCGCAGTCTCTCTCGCAGTCTCTCTCGCTGTCTCCCTCGCTGTCTCCCTCGCTGTCTCCCTCACAGTCTCTCTCGCTGTCTCCCTCGCAGTCTCCCTCGCAGTCTCCTCGCAGTCTCCCTCGCAGTCTCTCTCGCAGTCTCTCTCGCTGTCTCCCTCGCAGTCTCTATCGCTGTCTCTATCGCTGTCTCTATCGCAGTCTCTCTCGCAGTCTCTCTCGCAGTCTCTCTCGCTTTCTCCCTCGCTCTCTCCCTCGCAGACTCTCTCGCTGTCTCCCTCGCAGTCTCTCTCGCATTCTCTTTCGCTGTCTCTCTCGTTGTCTCTCTCGTTGTCTCTCTCGATGTCTCTCTCATTGTCTCCCTCGCTGTCTCCCTCGCTGTCTCTCTCTCAGTCTCTCTCTCAGTCTCTCTCTCAGTCTCTCTCTCAGTCTCTCTCGCTGTCTCCCTCGCACTCTCTGGCTTTCTCTCTCGCTTTCTCTCTCGCAGTCCCTCTCACTGTCTCTCTCGCAGTCTCTCTCGCAGTCTCTCTCGCAGTCTCTCTCGCTGTCTCCCTCACAGTCTCCCTCACAGTCTCCCTCACAGTCTCCCTCACAGTCTCCCTCACAGTCTCTCTCGCTGTCTCTCTCGCTGTCTCTCTCGCCGTCTCTCTCGCCGTCTCCCTCGCAGTCTCTCTCGCTGTCTATCTCGCCGTCTCCCTCGCAGTCTCTCTCGAAGTCTCTCTCGCTGTCTCCCTCGCTGTCTCTCTCGCTATCTCCATAGCAGTCTCTCTCGCAGTCTCCCTCACAGTCTCCCTCGCTGTCTCCCTCACAGTCTCTCTCGCTGTCTCCCTCGCAGTCACCCTCGCTGTCTCCCTCTCAGTCTCCCTCTCAGTCTCTCTCTCAGTCTCTCTCGCATTCTCTCTCGCTGTCTCCCTCGCTGTCTCCCTCGCACTCTCTGGCTTTCTCTCTCGCAGTCACTCTCACTGTCTCTCTCGCAGTCTCTCTCGCAGTCTCTCTCGCTGTCTCCCTCACAGTCTCCCTCACTGTCTCTCTCGCTGTCTCTCTCGCTGTCTCTCTCGCTGTCGCTCTCACCGTCTCCCTCGCCGTCTCCCTCGCAGTCTCTCTCGCAGTCTCTCTCGCTGTATCCCTCGCTGTCTCTCTCGCTATCTCCATAGCAGTCTCTCTCGCAGTCTCCCTCACAGTCTCCCTCGCTGTCTCCCTCACAGTCTCTCTTGCTGTCTCCCTCGCAGTCACCCTGGATGTCTCTCTCGCAATCTCTCTCGCATTCTCTTTCGCTGTCTCTCTCGATGTCTCTCTCGTTGTCTCCCTCGCTGTCTCCCTCGCTGTCTCCCTCGCTGTCTCCCTCTCAGTCTCCCTCTCAGTCTCCCTCTCAGTCTCCCTCTCAGTCTCCCTCTCAGTCTCTCTCTCAGTCTCTCTCTCAGTCTCTCTCGCATTCTCTCTCGCTGTCTCCCTCGCTGTCTCCCTCGCACTCTCTGGCTTTCTCTCTGGCTTTCTCTCTCGCTTTCTCTCTCGCAGTCCCTCTCACTGTCTCTCTCGCTGTCTCCCTCACAGTCTCCCTCACAGTCTCTCGCGCTGCCTCTCTCGCCGTCTCCCTCGCAGTCTCTCTTGAAGTCTCTCTCGAAGTCTCTCTCGAAGTCTCTCTCGCTGTCTCCCTCGCTCTCTCTCTCGCTCTCTCTCTCGCTCTCTCTCTCGCCGTCGCCCTCGCCGTCTCCCTCGCCGTCTCCCTCGCAGTCACTCTCGCAGTCTCTCTCGCTGTATCCCTCGCTGTCTCTCTCGCTATCTCCATAGCAGTCTCTCTCGCAGTCTCCCTCACAGTCTCCCTCGCTGTCTCCCTCGCTGTCTCCCTCGCAGTCTCTCTCGCAGTCTCTCTCGCAGTCTCTCTCGCAGTCTCTCTCGCAGTCTCTCTCGCAGTCTCTCTCACAGTCTCTCTCGCTGTCTCCCTCGCTATCTCCCTCGCTGTCTCTCTCGCTGTCTCTCTCGCTGTCTCCCTTGCAGTCTCTCTCGCAGTCTCTCTCGCTTTCTCCCTCGCAGTCTCTCTCGCAGTCTCTCTCGCTGTCTCCCTCGCTTTCTCCCTCGCTTTCTCCCTCGCTGTCTCTCTCGCTGTCTCTCTCGCTGTCTCTCTCGCTGTCTCTCTCGCTGTCTCTCTCGCTGTCTCCCTCGCAGTCTCTCTTGCAGTCTCTCTCGCTGTCTCTCTCGCTGTCTCCCTCGCTGTCTCCCTCGCTGTGTCCCTCGCTCTCTCCATCGCAGTCTCCCTCACTGTCTCCCTTGCCGTCTCTCTCGCAGTCTCTCTCGCTGTCTTCCTCGCAGTTTCTCTCGCTGTCTCCCTCGCTGTCTCCCTCACTGTCTCCCTCGCTGTCTCCCTCGCTGTCTCCCTCGCTGTCTCCCTAGCAGTCGCTCTCGCAGTCGCTCTCGCAGTCTCTCTCGCAGTCTCTCTCGCAGTCTCTCTCGCTGTCTCCCTCGCTGTCTCCCTCGCTGTCTCCCTCGCTGTCTCCCTCGCAGTATCTCTCGAAGTCTCCCTCGCTGTCTCCCTCGCTGTCTCCCTCGCTGTCTCCCTCGCTGTCTCTCTCGCTCTCTCTCTCGCCGTCTCCCTCGCAGTCTCTCTCGCAGTGTCTCTCGCTGTATCCCTCGCTGTCTCTCTCGCTATTTCCCTAGCAGTCTCTCTCGCAGTTTCTCTCGCTTTCTCCCTCGCATTCTCTCTCGCTGTCTCCCTCGCAGTCTCTCTCGCTTTCTCTCTCGCTTTCTCTCTCGCAGTCTCTCTCGCAGTCTCTCTCGCTGTCTCTCTCGCTTTCTCCCTCGCTCTCTCCCTCGCAGACTCTCTTGCTGTCTCCCTCGCAGTCTCTCTCGCATTCTCTTTCGCTGTCTCTCTCGTTGTCTCTCTCGTTGTCTCTCTCGATGTCTCTCTCATTGTCTCCCTCGCTGTCTCCCTCGCTGTCTCTCTCTCAGTCTCTCTCTCAGTCTCTCTCTCAGTCTCTCTCACTGTCTCCCTCGCACTCTCTGGCTTTCTCTCTCGCTTTCTCTCTCGCAGTCCCTCTCACTGTCTCTCTCGCTGTCTCTCTCGCAGTCTCTCTCGCAGTCTCTCTCGCTGTCTCCCTCACAGTCTCCCTCACAGTCTCCCTCACAGTCTCCCTCACAGTCTCTCTCGCTGTCTCTCTCGCTGTCTCTCTCGCCGTCTCTCTCGCCGTCTCCCTCGCAGTCTCTCTCGCTGTCTATCTCGCCGTCTCCCTCGCAGTCTCTCTCGAAGTCTCTCTCGCTGTCTCCCTCGCTGTCTCTCTCGCTATCTCCATAGCAGTCTCTCTCGCAGTCTCCCTCACAGTCTCCCTCGCTGTCTCCCTCACAGTCTCTCTCGCTGTCTCCCTCGCAGTCACCCTGGATGTCTCCCTCTCAGTCTCTCTCAATGTCTCTCTCGATGTCTCTCTCGCTGTCTCCCTCGCTGTCTCCCTCTCAGTCTCTCTCTCAGTCTCTCTCGCATTCTCTCTCGCTGTCTCCCTCGCTGTCTCCCTCGCACTCTCTGGCTTTCTCTCTCGCAGTCCCTCTCACTGTCTCTCTCGCAGTCTCTCTCGCAGTCTCTCTCGCTGTCTCCCTCACAGTCTCCCTCACAGTCTCTCTCGCTGTCTCTCTCGCTGTCTCTCTCGCTGTCGCTCTCACCGTCTCCCTCGCCGTCTCCCTCGCAGTCTCTCTCGCAGTCTCTCTCGCTGTATCCCTCGCTGTCTCTCTCGCTATCTCCATAGCAGTCTCTCTCGCAGTCTCCCTCACAGTCTCCCTCGCTGTCTCCCTCACAGTCTCTCTTGCTGTCTCCCTCGCAGTCACCCTGGATGTCTCTCTCGCAGTCTCTCTCGCATTCTCTTTCGCTGTCTCTCTCGATGTCTCTCTCGTTGTCTCCCTCGTTGTCTCCCTCGCTGTCTCCCTCGCTGTCTCCCTCGCTGTCTCCCTCTCAGTCTCCCTCTCATTCTCCCTCTCAGTCTCCCTCTCAGTCTCCCTCTCAGTCTCCCTCTCAGTCTCTCTCTCAGTCTCTCTCTCAGTCTCTCTCTCAGTCTCTCTCGCATTCTCTCTCGCTGTCTCCCTCGCTGTCTCCCTCGCACTCTCTGGCTTTCTCTCTGGCTTTCTCTCTCGCTTTCTCTCTCGCAGTCCCTCTCACTGTCTCTCTCGCTGTCTCCCTCACAGTCTCCCTCACAGTCTCTCTCGCTGCCTCTCTCGCCGTCTCCCTCGCAGTCTCTCTCGAAGTCTCTCTCGAAGTCTCTCTCGCTGTCTCCCTCGCTCTCTCTCTCGCTCTCTCTCTCGCCGTCGCCCTCGCCGTCTCCCTCGCCGTCTCCCTCGCAGTCACTCTCGCAGTCTCTCTCGCTGTATCCCTCGCTGTCTCTCTTGCTATCTCCATAGCAGTCTCTCTCGCAGTCTCCCTCACAGTCTCCCTCGCTGTCTCCCTCGCTGTCTCCCTCGCAGTCTCTCTCGCAGTCTCTCTCGCAGTCTCTCTCGCAGTCTCTCTCGCAGTCTCTCTCGCTATCTCCCTCGCTGTCTCTCTCGCTGTCTCCCTTGCAGTCTCTCTCGCAGTCTCTCTCGCTTTCTCCCTCGCAGTCTCTCTCGCAGTCTCTCTCGCTGTCTCTCTCGCTGTCTCCCTCGCTTTCTCCCTCGCTTTCTCCCTCGCTTTCTCCCTCGCTGTCTCTCTCGCTGTCTCTCTCGCTGTCTCTCTCGCTGTCTCTCTCGCTGTCTCTCTCGCTGTCTCCCTCGCAGTCTCTCTTGCAGTCTCTCTCGCTGTCTCTCTCGCTGTCTCCCTCGCTGTCTCCCTCGCTGTCTCCCTCGCTGTCTCCCTCGCTGTGTCCCTCGCTCTCTCCCTCGCAGTCTCCCTCACTGTCTCCCTTGCCGTCTCTCTCGCAGTCTCTCTCGCTGTCTTCCTCGCAGTTTCTCTCGCTGTCTCCCTCGCTGTCTCCCTCGCTGTCTCCCTCGCTGTCTCCCTCGCTGTCTCCCTCGCTGTCTCCCTCGCTGTCTCCCTAGCAGTCGCTCTCGCAGTCGCTCTCGCAGTCTCTCTCGCAGTCTCTCTCGCAGTCTCTCTCGCTGTCTCCCTCGCTGTCTCCCTCGCTGTCTCCCTCGCAGTATCTCTCGAAGTCTCCCTCGCTGTCTCCCTCGCTGTCTCCCTCGCTGTCTCCCTCGCTGTCTCTCTCGCTCTCTCTCTCGCCGTCTCCCTCGCAGTCTCTCTCGCAGTGTCTCTCGCTGTATCCCTCGCTGTCTCTCTCGCTATTTCCCTAGCAGTCTCTCTCGCAGTTTCTCTCGCTTTCTCCCTCGCATTCTCTCTCGCTGTCTCCCTCGCAGTCTCTCTCGCAGTCTCTCTCGCAGTCTCTCTCGCAGTCTCTCTCGCAGTCTCCCTCGCAGTCTCCCTCGCAGTCTCTCTCGCAGTCTCTCTCGCAGTCTCTCTCGCTGTCTCCCTCGCTGTCTCCCTCGCTGTCTCCCTCACAGTCTCTTTCGCTGTCTCCCTCGCAGTCTCCCTCCCAGTCTCCCTCCCAGTCTCCCTCGCAGTCTCCCTCGCAGTCTCTCTCGCAGTCTCTCTCACTGTCTCCCTCGCAGTCTCTATCGCTGTCTCTATCGCTGTCTCCCTCGCAGTCTCTCTCGCAGTCTCTCTCGCTTTCTCCCTCGCTCTCTCCCTCGCAGACTCTCTCGCTGTCTCCCTCGCAGTCTCTCTCGCATTCTCTTTCGCTGTCTCTCTCGTTGTCTCTCTCGTTGTCTCCCTCGCTGTCTCCCTCACAGTCTCTCTCGCTGTCTCCCTCGCAGTCACCCTGGATGTCTCCCTCTCAGTCTCTCTCGATGTCTCTCTCGATGTCTCTCTCGCTGTCTCCCTCGCTGTCTCCCTCTCAGTCTCTCTCTCAGTCTCTCTCGCATTCTCTCTCGTTGTCTCCCTCGCTGTCTCCCTCGCACTCTCTGGCTTTCTCTCTCGCAGTCCCTCTCACTATCTCTCTCGCTGTCTCCCTCACAGTCTCCCTCACAGTCTCTCTCGCTGTCTCTCTCGCTGTCTCTCTCGCTGTCTCTCTCGCCGTCTCCCTCGCAGTCTCTCTCGAAGTCTCTCTCGCTGTCTCCCTCGCTGTCTCTCTCGCTGTCGCTCTCACCGTCTCCCTCGCCGTCTCCCTCGCAGTCTCTCTCGCAGTTTCTCTCGCTGTATCCCTCGCTGTCTCTCTCGCTATCTCCATAGCAGTCTCTCTCGCAGTCTCCCTCACAGTCTCCCTCGCTGTCTCCCTCACAGTCTCTCTTGCTGTCTCCCTCGCAGTCACCCTGGATGTCTCTCTTGCAGTCTCTCTCGCATTCTCTTTCGCTGTCTCTCTCGATGTCTCTCTCGTTGTCTCCCTCGCTGTCTCCCTCGCTGTCTCCCTCGCTGTCTCCCTCGCTGTCTCCCTCTCAGTCTCCCTCTCAGTCTCCCTCTCAGTCTCTCTCTCAGTCTCTCTCGCATTCTCTCTCGCATTCTCTCTCGCTGTCTCCCTCGCACTCTCTGGCTTTCTCTCTGGCTTTCTCTCTGGCTTTCTCTCTCGCAGTCCCTCTCACTGTCTCTCTTGCTGTCTCCCTCACAGTCTCCCTCACCGTCTCTCTCACTGCCTCTCTCGCTGTCTCTCTCGCCGTCTCCCTCGCAGTCTCTCTCGAAGTCTCTCTCGCTGTATCCCTCGCTGTCTCTCTCGCTATCTCCATAGCAGTCTCTCTCGCAGTCTCCCTCACAGTCTCCCTCGCTGTCTCCCTCGCTGTCTCCCTCGCAGTCTCTCTCGCAGTCTCTCTCGCTGTCTCCCTCGCTATCTCCCTCGCTGTCTCTCTCGCTGTCTCCCTTGCAGTCTCTCTCGCAGTCTCTCTCGCTTTCTCCCTCGCAGTCTCTCTCGCAGTCTCTCTCGCTTTCTCCCTCGCTGTCTCTCTCGCAGTCTCTCTCGCAGTCTCTCTCGCTGTCTCCCTCGCTTTCTCCCTCGCTTTCTCCCTCGCTTTCTCCCTCGCTGTCTCTCTCGCTGTCTCTCTCGCTGTCTCTCTTGCTGTCTCTCTCGCTGTCTCTCTCGCTGTCTCCCTCACAGTCTCTCTTGCAGTCTCTCTCGCTGTCTCCCTCGCTGTCTCCCTCGCTGTGTCCCTCGCTCTCTCCCTCGCAGTCTCCCTCACTGTCTCCCTTGCCGTCTCTCTCGCAGTCTCTCTCGCTGTCTTCCTCGCAGTTTCTCTCGCTGTCTCCCTCGCTGTCTCCCTCGCTGTCTCCCTCGCTGTCTCCCTCGCTGTCTCCCTCGCTGTCTCCCTCGCTGTCTCCCTCGCTGCCTCCCTCGCTGTCTCCCTAGCAGTCGCTCTCGCAGTCGTTCTCGCAGTCTCTCTCGCAGTCTCTCTCGCTGTCTCCCTCGCTGTCTCCCTCGCTGTCTCCCTCGCTGTCTCCCTCGCTGCCTCCCACGCTGCCTCCCACGCAGTATCTCTCGAAGTCTCTCTCGAAGTCTCTCTCGCTGTCTCCCTCGCTGTCTCCCTCGCTGTCTCTCTCGCTGTCTCTCTCGCCGTCTCCCTCGCAGTCTCTCTCGCAGTGTCTCTCGCTTTATCCCTCGCTGTCTCTCTCGCTCTATCCCTAGCAGTCTCTCTCGCAGTTTCTCTCGCTTTCTCCCTCGCATTCTCTCTCGCTGTCTCCCTCGCAGTCTCTCTCGCAGTCTCTCTCGCAGTCTCTCTCGCAGTCTCCCTCGCAGTCTCCCTCGCAGTCTCCCTCGCAGTCTCCCTCGCAGTCTCTCTCGCAGTCTCTCTCGCAGTCTCTCTCGCTGTCTCCCTCGCTGTCTCCCTCACAGTCTCTTTCGCTGTCTCCCTCACAGTCTCTTTCGCTGTCTCTCTCGTTGTCTCTCTCGTTGTCTCTCTCGATGTCTCTCTCATTGTCTCCCTCGCTGTCTCCCTCGCTGTCTCCCTCTCAGTCTCTCTCTTAGTCTCTCTCTCAGTCTCTCTCTCAGTCTCTCTCGCTGTCTCCCTCGCACTCTCTGGCTTTCTCTCTCGCTTTCTCTCTCGCAGTCCCTCTCACTGTCTCTCTCGCAGTCTCTCTCGCAGTCTCTCTCGCTGTCTCTCTCGCTGTCTCCCTCACAGTCTCCCTCACAGTCTCCCTCACAGTCTCTCTCGCTGTCTCTCTCGCTGTCTCTCTCGCCGTCTCCCTCGCAGTCTCTCTCGCTGTCTATCTCGCCGTCTCCCTCGCAGTCTCTCTCGAAGTCTCTCTCGCTGTCTCCCTCGCTGTCTCTCTCGCTATCTCCATAGCAGTCTCTCTCGCAGTCTCCCTCACAGTCTCCCTCGCTGTCTCCCTCACAGTCTCTCTCGCTGTCTCCCTCGCAGTCACACTGGATGTCTCCCTCTCAGTCTCTCTCGATGTCTCTCTCGATGTCTCTCTCGATGTCTCTCTCGATGTCTCTCTCGTTGTCTCCCTCGCTGTCTCCCTCGCTGTCTCCCTCTCAGTCTCTCTCTCAGTCTCTCTCGCATTCTCTCTCGCTGTCTCCCTCGCTGTCTCCCTCGCACTCTCTGGCTTTCTCTCTCGCAGTCCCTCTCACTGTCTCTCTCGCAGTCTCTCTCGCAGTCTCTCTCGCTGTCTCTCTCGCTGTCTCCCTCACAGTCTCTCTCGCTGCCTCTCTCGCTGTCTCTCTCGCCGTCTCCCTCGCAGTCTCTCTCGAAGTCTCTCTCGAAGTCTCTCTCGCTGTCTCCCTCGCTGTCTCTCTCGCTCTCTCTCTCGCCGTCGCCCTCGCCGTCTCCCTTGCCGTCTCCCTCGCAGTCACTCTCGCAGTCTCTCTCGCTGTATCCCTCGCTGTCTCTCTCGCTATCTCCATAGCAGTCTCTCTCGCAGTCTCCCTCACAGTCTCCCTCGCTGTCTCCCTCGCAGTCTCTCTCGCTATCTCCCTCGCTGTCTCTCTCGCTGTCTCCCTTGCAGTCTCCCTCGCAGTCTCTCTCGCTTTCTCTCTCGCAGTCTCTCTCGCAGTCTCTCTCGCTTTCTCCCTCGCAGTCTCTCTCGCAGTCTCTCTCGCAGTCTCTCTCGCAGTCTCTCTCGCAGTCTCTCTCGCAGTCTCTCTCGCAGTCTTCCTCGCAGTTTCTCTCGCTGTCTCCCTCGCTGTCTCCCTCGCTGTCTCCCTCGCTGTCTCCCTCGCTCTCTCTCTCACTCTCTCTCTCGCCGTCTCCCTCGCCGTCTCAATCGCTGTCTCCCTCGCATTCTCTCGCAGTGTCTATCGCTGTATCCCTCGCTGTCTCTCTCACTATCTCCATAGCAGTCTCTCTCGCAGTTTCTCTCGCAGTCACTCTCGCAGTCTCTCTCGCTGTATCCCTCGCTGTCTCTCTCGCTATCTCCATAGCAGTCTCTCTCACAGTCTCCCTCACAGTCTCTCTCGCAGTCTCTCTCGCAGTCTCTCTCGCAGTCTCTCTTGCAGTCTCTCTCGCTGTCTCTCTCGCTGTCTCTCTCGCTGTCTCTCTCGCAGTCTCTCTCGCTCTCTCCCTTGCAGTCTCTCTTGCAGTCTCTCTCGCAGTCTCTCTCGCTTTCTCCCTCGCTCTCTCCCTCGCAGACTCTCTCGCTGTCTCCCTCGCAGTCTCTCTCGCATTCTCTTTCGCTGTCTCTCTCGTTGTCTCTCTCGTTGTCTCCCTCGCTGTCTCCCTCACAGTCTCTCTCGCTGTCTCCCTCGCAGTCACCCTGGATGTCTCCCTCTCAGTCTCTCTCGATGTCTCTCTCGATGTCTCTCTCGCTGTCTCCCTCGCTGTCTCCCTCTCAGTCTCTCTCTCAGTCTCTCTCGCATTCTCTCTCGCTGTCTCCCTCGCTGTCTCCCTCGCACTCTCTGGCTTTCTCTCTCGCAGTCCCTCTCACTATCTCTCTCGCAGTCTCTCTCGCAGTCTCTCTCGCAGTCTCTCTCGCAGTCTCTCTCGCTGTCTCCCTCACAGTCTCCCTCACAGTCTCTCTCGCTGTCTCTCTCGCTGTCTCTCTCGCTGTCTCTCTCGCCGTCTCCCTCGCAGTCTCTCTCGAAGTCTCTCTCGCTGTCTCCCTCGCTGTCTCTCTCGCTGTCGCTCTCACCGTCTCCCTCGCCGTCTCCCTCGCAGTCTCTCTCGCAGTTTCTCTCGCTGTATCCCTCGCTGTCTCTCTCGCTATCTCCATAGCAGTCTCTCTCGCAGTCTCCCTCACAGTCTCCCTCGCTGTCTCCCTCACAGTCTCTCTTGCTGTCTCCCTCGCAGTCACCCTGGATGTCTCTCTTGCAGTCTCTCTCGCATTCTCTTTCGCTGTCTCTCTCGATGTCTCTCTCGTTGTCTCCCTCGCTGTCTCCCTCGCTGTCTCCCTCGCTGTCTCCCTCGCTGTCTCCCTCTCAGTCTCCCTCTCAGTCTCCCTCTCAGTCTCTCTCTCAGTCTCTCTCGCATTCTCTCTCGCATTCTCTCTCGCTGTCTCCCTCGCTGTCTCCCTCGCACTCTCTGGCTTTCTCTCTGGCTTTCTCTCTGGCTTTCTCTCTCGCAGTCCCTCTCACTGTCTCTCTCGCTGTCTCCCTCACAGTCTCCCTCACCGTCTCTCTCACTGCCTCTCTCGCTGTCTCTCTCGCCGTCTCCCTCGCAGTCTCTCTCGAAGTCTCTCTCGCTGTCTCCCTCGCTCTCTCTCTCGCTCTCTCTCTCGCTCTCTCTCTCGCATTCGCCCTCGCCATCTCCGTCGCCGTCTCCCTCGCAGTCACTCTCGCAGTCTCTCTCGCTGTATCCCTCGCTGTCTCTCTCGCTATCTCCATAGCAGTCTCTCTCGCAGTCTCCCTCACAGTCTCCCTCGCTGTCTCCCTCGCTGTCTCCCTCGCAGTCTCTCTCGCAGTCTCTCTCGCAGTCTCTCTCGCAGTCTCTCTCGCAGTCTCTCTCGCAGTCTCTCTCGCTGTCTCCCTCGCTGTCTCTCTCGCTGTCTCCCTTGCAGTCTCTCTCGCAGTCTCTCTCGCTTTCTCCCTCGCAGTCTCTCTCGCAGTCTCTCTCGCTTTCTCCCTCGCTGTCTCTCTCGCAGTCTCTCTCGCAGTCTCTCTCGCTGTCTCCCTCGCTTTCTCCCTCGCTTTCTCCCTCGCTTTCTCCCTCGCTGTCTCTCTCGCTGTCTCTCTCGCTGTCTCTCTTGCTGTCTCTCTCGCTGTCTCTCTCGCTGTCTCCCTCGCAGTCTCTCTTGCAGTCTCTCTCGCTGTCTCCCTCGCTGTCTCCCTCGCTGTCTCCCTCGCTGTCTCCCTCGCTGTGTCCCTCGCTCTCTCCCTCGCAGTCTCCCTCACTGTCTCCCTTGCCGTCTCTCTCGCAGTCTCTCTCGCTGTCTTCCTCGCAGTTTCTCTCGCTGTCTCCCTCGCTGTCTCCCTCGCTGTCTCCCTCGCTGTCTCCCTCGCTGTCTCCCTCGCTGTCTCCCTCGCTGCCTCCCTCGCTGTCTCCCTAGCAGTCGCTCTCGCAGTCGCTCTCGCAGTCTCTCTCGCAGTCTCTCTCGCTGTCTCCCTCGCTGTCTCCCTCGCTGTCTCCCTCGCTGTCTCCCTCGCTGTCTCTCTCGCTGTCTCTCTCGCCGTCTCCCTCGCAGTCTCTCTCGCAGTGTCTCTCGCTTTATCCCTCGCTGTCTCCCTCGCTGTCTCCCTCGCTGTCTCCCTCGCTGTCTCCCTCGCTGTCTCCCTCGCTGCCTCCCTCGCTGTCTCCCTAGCAGTCGCTCTCGCAGTCATTCTCGCAGTCTCTCTCGCAGTCTCTCTCGCTGTCTCCCTCGCTGTCTCCCTCGCTGTCTCCCTCGCTGTCTCCCTCGCTGCCTCCCACGCTGCCTCCCACGCAGTATCTCTCGAAGTCTCTCTCGAAGTCTCTCTCGCTGTCTCCCTCGCTGTCTCCCTCGCTGTCTCTCTCGCTGTCTCTCTCGCCGTCTCCCTCGCAGTCTCTCTCGCAGTGTCTCTCGCTTTATCCCTCGCTGTCTCTCTCGCTCTATCCCTAGCAGTCTCTCTCGCAGCTTCTCTCGCTTTCTCCCTCGCATTCTCTCTCGCTGTCTCCCTCGCAGTCTCTCTCGCAGTCTCTCTCGCAGTCTCTCTCGCAGTCTCCCTCGCAGTCTCCCTCGCAGTCTCCCTCGCAGTCTCCCTCGCAGTCTCTCTCGCAGTCTCTCTCGCTGTCTCCCTCGCTGTCTCCCTCACAGTCTCTTTCGCTGTCTCCCTCACAGTCTCTTTCGCTGTCTCTCTCGTTGTCTCTCTCGTTGTCTCTCTCGATGTCTCTCTCATTGTCTCCCTCGCTGTCTCCCTCGCTGTCTCCCTCTCAGTCTCTCTCTTAGTCTCTCTCTCAGTCTCTCTCTCAGTCTCTCTCGCTGTCTCCCTCGCACTCTCTGGCTTTCTCTCTCGCTTTCTCTCTCGCAGTCCCTCTCACTGTCTCTCTCGCAGTCTCTCTCGCAGTCTCTCTCGCTGTCTCTCTCGCTGTCTCCCTCACAGTCTCCCTCACAGTCTCCCTCACAGTCTCCCTCGCTGTCTCTCTCGCTGTCTCTCTCGCTGTCTCTCTCGCCGTCTCCCTCGCAGTCTCTCTCGCTGTCTATCTCGCCGTCTCCCTCGCAGTCTCTCTCGAAGTCTCTCTCGCTGTCTCCCTCGCTGTCTCTCTCGCTATCTCCATAGCAGTCTCTCTCGCAGTCTCCCTCACAGTCTCCCTCGCTGTCTCCCTCACAGTCTCTCTCGCTGTCTCCCTCGCAGTCACCCTGGATGTCTCCCTCTCAGTCTCTCTCGATGTCTCTCTCGATGTCTCTCTCGATGTCTCTCTCGATGTCTCTCTCGTTGTCTCCCTCGCTGTCTCCCTCGCTGTCTCCCTCTCAGTCTCTCTCTCAGTCTCTCTCTCAGTCTCTCTCTCAGTCTCTCTCGCATTCTCTCTCGCTGTCTCCCTCGCTGTCTCCCTCGCACTCTCTGGCTTTCTCTCTCGCAGTCCCTCTCACTGTCTCTCTCGCAGTCTCTCTCGCAGTCTCTCTCGCTGTCTCTCTCGCTGTCTCCCTCACAGTCTCTCTCGCTGCCTCTCTCGCTGTCTCTCTCGCCGTCTCCCTCGCAGTCTCTCTCGAAGTCTCTCTCGAAGTCTCTCTCGCTGTCTCCCTCGCTGTCTCTCTCGCTCTCTCTCTCGCCGTCGCCCTCGCCGTCTCCCTCGCCGTCTCCCTCGCAGTCACTCTCGCAGTCTCTCTCGCTGTATCCCTCGCTGTCTCTCTCGCTATCTCCATAGCAGTCTCTCTCGCAGTCTCCCTCACAGTCTCCCTCGCTGTCTCCCTCGCAGTCTCTCTCGCTATCTCCCTCGCTGTCTCTCTCGCTGTCTCCCTTGCAGTCTCCCTCGCAGTCTCTCTCGCTTTCTCTCTCGCAGTCTCTCTCGCAGTCTCTCTCGCAGTCTCTCTCGCTTTCTCCCTCGCAGTCTCTCTCGCAGTCTCTCTCGCAGTCTCTCTCGCAGTCTCTCTCGCAGTCTCTCTCGCAGTCTCTCTCGCAGTCTTCCTCGCAGTTTCTCTCGCTGTCTCCCTCGCTGTCTCCCTCGCTGTCTCCCTCGCTGTCTCCCTCGCTGTCTCCCTCGCTGTCTCCCTCGCTGTCTCCCTCGCTCTCTCCCTCGCTCTCTCTCTCACTCTCTCTCTCGCCGTCTCCCTCGCCGTCTCAATCGCTGTCTCCCTCGCATTCTCTCTCGCAGTGTCTATCGCTGTATCCCTCGCTGTCTCTCTCACTATCTCCATAGCAGTCTCTCTCGCAGTTTCTCTCGCAGTCACTCTCGCAGTCTCTCTCGCTGTATCCCTCGCTGTCTCTCTCGCTATCTCCATAGCAGTCTCTCTCACAGTCTCCCTCACAGTCTCTCTCGCAGTCTCTCTCGCAGTCTCTCTCGCAGTCTCTCTTGCAGTCTCTCTCGCTGTCTCTCTCGCTGTCTCTCTCGCTGTCTCTCTCGCAGTCTCTCTCGCTCTCTCCCTTGCAGTCTCTCTTGCAGTCTCTCTCGCAGTCTCTCTCGCTTTCTCCCTCGCTCTCTCCCTCGCAGACTCTCTCGCTGTCTCCCTCGCAGTCTCTCTCGCATTCTCTTTCGCTGTCTCTCTCGTTGTCTCTCTCGTTGTCTCCCTCGCTGTCTCCCTCACAGTCTCTCTCGCTGTCTCCCTCGCAGTCACCCTGGATGTCTCCCTCTCAGTCTCTCTCGATGTCTCTCTCGATGTCTCTCTCGCTGTCTCCCTCGCTGTCTCCCTCTCAGTCTCTCTCTCAGTCTCTCTCGCATTCTCTCTCGCTGTCTCCCTCGCTGTCTCCCTCGCACTCTCTGGCTTTCTCTCTCGCAGTCCCTCTCACTATCTCTCTCGCAGTCTCTCTCGCAGTCTCTCTCGCAGTCTCTCTCGCAGTCTGTCTCGCTGTCTCCCTCACAGTCTCCCTCACAGTCTCTCTCGCTGTCTCTCTCGCTGTCTCTCTCGCTGTCTCTCTCGCCGTCTCCCTCGCAGTCTCTCTCGAAGTCTCTCTCGCTGTCTCCCTCGCTGTCTCTCTCGCTGTCGCTCTCACCGTCTCCCTCGCCGTCTCCCTCGCAGTCTCTCTCGCAGTTTCTCTCGCTGTATCCCTCGCTGTCTCTCTCGCTATCTCCATAGCAGTCTCTCTCGCAGTCTCCCTCACAGTCTCCCTCGCTGTCTCCCTCACAGTCTCTCTTGCTGTCTCCCTCGCAGTCACCCTGGATGTCTCTCTTGCAGTCTCTCTCGCATTCTCTTTCGCTGTCTCTCTCGATGTCTCTCTCGTTGTCTCCCTCGCTGTCTCCCTCGCTGTCTCCCTCGCTGTCTCCCTCGCTGTCTCCCTCTCAGTCTCCCTCTCAGTCTCCCTCTCAGTCTCTCTCTCAGTCTCTCTCGCATTCTCTCTCGCATTCTCTCTCGCTGTCTCCCTCGCTGTCTCCCTCGCACTCTCTGGCTTTCTCTCTGGCTTTCTCTCTGGCTTTCTCTCTCGCAGTCCCTCTCACTGTCTCTCTCGCTGTCTCCCTCACAGTCTCCCTCACCGTCTCTCTCTCTGCCTCTCTCGCTGTCTCTCTCGCCGTCTCCCTCGCAGTCTCTCTCGAAGTCTCTCTCGCTGTCTCCCTCGCTCTCTCTCTCGCTCTCTCTCTCGCTCTCTCTCTCGCATTCGCCCTCGCCATCTCCGTCGCCGTCTCCCTCGCAGTCACTCTCGCAGTCTCTCTCGCTGTATCCCTCGCTGTCTCTCTCGCTATCTCCATAGCAGTCTCTCTCGCAGTCTCCCTCACAGTCTCCCTCGCTGTCTCCCTCGCTGTCTCCCTCGCAGTCTCTCTCGCAGTCTCTCTCGCAGTCTCTCTCGCAGTCTCTCTCGCAGTCTCTCTCGCAGTCTCTCTCGCAGTCTCTCTTGCTGTCTCTCTCGCTGTCTCTCTCGCTGTCTCCCTCGCAGTCTCTCTTGCAGTCTCTCTCGCTGTCTCCCTCGCTGTCTCCCTCGCTGTCTCCCTCGCTGTCTCCCTCGCTGTGTCCCTCGCTCTCTCCCTCGCAGTCTCCCTCACTGTCTCCCTTGCCGTCACTCTCGCAGTCTCTCTCGCTGTCTTCCTCGCAGTTTCTCTCGCTGTCTCCCTCGCTGTCTCCCTCGCTGTCTCCCTCGCTGTCTCCCTCGCTGTCTCCCTCGCTGTCTCCCTCGCTGCCTCCCTCGCTGTCTCCCTAGCAGTCGCTCTCGCAGTCGCTCTCGCAGTCGCTCTCGCAGTCTCTCTCGCAGTCTCTCTCGCTGTCTCCCTCGCTGTCTCCCTCGCTGTCTCCCTCGCTGTCTCCCTCGCTGTCTCTCTCGCTGTCTCTCTCGCCGTCTCCCTCGCAGTCTCTCTCGCAGTGTCTCTCGCTTTATCCCTCGCTGTCTCTCTCGCTATTTCCCTAGCAGTCTCTCTCGCAGTTTCTCTCGCTTTCTCCCTCGCATTCTCTCTCGCTGTCTCCCTCGCAGTCTCTCTCGCAGTCTCTCTCGCAGTCTCTCTCGCAGCCTCCCTCGCAGTCTCCCTCGCAGTCTCCCTCGCAGTCTCTCTCGCAGTCTCTCTCGCAGTCTCTCTCGCTGTCTCCCTCGCTGTCTCCCTCACAGTCTCTTTCGCTGTCTCCCTCACAGTCTCTTTCGCTGTCTCTCTCGTTGTCTCTCTCGTTGTCTCTCTCGATGTCTCTCTCATTGTCTCCCTCGCTGTCTCCCTCGCTGTCTTCCTCTCAGTCTCTCTCTCAGTCTCTCTCTCTCAGTCTCTCTCTCAGTCTCTCTCTCAGTCTCTCTCGCTGTCTCCCTCGCACTCTCTGGCTTTCTCTCTCGCTTTCTCTCTCGCAGTCCCTCTCACTGTCTCTCTCGCAGTCTCTCTCGCAGTCTCTCTCGCTGTCTCCCTCACAGTCTCCCTCACAGTCTCCCTCACAGTCTCCCTCACAGTCTCTCTCGCTGTCTCTCTCGCTGTCTCTCTCGCCGTCTCCCTCGCAGTCTCTCTCGCTGTCTATCTCGCCGTCTCCCTCGCAGTCTCTCTCGAAGTCTCTCTCGCTGTCTCCCTCGCTGTCTCTCTCGCTATCTCCATAGCAGTCTCTCTCGCAGTCTCCCTCACAGTCTCCCTCGCTGTCTCCCTCGCTGTCTCCCTCACAGTCTCTCTCGCTGTCTCCCTCGCAGTCACCCTGGATGTCTCCCTCTCAGTCTCTCTCGATGTCTCTCTCGATGTCTCTCTCGTTGTCTCCCTCGCTGTCTCCCTCGCTGTCTCCCTCTCAGTCTCTCTCTCAGTCTCTCTCGCATTCTCTCTCGCTGTCTCCCTCGCTGTCTCCCTCGCACTCTCTGGCTTTCTCTCTCGCAGTCCCTCTCACTGTCTCTCTCGCAGTCTCTCTCGCAGTCTCTCTCGCTGTCTCTCTCGCTGTCTCCCTCACAGTCTCTCTCGCTGCCTCTCTCGCTGTCTCTCTCGCCGTCTCCCTCGCAGTCTCTCTCGAAGTCTCTCTCGAAGTCTCTCTCGCTGTCTCCCTCGCTGTCTCTCTCGCTCTCTCTCTCGCCGTCGCCCTCGCCGTCTCCCTCGCCGTCTCCCTCGCAGTCACTCTCGCAGTCTCTCTCGCTGTATCCCTCGCTGTCTCTCTCGCTATCTCCATAGCAGTCTCTCTCGCAGTCTCCCTCACAGTCTCCCTCGCTGTCTCCCTCGCAGTCTCTCTCGCTATCTCCCTCGCTGTCTCTCTCGCTGTCTCCCTTGCAGTCTCCCTCGCAGTCTCTCTCGCTTTCTCTCTCGCAGTCTCTCTCGCAGTCTCTCTCGCAGTCTCTCTCGCTTTCTCCCTCGCAGTCTCTCTCGCAGTCTCTCTCGCAGTCTCTCTCGCAGTCTCTCTCGCAGTCTCTCTCGCAGTCTTCCTCGCAGTTTCTCTCGCTGTCTCCCTCGCTGTCTCCCTCGCTGTCTCCCTCGCTGTCTCCCTCGCTGTCTCCCTCGCTGTCTCCCTCGCTGTCTCCCTCGCTCTCTCTCTCACTCTCTCTCTCGCCGTCTCCCTCGCCGTCTCAATCGCTGTCTCCCTCGCATTCTCTCTCGCAGTGTCTATCGCTGTATCCCTCGCTGTCTCTCTCACTATCTCCATAGCAGTCTCTCTCGCAGTTTCTCTCGCAGTCACTCTCGCAGTCTCTCTCGCTGTATCCCTCGCTGTCTCTCTCGCTATCTCCATAGCAGTCTCTCTCACAGTCTCCCTCACAGTCTCTCTCGCAGTCTCTCTCGCAGTCTCTCTCGCAGTCTCTCTCGCAGTCTCTCTTGCAGTCTCTCTTGCAGTCTCTCTTGCAGTCTCTCTCGCTGTCTCTCTCGCTGTCTCTCTCGCAGTCTCTCTCGCTCTCTCCCTTGCAGTCTCTCTTGCAGTCTCTCTTGCAGTCTCTCTTGCAGTCTCTCTTGCAGTCTCTCTCGCTGTCTCCCTCGCTGTGTCTCTCGCTCTCTCCCTCGCTGTCTCCCTCGCTGTCTCCCTCGCTGTCTCACGCGATCTCTCTCGCATTCTCTCTCGTTGTCTCCCTCGCAGTCTCTCTCGCTGTGTCCCTCGCAGTCTCTCTCACAGGCTCTGTCGCTGTCTCTGTCGCCGTCTCCCTTGCTGTCTCCCTCGCTGTCTCCCTCGCTGCCTCCCTCGCAGTCTCTCTCGAAGTCTCTTTCGCTGTCTCTCTCGCTCTCTCTCTCGCTGTCTACCTCGCCGTCTCCCTCGCCATCTCAATCGCTGTCTCCCTCGCATTCTCTCTCGCAGTGTCTATCGCTGTATCCCTCGCTGTCTCTCTCACTATCTCCATAGCAGTCTCTCTCGCAGTTTCTCTCGCAGTCACTCTCGCAGTCTCTCTCGCTGTATCCCTCGCTGTCTCTCTCGCTATCTCCATAGCAGTCTCTCTCGCAGTCTCCCTCACAGTCTCCCTCGCTCTCTCCCTCGCAGACTCTCTCGCTGTCTCCCTCGCAGTCTCTCTCGCATTCTCTTTCGCTGTCTCTCTCGTTGTCTCTCTCGTTGTCTCCCTCGCTGTCTCCCTCACAGTCTCTCTCGCTGTCTCCCTCGCAGTCACCCTGGATGTCTCCCTCTCAGTCTCTCTCGATGTCTCTCTCGATGTCTCTCTCGCTGTCTCCCTCGCTGTCTCCCTCTCAGTCTCTCTCTCAGTCTCTCTCGCATTCTCTCTCGCTGTCTCCCTCGCTGTCTCCCTCGCACTCTCTGGCTTTCTCTCTCGCAGTCCCTCTCACTATCTCTCTCGCAGTCTCTCTCGCAGTCTCTCTCGCAGTCTCTCTCGCAGTCTCTCTCGCTGTCTCCCTCACAGTCTCCCTCACAGTCTCTCTCGCTGTCTCTCTCGCTGTCTCTCTCGCTGTCTCTCTCGCCGTCTCCCTCGCAGTCTCTCTCGAAGTCTCTCTCGCTGTCTCCCTCGCTGTCTCTCTCGCTGTCGCTCTCACCGTCTCCCTCGCCGTCTCCCTCGCAGTCTCTCTCGCAGTTTCTCTCGCTGTATCCCTCGCTGTCTCTCTCGCTATCTCCATAGCAGTCTCTCTCGCAGTCTCCCTCACAGTCTCCCTCGCTGTCTCCCTCACAGTCTCTCTTGCTGTCTCCCTCGCAGTCACCCTGGATGTCTCTCTTGCAGTCTCTCTCGCATTCTCTTTCGCTGTCTCTCTCGATGTCTCTCTCGTTGTCTCCCTCGCTGTCTCCCTCGCTGTCTCCCTCGCTGTCTCCCTCGCTGTCTCCCTCGCTGTCTCCCTCGCTGTCTCCCTCTCAGTCTCCCTCTCAGTCTCCCTCTCAGTCTCCCTCTCAGTCTCCCTCTCAGTCTCTCTCTCAGTCTCTCTCTCAGTCTCTCTCGCATTCTCTCTCGCTGTCTCCCTCGCTGTCTCCCTCGCACTCTCTGGCTTTCTCTCTGGCTTTCTCTCTGGCTTTCTCTCTCGCAGTCCCTCTCACTGTCTCTCTCGCTGTCTCCCTCACAGTCTCCCTCACCGTCTCTCTCACCGTCTCTCTCACTGCCTCTCTCGCTGTCTCTCTCGCCGTCTCCCTCGCAGTCTCTCTCGAAGTCTCTCTCGCTGTCTCCCTCGCTCTCTCTCTCGCTCTCTCTCTCGCTCTCTCTCTCGCATTCGCCCTCGCCGTCTCCGTCGCCGTCTCCCTCGCAGTCACTCTCGCAGTCTCTCTCACTGTATCCCTCGCTGTCTCTCTCGCTATCTCCATAGCAGTCTCTCTCGCAGTCTCCCTCACAGTCTCCCTCGCTGTCTCCCTCGCTGTCTCCCTCGCAGTCTCTCTCGCAGTCTCTCTCGCAGTCTCTCTCGCAGTCTCTCTCGCAGTCTCTCTCGCAGTCTCTCTCGCAGTCTCTCTCGCAGTCTCTCTCGCTGTCTCCCTCGCTATCTCCCTCGCTGTCTCTCTCGCTGTCTCCCTTGCAGTCTCTCTCGCAGTCTCTCTCGCTTTCTCCCTCGCAGTCTCTCTCGCAGTCTCTCTCGCTTTCTCCCTCGCTGTCTCTCTCGCAGTCTCTCTCGCAGTCTCTCTCGCTGTCTCCCTCGCTTTCTCCCTCGCTTTCTCCCTCGCTTTCTCCCTCGCTGTCTCTCTCGCTGTCTCTCTCGCTGTCTCTCTTGCTGTCTCTCTCGCTGTCTCTCTCGCTGTCTCCCTCGCAGTCTCTCTTGCAGTCTCTCTCGCTGTCTCCCTCGCTGTCTCCCTCGCTGTCTCCCTCGCTGTCTCCCTCGCTGTGTCCCTCGCTCTCTCCCTCGCAGTCTCCCTCACTGTCTCCCTTGCCGTCTCTCTCGCAGTCTCTCTCGCTGTCTTCCTCGCAGTTTCTCTCGCTGTCTCCCTCGCTGTCTCCCTCGCTGTCTCCCTCGCTGTCTCCCTCGCTGTCTCCCTCGCTGCCTCCCTCGCTGTCTCCCTAGCAGTCGCTCTCGCAGTCGCTCTCGCAGTCTCTCTCGCAGTCTCTCTCGCTGTCTCCCTCGCTGTCTCCCTCGCTGTCTCCCTCGCTGTCTCCCTCGCTGTCTCCCTCGCTGCCTCCCATGCAGTATCTCTCGAAGTCTCTCTCGAAGTCTCTCTCGCTGTCTCCCTCGCTGTCTCCCTCGCTGTCTCCCTCGCTGTCTCTCTCGCTGTCTCTCTCGCCGTCTCCCTCGCAGTCTCTCTCGCAGTGTCTCTCGCTTTATCCCTCGCTGTCTCTCTCGCTATTTCCCTAGCAGTCTCTCTCGCAGTTTCTCTCGCTTTCTCCCTCGCATTCTCTCTCGCTGTCTCCCTCGCAGTCTCTCTCGCAGTCTCTCTCGCAGTCTCTCTCGCAGTCTCCCTCGCAGTCTCCCTCGCAGTCTCCCTCGCAGTCTCTCTCGCAGTCTCTCTCGCAGTCTCTCTCGCTGTCTCCCTCGCTGTCTCCCTCACAGTCTCTTTCGCTGTCTCCCTCACAGTCTCTTTCGCTGTCTCTCTCGTTGTCTCTCTCGTTGTCTCTCTCGATGTCTCTCTCATTGTCTCCCTCGCTGTCTCCCTCGCTGTCTCCCTCTCAGTCTCTCTCTCAGTCTCTCTCTCAGTCTCTCTCTCAGTCTCTCTCTCAGTCTCTCTCTCAGTCTCTCTCTCAGTCTCTCTCGCTGTCTCCCTCGCACTCTCTGGCTTTCTCTCTCGCTTTCTCTCTCGCAGTCCCTCTCACTGTCTCTCTCGCAGTCTCTCTCGCAGTCTCTCTCGCTGTCTCCCTCACAGTCTCCCTCACAGTCTCCCTCACAGTCTCTCTCGCTGTCTCTCTCGCTGTCTCTCTCGCCGTCTCCCTCGCAGTCTCTCTCGCTGTCTATCTCGCCGTCTCCCTCGCAGTCTCTCTCGAAGTCTCTCTCGCTGTCTCCCTCGCTGTCTCTCTCGCTATCTCCATAGCAGTCTCTCTCGCAGTCTCCCTCACAGTCTCCCTCGCTGTCTCCCTCACAGTCTCTCTCGCTGTCTCCCTCGCAGTCACCCTGGATGTCTCCCTCTCAGTCTCTCTCGATGTCTCTCTCGATGTCTCTCTCGTTGTCTCCCTCGCTGTCTCCCTCGCTGTCTCCCTCTCAGTCTCTCTCTCAGTCTCTCTCGCATTCTCTCTCGCTGTCTCCCTCGCTGTCTCCCTCGCACTCTCTGGCTTTCTCTCTCGCAGTCCCTCTCACTGTCTCTCTCGCAGTCTCTCTCGCAGTCTCTCTCGCTGTCTCTCTCGCTGTCTCCCTCACAGTCTCTCTCGCTGCCTCTCTCGCTGTCTCTCTCGCCGTCTCCCTCGCAGTCTCTCTCGAAGTCTCTCTCGAAGTCTCTCTCGCTGTCTCCCTCGCTGTCTCTCTCGCTCTCTCTCTCGCCGTCGCCCTCGCCGTCTCCCTCGCCGTCTCCCTCACAGTCACTCTCGCAGTCTCTCTCGCTGTATCCCTCGCTGTCTCTCTCGCTATCTCCATAGCAGTCTCTCTCGCAGTCTCCCTCACAGTCTCCCTCGCTGTCTCCCTCGCAGTCTCTCTCGCTATCTCCCTCGCTGTCTCTCTCGCTGTCTCCCTTGCAGTCTCCCTCGCAGTCTCTCTCGCTTTCTCTCTCGCAGTCTCTCTCGCAGTCTCTCTCGCAGTCTCTCTCGCTTTCTCCCTCACAGTCTCTCTCGCAGTCTCTCTCGCAGTCTCTCTCGCAGTCTCTCTCGCAGTCTTCCTCGCAGTTTCTCTCGCTGTCTCCCTCGCTGTCTCCCTCGCTGTCTCCCTCGCTGTCTCCCTCGCTGTCTCCCTCGCTGTCTCCCTCGCTGTCTCCCTCGCTCTCTCTCTCACTCTCTCTCTCGCCGTCTCCCTCGCCGTCTCAATCGCTGTCTCCCTCGCATTCTCTCTCGCAGTGTCTATCGCTGTATCCCTCGCTGTCTCTCTCACTATCTCCATAGCAGTCTGTCTCGCAGTTTCTCTCGCAGTCACTCTCGCAGTCTCTCTCGCTGTATCCCTCGCTGTCTCTCTCGCTATCTCCATAGCAGTCTCTCTCACAGTCTCCCTCACAGTCTCTCTCGCAGTCTCTCTCGCAGTCTCTCTCGCAGTCTCTCTTGCAGTCTCTCTCGCTGTCTCTCTCGCTGTCTCTCTCGCAGTCTCTCTCGCTCTCTCCCTTGCAGTCTCTCTTGCAGTCTCTCTTGCAGTCTCTCTTGCAGTCTCTCTTGCAGTCTCTCTCGCTGTCTCCCTCGCTGTGTCTCTCGCTCTCTCCCTCGCTGTCTCCCTCGCTGTCTCCCTCGCTGTCTCACGCGATCTCTCTCGCATTCTCTCTCGTTGTCTCCCTCGCAGTCTCTCTCGCTGTGTCCCTCGCAGTCTCTCTCACAGGCTCTGTCGCTGTCTCTGTCGCCGTCTCCCTTGCTGTCTCCCTCGCTGTCTCCCTCGCTGCCTCCCTCGCAGTCTCTCTCGAAGTCTCTTTCGCTGTCTCTCTCGCTCTCTCTCTCGCTGTCTACCTCGCCGTCTCCCTCGCCGTCTCAATCGCTGTCTCCCTCGCATTCTCTCTCGCAGTGTCTATCGCTGTATCCCTCGCTGTCTCTCTCACTATCTCCATAGCAGTCTCTCTCGCAGTTTCTCTCGCAGTCACTCTCGCAGTCTCTCTCGCTGTATCCCTCGCTGTCTCTCTCGCTATCTCCATAGCAGTCTCTCTCGCAGTCTCCCTCACAGTCTCCCTCGCTGTCTCCCTCGCAGTCTCTCTCGCAGTCTCTCTCGCAGTCTCTCTCGCAGTCTCTCTCGCTATCTCCCTCGCTATCTCCCTCGCTGTCTCTCTCGCTGTCTCCCTTGCAGTCTCTCTCGCAGTCTCTCTCGCTTTCTCCCTCGCAGTCTCCCTCGCAGTCTCCCTCGCAGTCTCCCTCGCAGTCTCCCTCGCAGTCTCTCTCGCAGTCTTCCTCGCAGTTTCACTCGCAGTTTCTCTCGCTGTCTCCCTCGCTGTCTCCCTCGCTGTCTCCCTCGCAGTCTCTCTTGCAGTCTCCCTCACTGTCTCCCTCGCTGTCTCCCTCGCTGTCTCTTTCGCAGTCTCCCTCGCTATCTCCCTCGCTGTCTCCCTCGCTGTCTCACGCGATCTCTCTCGCATTCTCTCTCGTTGTCTCATTTCCCGGCGGAGCAGCAGGAGAAGGTAGCGACTCTTCGGTGGGTGAGTGAAGGCATCAGGAGCTGTGTTTTAAAAGTAAGTACTTACTGTTTTACTTACTGTTTTCCTTGTCTTTGAGTTTCTTTTGGCGCCGGAGGAACCGGAAGCTGGTCGGCAGCGAGGACTCCTGGGTAGGTATTTTCCTTAAAGGTGCGGAGCTCCGTGGACTCGGCCTCATTTCCCGGCGGAGCAGCAGGAGAAGGTAGCGACTCTTCGGTGGGTGAGTGAAGGCATCAGGAGCTGTGTTTTAAAAGTAAGTACTTACTGTTTTACTTACTGTTTTCCTTGTCTTTGAGTTTCTTTTGGCGCCGGAGGAACCGGAAGCTGGTCGGCAGCGAGGACTCCTGGGTAGGTATTTTCCTTAAAGGTGCGGAGCTCCGTGGACTCGGCCTCATTTCCCGGCGGAGCAGCAGGAGAAGGTAGCGACTCTTCGGTGGGTGAGTGAAGGCATCAGGAGCTGTGTTTTAAAAGTAAGTACTTACTGTTTTACTTACTGTTTTCCTTGTCTTTGAGTTTCTTTTGGCGCCGGAGGAACCGGAAGCTGGTCGGCAGCGAGGACTCCTGGGTAGGTATTTTCCTTAAAGGTGCGGAGCTCCGTGGACTCGGCCTCATTTCCCGGCGGAGCAGCAGGAGAAGGTAGCGACTCTTCGGTGGGTGAGTGAAGGCATCAGGAGCTGTGTTTTAAAAGTAAGTACTTACTGTTTTACTTACTGTTTTCCTTGTCTTTGAGTTTCTTTTGGCGCCGGAGGAACCGGAAGCTGGTCGGCAGCGAGGACTCCTGGGTAGGTATTTTCCTTAATGGTGCGGAGCTGAGTAAACCCGAGCCACTACACATGTAGTGTCTCCCACCCATCCTCCTCCTCTAACCTAATAATAAGACCCTTTTTACCCTCCTCCTCTAACCAAAAAGGACTGAGCAGGTAAGCTATTTACTGTTTTTGTTAATATCTATAGTTGTACTTAACTAAGGGGTAATTGAATAAAAGAAATGGCAGCCAGTGTAGTGTATTGCTCCTCCTGCAGAATGTTCGAGGTGAGGGAAACCTCCGGGGACCCTGCCGACTTCACCTGCTGGAAGTGCATCCGTCTCCAGCTCCTATCAGACCGTGTTAGGGAATTGGAGCTGGAGCTGGATGAACTGAGGATCATTCGGGAAGCTGAGGGGTTGATAGATAGAAGCTACACGGAGGTCGTTACTCCACAAATCAAAGGCAGCTGGGTAACAGTTAGAGGTGGGAAGAGGTCAGTGCAGGGATCTCCTGTGGTCGTTCCCCTCAACAACAAGTATACAGTTTTAGATACTGTTGGGGGGGACGGCCTATCGGGGGCAGGCTGCAGTGACCGGGCCTCTGGCACGGGGTCCTGCACTGTGGCTCAGAAGGGAAGGAGGGAGAATGGGAGAGCACTAGTCATCGGGGACTCGATGGTGAGGAGTACGGACAGGCGGTTCTGTGGGCGCAGGCGAGACGCACGGATGGTTTGTTGCCTCCCTGGTGCCAGGGTCCGTGATGTTTGTGATCGCGTCTTCAATATCCTTAAAGGGGAGGGGGAGCAGCCAGAGGTCGTGGTGCACATTGGCACCAACGACGTAGGAAGGAAGGGTGGCACAGATGTTAGAAGTGAGTTTAGGGAGTTAGGCTGGAAGCTGAAAGCTCGGACGGACAGAGTTGTTATCTCTGGTTTGTTGCCGGCGCCACGTGATAGTGAGGCTAGGAATAGGGAGAGAGCACAGCTGAACACGTGGCTGCAGGAATGGTGTAGGAGGGAGGGCTTCCAGTTCTTGGATAATTGGACTGCATTCTGGGGAAGATGGGACCTGTTCAAACAGGACGGGCTGCATCTGAACCAGAGGGGCACCAATATCCTGGGAGGGAGGTTTGCTAGTACTGTTCGGGAGGGTTTAAACTAGTTTGGGAGGGGGATGGGAACCGGACTTGTAATCCAGGGACCAGTGGGTCCACTCAGAAAGACAAAGAGTGTAGTGAGGTATTGGGGAAGGTAGCACTGTCGCAGAGGACAGATGGGCACGGAGAAGGGTTAAAGTGCGTATACTTCAACGCAAGAAGCATCAGGAATAAGGTGAGTGAATTGAAGGCGTGGATGGGCACTTGGGACTACGATGTTGTGGCCATCACTGAAACGTGGATAGGTGAGGGGGAGGAATGGTTTTTGGAGGTACCTGGTTATAGATGTTTTCATAAGATTAGGAATGGTGGTAAAAGAGGTGGGGGGGTGGCATTGTTAGTTAGAAATAGTGTAACAACTGCTGAAAGAATTTTCGAGGATGATCTGCCGACTGAGGCACTGTGGGTTGAGGTCAGGAACAGGAAAGGAGCAGTCACCTTGATGGGAGTTTTCTATAGGCCCCCCAATAGCAGCAGGGAGGTGGAAGAGCAGATTGGGAAACAGATTTTGGAAAGGAGCAGAAGTCACAGGGTAGTAATTATGGGGGATTTCAACTTCCCAAATATTGATTGGCAACTCTTTAGATCGAATAGTTTGGATGGGGTAGTGTTTGTGCAGTATGTCCAGGAAGCTTTTCTGACTCAGTATGTAGACTGCCCGACCAGAGGGGAGGCAATATTGGATTTGGTACTAGGTAATGAACCAGGGCAAGTGATAGAGCTGTTGGTGGGCGAGCACTTTGGAGATAGTGATCACAATTCTGTAGCATTCACTGTGGTAATGGAGAGGGATAGGTATGTGCAACAGGGCAAGGTTTACAATTGGGGGAAGGGTAGATATGATGCTGTCAGGCAGGAACTGAGGAGCATAAGTTGGGAGCATATGCTGGCAGGGAAGGGCACGGTCGAAATGTGGAACTTTTTCAAGGAGCAGATAGTAGGGGCCATTGATAAGCATGTCCCTGTCAGACAGGGAAGGGATGGTCATGTGAGGGAACCGTGGTTGACAAGAGAGGTTGAGAGTCTTGTTAGGAAGAAGAAGGATGCGTATATAAAGTTGAGGAAAAAGGGCCCAGGCATAGCTCTGGAGGGATACAAGATGGCCAGGAAGGATCTGAAGAAAGGGATTAGGAGAGCTAAGAGAGGGCATGAAAAATGCTTGGCGGGTAGGATAAAAGAAAACCCCAAGGCCTTTTACGCGTATGTCAGAAATATGAGGATGACTAGGGGGACCGTAGGTCCGGTCAAGGACAATAGCGGGAGACTGTGTGTTGAGCCGGAAGAGATAAGTGAGGTTTTGAATGAGTACTTCTCTTCGGTATTTACGAATGAGAAGGGGTGTATTACTGAAGAGGACGGTGGGAAGCAGACTGGTAAGCTCGAGGAAGTGCTCGTTAGGAGGGAAGATGTGTTGGGGTTTTTGAATAACTTGAAGATAGACAAGTCTCCCGGGCCTGACGGGGTATATCCAAGGATGTTATGGGAAGCAAGGGATGAAATTGCAGAGCCGCTGGCAATGATCTTTTCATCTTCTCTGCTGACGGGGGTGGTACCAGGTGATTGGAGGGTGGCAAATGTTGTGCCCCTGTTCAAGAAAGGGAATAGGAACAACCCTGGGAATTACAGGCCAGTTAGTCTTACTTCGGTGGTAGGCAAGTTGATGGAAAAGGTGCTGAGGGATAGGATTTCTGAGCATCTGGAAAGACACTGCTTGATTCGGGACAGTCAGCACGGTTTTGTGAGGGGTAGGTCTTGCCTCACAAGCCTGATTGAATTCTTTGAGCAGGTGACCAAGCAAGTGGATGAAGGTAAACCAGTGGATGTGGTGTACATGGATTTTAGTAAGGCATTTGATAAGGTCCCCCATGGTAGACTTATGGAGAAAGTCAGGAGGCATGGGATAGTGGGGAATGTGGCCAGTTGGATTAAGAATTGGCTAACTGATAGAAGGCAGAGAGTGGTCTTAGATGGTAAATACTCAGCCTGGAGCCCAGTTACCAGTGGCGTGCCGCAGGGATCAGTTCTGGGTCCTCTCCTGTTTGTGATTTTTATTAACGACTTGGATGAGGAAGTCGAAGGGTGGGTCAGTAAATTTGCAGATGATACAAAGGTTGGTGGAGTTGTGGATACCGAGGAGGGCTATTGTCGTCTGCAAAGGGACTTGGATAGGTTGCAGTGCTGGGCTGAAAAGTGGCAGATGGAGTTTAACCCTGAAAAGTGTGAGGTCGTCCATTTTGGAAGGACAAACATGAATGCAAAATACTGGGTTAACGGTAGGGTTCTTGGGCATGTGGAGGAGCAGAGAGACCTTGGGGTCTATGTGCATAGATCATTGAAAGTTGCAACTCAAGTGGATAGGGCTGTGAAGAAGGCATATGGGGTGTTAGCGTTCATTAGCAGAGGGATTGAATTTAAGAGCCGTGAGGTGATGATGCAGCTGTACAGGACCTTGGTAAGGCCTCATTTGGAGTACTGTGTGCAGTTCTGGTCGCCTCATTTTAGGAAGGATGTGGAAGCCTTGGAGAGGGTGCAGAGGAGATTTACCAGGATGTTGCCTGGAATGGAGAATAAGTCTTACGAGGAAAGGCTGAACATTCTAGGCCTCTTCTCATTAGAACGGAGAAGGATGAGGGGTGACATGATAGAGGTTTATAAGATGATCAGGGGAATAGATAGGGTAGACAGTCAGAAACTCTTTCCCCGGGTGGAGCAAAGCGTTACAAGGGGTCATAAATTTAAGGTGAAGGGTGGGAGATATAAGGGGGATGTCAGGGGAAGGTTCTTTACCCAGAGAGTGGTCGAGGCATGGAATGCCTTGCCCGGGGAAGTTGTTGAGTCAGAAACTTTAGGGACTTTCAAAAGGCTTTTGGATAGGTATATGGATAAAGGAGAATGATGGGGTATAGATTAAATTGTCCTTGACAGAGGACAAAGGATCGGCACAACATTGTGGGCCGAAGGGCCTGTTCTGTGCTGTATGTTCTATGTTCTATGTTCTATGTTCTATGTCTCCCTCGCAGTCTCTCTCGCTGTGTCCCTCGCAGTCTCTCTCACAGGCTCTGTCGCTGTCTCCCTCGCTGTCTCCCTCGCTGCCTCCCTCGCAGTCTCTCGAAGTCTCTCTCGCTGTCTCTCTCGCTGTCTCTCTCGCTGTCTCTCTCGCTGTCTACCTCGCTGTCTACCTCGCTGTCTCCTTCGCTGTCTCCCTCGCTGTCTCCCTCGCTGTCTCCCTCGCTGTCTCCCTCGCTGTCTCCCTCGCTCTCTCCCTCGCTCTCTCCCTCGCTCTCTCCCTCGCTCTCTCTCTCGCTCTCTCTCTCGCTCTCTCTCTCGCCGTCTCCCTCGCCATCTCAATCGCTGTCTCCCTCGCATTCTCTCTCGCAGTGTCAATCGCTGTATCCGTCGCTGTCTCTCTCACTATCTCCATAGCAGTCTCTCTCGCAGTTTCTCTCGCTTTCTCCCTCGCAGTCTCTCTCGCTGTCTCTCTCGCAGTCTCTCTCGCTGTCTCCCTCGCTGTCTCCCTCACAGTCTCTCTTGCTGTCTCCCTCGCAGTCTCTCGCAGAGTCTCTCTCGCAGTCTCTCTCGCAGTCTCCCTCGCAGTCTCTCTCGCTGTCTCCCTCGCAGTCTCTCTCGCTGTCTCCCTCACAGTCTCTATCGCTGTCTCCCTCGCAGTCTCTCTCGCAGTCTCTCTCGCTTTCTCCCTCGCTCTCTCCCTCGCAGACTCTCTCGCTGTCTCCCTCGCAGTCTCCCTCGCAGTCTCCCTCGCTGTCTCCCTCGCTGTCTCCCTCGCTGTCTCCCTCGCTGTCTCTCTCAGTCTCTCTCGCTGTCTCCCTCTCAGTCTCCCTCTCAGTCTCCCTCTCAGTCTCCCTCTCAGTCTCCCTCTCAGTCTCTCTCTCAGTCTCTCTCTCAGTCTCTCTCTCAGTCTCTCTCGCATTCTCTCTCGCTGTCTCCCTCGCTGTCTCCCTCGCACTCTCTGGCTTTCTCTCTGGCTTTCTCTCTGGCTTTCTCTCTCGCAGTCCCTCTCACTGTCTCTCTCGCTGTCTCCCTCACAGTCTCCCTCACAGTCTCTCTCGCTGCCTCTCTCGCCGTCTCCCTCGCAGTCTCTCTCGAAGTCTCTCTCGCTGTCTCCCTCGCTCTCTCTCTCGCTCTCTCTCTCGCTCTCTCTCTCGCCGTCGCCCTCGCCGTCTCCCTCGCCATCTCCCTCGCAGTCACTCTCGCAGTCTCTCTCGCTGTATCCCTCGCTGTCTCTCTCGCTATCTCCATAGCAGTCTCTCTCGCAGTCTCCCTCACAGTCTCCCTCGCTGTCTCCCTCGCTGTCTCCCTCGCAGTCTCTCTCGCAGTCTCTCTCGCAGTCTCTCTCGCAGTCTCTCTCGCAGTCTCTCTCGCAGTCTCTCTCGCTGTCTCCCTCGCTATCTCCCTCGCTGTCTCTCTCGCTGTCTCCCTTGCAGTCTCTCTCGCAGTCTCTCTCGCTTTCTCCCTCGCAGTCTCTCTCGCAGTCTCTCTCGCTGTCTCCCTCGCTTTCTCCCTCGCTTTCTCCCTCGCTGTCTCTCTCGCTGGTCTCTCTTGCTGTCTCTCTCGCTGTCTCCCTCGCAGTCTCTCTTGCAGTCTCTCTCGCTGTCTCCCTCGCTGTCTCCCTCGCTGTCTCCCTCGCTGTCTCCCTCGCTGTCTCCCTCGCTGTCTCCCTCGCTGTCTCCCTCGCTGTGTCCCTCGCTCTCTCCCTCACTGTCTCCCTTGCCGTCTCTCTCGCAGTCTCTCTCGCTGTCTTCCTCGCAGTTTCTCTCGCTGTCTCCCTCGCTGTCTCCCTCGCTGTCTCCCTCGCTGTCTCCCTCGCTGTCTCCCTCGCTGTCTCCCTCGCTGTCTCCCTCGCTGCCTCCCTCGCTGTCTCCCTAGCAGTCGCTCTCGCAGTCGCTCTCGCAGTCTCTCTCGCAGTCTCTCTCGCTGTCTCCCTCGCTGTCTCCCTCGCTGTCTCCCTCGCTGCCTCCCTCGCAGTATCTCTCGAAGTCTCTCTCGCTGTCTCTCTCGCTGTCTCCCTCGCTGTCTCCCTCGCTGTCTCCCTCGCTGTCTCCCTCGCTGTCTCTCTCGCTCTCTCTCTCGCCGTCTCCCTCGCAGTCTCTCTCGCAGTGTCTCTCGCTGTATCCCTCGCTGTCTCTCTCGCTATTTCCCTAGCAGTCTCTCTCGCAGTTTCTCTCGCTTTCTCCCTCGCATTCTCTCTCGCTGTCTCCCTCGCAGTCTCTCTCGCAGTCTCTCTCGCAGTCTCTCTCGCAGTCTCCCTCGCAGTCTCCCTCGCAGTCTCTCTCGCAGTCTCTCTCGCAGTCTCTCTCGCAGTCTCTCTCGCTGTCTCCCTCGCTGTCTCCCTCGCTGTCTCCCTCACAGTTTCTTTCGCTGTCTCCCTCGCAGTCTCCCTCGCAGTCTCCCTCGCAGTCTCCCTCGCAGTCTCCCTCGCAGTCTCTCTCGCAGTCTCTCTCACTGTCTCCCTCGCAGTCTCTATCGCTGTCTCTATCGCTGTCTCCCTCGCAGTCTCTCTCGCAGTCTCTCTCGCTTTCTCCCTCGCTCTCTCCCTCGCAGACTCTCTCGCTGTCTCCCTCGCAGTCTCTCTCGCATTCTCTTTCGCTGTCCCTCTCGTTGTCTCTCTCGTTGTCTCCCTCGCTGTCTCCCTCACAGTCTCTCTCGCTGTCTCCCTGGATGTCTCCCTCTCAGTCTCTCTCGATGTCTCTCTCGATGTCTCCCTCGCTGTCTCCCTCTCAGTCTCTCTCTCAGTCTCTCTCGCATTCTCTCTCGCTGTCTCCCTCGCTGTCTCCCTCGCACTCTCTGGCTTTCTCTCTCGCAGTCCCTCTCACTATCTCTCTCGCAGTCTCTCTCGCAGTCTCTCTCGCAGTCTCTCTCGCTGTCTCCCTCACAGTCTCCCTCACAGTCTCTCTCGCTGTCTCTCTCGCTGTCTCTCTCGCTGTCTCTCTCGCCGTCTCCCTCGCAGTCTCTCTCGAAGTCTCTCTCGCTGTCTCCCTCGCTGTCTCTCTCGCTGTCGCTCTCACCGTCTCCCTCGCTGTCTCCCTCGCAGTCTCTCTCGCTGTCTCCCTCGCTGTCTCCCTCACAGTCTCTCTTGCTGTCTCCCTCGCAGTCTCTCGCAGAGTCTCTCTCGCAGTCTCTCTCGCAGTCTCCCTCGCTGTCTCCCTCGCTGTCTCCCTCGCAGTCTCTCTCGCTGTCTCTCTCACTGTCTCCCTCGCAGTCTCTATCGCTGTCTCCCTCGCAGTCTCTCTCGCAGTCTCTCTCGCTTTCTCCCTCGCTCTCTCCCTCGCAGACTCTCTCGCTGTCTCCCTCGCAGTCTCCCTCGCAGTCTCCCTCGCTGTCTCCCTCGCAGTCTCCCTCGCTGTCTCCCTCGCTGTCTCTCTCGCTGTCTCTCTCAGTCTCTCTCGCTGTCTCCCTCTCAGTCTCCCTCTCAGTCTCCCTCTCAGTCTCCCTCTCAGTCTCCCTCTCAGTCTCTCTCTCAGTCTCTCTCTCAGTCTCTCTCTCAGTCTCTCTCGCATTCTCTCTCGCTGTCTCCCTCGCTGTCTCCCTCGCACTCTCTGGCTTTCTCTCTGGCTTTCTCTCTCGCTTTCTCTCTCGCAGTCCCTCTCACTGTCTCTCTCGCTGTCTCCCTCACAGTCTCCCTCACCGTCTCTCTCACTGCCTCTCTCGCTGCCTCTCTCGCCGTCTCCCTCGCAGTCTCTCTCGAAGTCTCTCTCGCTGTCTCCCTCGCTCTCTCTCTCGCTCTCTCTCTCGCTCTCTCTCTCGCTCTCTCTCTCGCCGTCGCGCTCGCCGTCTCCCTCGCCGTCTCCCTCGCAGTCACTCTCGCAGTCTCTCTCGCTGTATCCCTCGCTGTCTCTCTCGCTATCTCCATAGCAGTCTCTCTCGCAGTCTCCCTCACAGTCTCCCTCGCTGTCTCCCTCGCTGTCTCCCTCGCAGTCTCTCTCGCAGTCTCTCTCGCAGTCTCTCTCGCAGTCTCTCTCGCAGTCTCTCTCGCAGTCTCTCTCGCTGTCTCCCTCGCTATCTCCCTCGCTGTCTCTCTCGCTGTCTCCCTTGCAGTCTCTCTCGCAGTCTCTCTCGCTGTCTCCCTCGCTTTCTCCCTCGCTTTCTCCCTCGCTGTCTCTCTCGCTGTCTCTCTCGCTGTCTCTCTTGCTGTCTCTCTCGCTGTCTCTCTCGCTGTCTCCCTCGCAGTCTCTCTTGCAGTCTCTCTCGCTGTCTCCCTCGCTGTCTCCCTCGCTGTCTCCCTCGCTGTCTCCCTCGCTGTCTCTGTCGCTGTGTCCCTCGCTCTCTCCCTCGCAGTCTCCCTCACTGTCTCCCTTGCCGTCTCTCTCGCAGTCTCTCTCGCTGTCTTCCTCGCAGTTTCTCTCGCTGTCTCCCTCGCTGTCTCCCTCGCTGTCTCCCTCGCTGTCTCCCTCGCTGCCTCCCTCGCTGTCTCCCTAGCAGTCGCTCTCGCAGTCGCTCTCGCTGTCTCTCTCGCAGTCTCTCTCGCAGTCTCTCTCGCTGTCTCCCTCGCTGTCTCCCTCGCTGTCTCGCTCGCTGCCTCCCTCGCAGTATCTCTCGAAGTCTCTCTCGCTGTCTCCCTCGCTGTCTCCCTCGCTGTCTCCCTCGCTGTCTCCCTCACTGTCTCTCTCGCTCTCTCTCTCGCCGTCTCCCTCGCAGTCTCTCTCGCAGTGTCTCTCGCTGTATCCCTCGCTGTCTCTCTCGCTATTTCCCTAGCAGTCTCTCTCGCAGTTTCTCTCGCTTTCTCCCTCGCATTCTCTCTCGCTGTCTCCCTCGCAGTCTCTCTCGCAGTCTCTCTCGCAGTCTCTCTCGCAGTCTCCCTCGCAGTCTCCCTCGCAGTCTCCCTCGCAGTCTCCCTCGCAGTCTCCCTCGCAGTCTCTCTCGCAGTCTCTCTCGCTGTCTCCCTCGCTGTCTCCCTCGCTGTCTCCCTCACAGTCTCTTTCGCTGTCTCCCTCGCAGTCTCCCTCGCAGTCTCCCTCGCAGTCTCCCTCGCAGTCTCTCTCGCAGTCTCTCTCACTGTCTCCCTCGCAGTCTCTATCGCTGTCTCTATCGCTGTCTCCCTCGCAGTCTCTCTCACAGTCTCTCTCGCTTTCTCCCTCGCTCTCTCCCTCGCAGACTCTCTCGCTGTCTCCCTCGCAGTCTCTCTCGCATTCTCTTTCGCTGTCTCTCTCGTTGTCTCTCTCGTTGTCTACCTCGCTGTCTCCCTCACAGTCTCTCTCGCTGTCTCCCTCGCAGTCACCCTGGATGTCTCCCTCTCAGTCTCTCTCGATGTCTCTCTCGATGTCTCTCTCGCTGTCTCCCTCGCTGTCTCCCTCTCAGTCTCTCTCTCAGTCTCTCTCGCATTCTCTCTCGCTGTCTCCCTCGCTGTCTCCCTCGCACTCTCTGGCTTTCTCTCTCGCAGTCCCTCTCACTATCTCTCTCGCAGTCTCTCTCGCAGTCTCTCTCGCAGTCTCTCTCGCAGTCTCTCTCACAGTCTCTCTCGCTGTCTCCCTCACAGTCTCCCTCACAGTCTCTCTCGCTGTCTCTCTCGCCGTCTCCCTCGCAGTCTGTCTCGCAGTTTCTCTCGCTGTATCCCTCGCTGTCTCTCTCGCTATCTCCATAGCAGTCTCTCTCGCAGTCTCCCTCACAGTCTCCCTCGCTGTCTCCCTCACAGTCTCTCTTGCTGTCTCCCTCGCAGTCACCCTGGATGTCTCTCTTGCAGTCTCTCTCGCATTCTCTTTCGCTGTCTCTCTCGATGTCTCTCTCCTTGTCTCCCTCGCTGTCTCCCTCGCTGTCTCCCTCGCTGTCTCCCTCACTGTCTCCCTCGCTGTCTCCCTCGCTGTCTCCCTCTCAGTCTCCCTCTCAGTCTCCCTCTCAGTCTCTCTCTCAGTCTCTCTCTCAGTCTCTCTCTCAGTCTCTCTCGCATTCTCTCTCGCTGTCTCCCTCGCTGTCTCCCTCGCACTCTCTGGCTTTCTCTCTGGCTTTCTCTCTGGCTTTCTCTCTCGCAGTCCCTCTCACTGTCTCTCTCGCTGTCTCCCTCACAGTCTCCCTCACCGTCTCTCTCACTGCCTCTCTCGCTGTCTCTCTCGCCGTCTCCCTCGCAGTCTCTCTCGAAGTCTCTCTCGCTGTCTCCCTCGCTCTCTCTCTCGCTCTCTCTCTCGCTCTCTCTCTCGCCGTCGCCCTCGCCGTCTCCCTCGCCGTCTCCCTCGCAGTCACTCTCGCAGTCTCTCTCGCTGTATCCCTCGCTGTCTCTCTCGCTATCTCCATAGCAGTCTCTCTCGCAGTCTCCCTCACAGTCTCCCTCGCTGTCTCCCTCGCTGTCTCCCTCGCAGTCTCTCTCGCAGTCTCTCTCGCAGTCTCTCTCGCCGTCTCCCTCGCAGTCTGTCTCGCAGTTTCTCTCGCTGTATCCCTCGCTGTCTCTCTCGCTATCTCCATAGCAGTCTCTCTCGCAGTCTCCCTCACAGTCTCCCTCGCTGTCTCCCTCACAGTCTCTCTTGCTGTCTCCCTCGCAGTCACCCTGGATGTCTCTCTTGCAGTCTCTCTCGCATTCTCTTTCGCTGTCTCTCTCGATGTCTCTCTCCTTGTCTCCCTCGCTGTCTCCCTCGCTGTCTCCCTCGCTGTCTCCCTCACTGTCTCCCTCGCTGTCTCCCTCGCTGTCTCCCTCTCAGTCTCCCTCTCAGTCTCCCTCTCAGTCTCTCTCTCAGTCTCTCTCTCAGTCTCTCTCTCAGTCTCTCTCGCATTCTCTCTCGCTGTCTCCCTCGCTGTCTCCCTCGCACTCTCTGGCTTTCTCTCTGGCTTTCTCTCTCGCTTTCTCTCTCGCAGTCCCTCTCACTGTCTCTCTCGCTGTCTCCCTCACAGTCTCCCTCACCGTCTCTCTCACTGCCTCTCTCGCTGTCTCTCTCGCCGTCTCCCTCGCAGTCTCTCTCGAAGTCTCTCTCGCTGTCTCCCTCGCTCTCTCTCTCGCTCTCTCTCTCGCTCTCTCTCTCGCCGTCGCCCTCGCCGTCTCCCTCGCCGTCTCCCTCGCAGTCACTCTCGCAGTCTCTCTCGCTGTATCCCTCGCTGTCTCTCTCGCTATCTCCATAGCAGTCTCTCTCGCAGTCTCCCTCACAGTCTCCCTCGCTGTCTCCCTCGCTGTCTCCCTCGCAGTCTCTCTCGCAGTCTCTCTCGCAGTCTCTCTCGCAGTCTCTCTCGTAGTCTCTCTCGCTGTCTCCCTCGCTATCTCCCTCGCTGTCTCTCTCGCTGTCTCCCTTGCAGTCTCTCTCGCAGTCTCTCTCGCTTTCTCCCTCGCAGTCTCTCTCGCAGTCTCTCTCGCTTTCTCCCTCGCTGTCTCTCTCGCAGTCTCTCTCGCAGTCTCTCTCGCAGTCTCTCTCGCTGTCTCCCTCGCTTTCTCCCTCGCTTTCTCCCTCGCTGTCTCTCTCGCTGTCTCTCTCGCTGTCTCTCTTGCTGTCTCTCTCGATGTCTCTCTCGCTGTCTCCCTCGCAGTCTCTCTTGCAGTCTCTCTCGCTGTCTCCCTCGCTGTCTCCCTCGCTGTCTCCCTCGCTGTCTCCCTCGCTGTGTCCCTCGCTCTCTCCCTCGCAGTCTCCCTCGCTGTCTCCCTTGCCGTCTCCCTCTCAGTCTCTCTCTCAGTCTCTCTCGCATTCTCTCTCGCTGTCTCCCTCGCTGTCTCCCTCGCACTCTCTGGCTTTCTCTCTCGCAGTCCCTCTCACTGTCTCTCTCGCAGTCTCTCTCGCAGTCTCTCTCGCTGTCTCTCTCGCTGTCTCCCTCACAGTCTCCCTCACAGTCTCTCTCGCTGCCTCTCTCGCTGTCTCTCTCGCCGTCTCCCTCGCAGTCTCTCTCGAAGTCTCTCTCGAAGTCTCTCTCGCTGTCTCCCTCGCTGTCTCTCTCGCACTCTCTCTCGCCGTCGCCCTCGCCGTCTCCCTCGCCATCTCCCTCGCAGTCACTCTCGCAGTCTCTCTCGCTGTATCCCTCGCTGTCTCTCTCGCTATCTCCATAGCAGTCTCTCTCGCAGTCTCCCTCACAGTCTCCCTCGCTGTCTCCCTCGCAGTCTCTCTCGCTATCTCCCTCGCTATCTCCCTCGCTGTCTCTCTCGCTGTCTCCCTTGCAGTCTCCCTCGCAGTCTCTCTCGCTTTCTCTCTCGCAGTCTCTCTCGCAGTCTCTCTCGCAGTCTCTCTCGCAGTCTCTCTCGCAGTCTCTCTCGCAGTCTCTCTCGCTTTCTCCCTCGCAGTCTCCCTCGCAGTCTCTCTCGCAGTCTCTCTCGCAGTCTCTCTCGCAGTCTCTCTCGCAGTCTCTCTCGCAGTCTTCCTCGCAGTTTCTCTCGCTGTCTCCCTCGCTGTCTCCCTCGCAGTCTCTCTTGCAGTCTCTCTTGCAGTCTCCCTCGCTGTCTCCCTCGCTGTCTCCCTCGCTGTCTCCCTCGCTGTCTCCCTCGCTCTCTCTCTCGCTCTCTCTCTCGCTCTCTCTCTCGCCGTCTCCCTCGCCGTCTCAATCGCTGTCTCCCTCGCATTCTCTCTCGCAGTGTCTATCGCTGTATCCCTCGCTGTCTCTCTCACTATCTCCATAGCAGTCTCTCTCGCAGTTTCTCTCGCAGTCTCTCTCGCAGTCTCTCTCGCTGTATCCCTCGCTGTCTCTCTCGCTATCTCCATAGCAGTCTCTCTCACAGTCTCCCTCACAGTCTCTCTCGCAGTCTCTCTCGCTGTCTCCCTCGCTGTCTCCCTCACAGTCTCTTTCGCTGTCTCCCTCGCAGTCTCCCTCGCAGTCTCCCTCGCAGTCTCCCTCGCAGTCTCCCTCGCAGTCTCTCTCGCAGTCTCTCTCACTGTCTCCCTCGCAGTCTCTATCGCTGTCTCTATCGCTGTCTCCCTCGCAGTCTCTCTCGCAGTCTCTCTCGCTTTCTCCCTCGCTCTCTCCCTCGCAGACTCTCTCGCTGTCTCCCTCGCAGTCTCTCTCGCATTCTCTTTCGCTGTCCCTCTCGTTGTCTCTCTCGTTGTCTCCCTCGCTGTCTCCCTCACAGTCTCTCTCGCTGTCTCCCTGGATGTCTCCCTCTCAGTCTCTCTCGATGTCTCTCTCGATGTCTCTCTCGCTGTCTCCCTCGCTGTCTCCCTCTCAGTCTCTCTCTCAGTCTCTCTCGCATTCTCTCTCGCTGTCTCCCTCGCTGTCTCCCTCGCACTCTCTGGCTTTCTCTCTCGCAGTCCCTCTCACTATCTCTCTCGCAGTCTCCCTCTCAGTCTCTCTCTCAGTCTCTCTCGCATTCTCTCTCGCTGTCTCCCTCGCTGTCTCCCTCGCACTCTCTGGCTTTCTCTTTCGCAGTCCCTCTCACTATCTCTCTCGCAGTCTCTCTCGCTGTCTCTCTCGCTGTCTCTCTCGCCGTCTCCCTCGCAGTCTCTCTCGAAGTCTCTCTCGCTGTCTCCCTCGCTGTCTCTCTCGCTGTCGCTCTCACCGTCTCCCTCGCTGTCTCCCTCGCAGTCTCTCTCGCTGTCTCCCTCGCTGTCTCCCTCGCTGTCTCCCTCACAGTCTCTCTTGCTGTCTCCCTCGCAGTCTCTCGCAGAGTCTCTCTCGCAGTCTCTCTCGCAGTCTCCCTCGCAGTCTCTCTCGCTGTCTCCCTCGCAGTCTCTCTCGCTGTCTCTCTCGCTGTCTCCCTCGCAGTCTCTCTCGCAGTCTCTCTCGCTTTCTCCCTCGCTCTCTCCCTCGCAGACTCTCTCGCTGTCTCCCTCGCAGTCTCCCTCGCAGTCTCCCTCGCTGTCTCCCTCGCTGTCTCCCTCGCTGTCTCTCTCGCTGTCTCTCGCTGTCTCTCTCAGTCTCTCTCGCTGTCTCCCTCTCAGTCTCCCTCTCAGTCTCCCTCTCAGTCTCCCTCTCAGTCTCTCTCTCAGTCTCTCTCTCAGTCTCTCTCTCAGTCTCTCTCTCAGTCTCTCTCGCATTCTCTCTCCCTGTCTCCCTCGCTGTCTCCCTCGCACTCTCTGGCTTTCTCTCTGGCTTTCTCTCTCGCTTTCTCTCTCGCAGTCCCTCTCACTGTCTCTCTCGCTGTCTCCCTCACAGTCTCCCTCACCGTCTCTCTCACTGCCTCTCTCGCTGCCTCTCTCGCCGTCTCCCTCGCAGTCTCTCTCGAAGTCTCTCTCGCTGTCTCCCTCGCTCTCCCTCTCGCTCTCTCTCTCGCTCTCTCTCTCGCTCTCTCTCTCGCCGTCTCCCTCGCCGTCTCCCTCGCCGTCTCCCTCGCAGTCACTCTCGCAGTCTCTCTAGCTGTATCCCTCGCTGTCTCTCTCGCTATCTCCATAGCAGTCTCTCTCGCAGTCTCCCTCACAGTCTCCCTCGCTGTCTCCCTCGCTGTCTCCCTCGCAGTCTCTCTCGCAGTCTCTCTCGCAGTCTCTCTCGCAGTCTCTCTCGCAGTCTCTCTCGCAGTCTCTCTCGCTGTCTCCCTCGCTATCTCCCTCGCTGTCTCTCTCGCTGTCTCCCTTGCAGTCTCTCTCGCAGTCTCTCTCGCTTTCTCCCTCGCAGTCTCTCTCGCTGTCTCCCTCGCTTTCTCCCTCGCTTTCTCCCTCGCTGTCTCTCTCGCTGTCTCTCTCGCTGTCTCTCTTGCTGTCTCTCTCGCTGTCTCTCTCGCTGTCTCCCTCGCAGTCTCTCTTGCAGTCTCTCTCGCTGTCTCCCTCGCTGTCTCCCTCGCTGTCTCCCTCACTGTCTCCCTCGCTGTCTCCCTCGCTGTGTCCCTCGCTCTCTCCCTCGCAGTCTCCCTCACTGTCTCCCTTGCCGTCTCTCTCGCAGTCTCTCTCGCTGTCTTCCTCGCAGTTTCTCTCGCTGTCTCCCTCGCTGTCTCCCTCGCTGTCTCCCTCGCTGTCTCCCTCGCTGCCTCCCTCGCTGTCTCCCTAGCAGTCGCTCTCGCAGTCGCTCTCGCAGTCTCTCTCGCAGTCTCTCTCGCAGTCTCTCTCGCTGTCTCCCTCGCTGTCTCCCTCGCTGCCTCCCTCGCAGTATCTCTCGAAGTCTCTCTCGCTGTCTCCCTCGCTGTCTCCCTCGCTGTCTCCCTCGCTGTCTCCCTCGCTGTCTCTCTCGCTGTCTCTCTCGCCGTCTCCCTCGCAGTCTCTCTCGCAGTGTCTCTCGCTGTATCCCTCGCTGTCTCTCTCGCTATTTCCCTAGCAGTCTCTCTCGCAGTTTCTCTCGCTTTCTCCCTCGCATTCTCTCTCGCTGTCTCCCTCGCAGTCTCTCTCGCAGTCTCTCTCGCAGTCTCTCTCGCAGTCTCCCTCGCAGTCTCTCTCGCAGTCTCTCTCACAGTCTCTCTCGCTGTCTCCCTCGCTGTCTCCCTCGCTGTCTCCCTCACAGTCTCTTTCGCTGTCTCCCTCGCAGTCTCCCTCGCAGTCTCCCTCGCAGTCTCCCTCGCAGTCTCTCTCGCAGTCTCTCTCGCTTTCTCCCTCGCTCTCTCCCTCGCAGACTCTCTCGCTGTCTCCCTCGCAGTCTCTCTCGCATTCTCTTTCGCTGTCTCTCTCGTTGTCTCTCTCGTTGTCTCCCTCGCTGTCTCCCTCACAGTCTCTCTCGCTGTCTCCCTCGCAGTCACCCTGGATGTCTCCCTCTCAGTCTCTCTCGATGTCTCTCTCGATGTCTCTCTCGATGTCTCTCTCGCTGTCTCCCTCGCTGTCTCCCTCTCAGTCTCTCTCTCAGTCTCTCTCGCATTCTCTCTCGCTGTCTCCCTCGCTGTCTCCCTCGCACTCTCTGGCTTTCTCTCTCGCAGTCCCTCTCACTATCTCTCTCGCAGTCTCTCTCGCAGTCTCTCTCGCAGTCTCTCTCGCTGTCTCCCTCACAGTCTCCCTCACAGTCTCTCTCGCTGTCTCTCTCGCCGTCTCCCTCGCAGTCTGTCTCGCAGTTTCTCTCGCTGTATCCCTCGCTGTCTCTCTCGCTATCTCCCTCGCAGTCTCTCTTGCAGTCTCTCTCGCTGTCTCCCTCACTGTCTCCCTCGCTGTCTCCCTCGCTGTCTCCCTCGCTGTCTCCCTCGCTGTCTCCCTCGCTGTGTCCCTCGCTCTCTCCCTCGCAGTCTCCCTCACTGTCTCCCTTGCCGTCTCTCTCGCAGTCTCTCTCGCTTTCTTCCTCGCAGTTTCTCTCGCTGTCTCCCTCGCTGTCTCCCTCGCTGTCTCCCTCGCTGTCTCCCTCGCTGTCTCCCTCGCTGTCTCCCTCGCTGTCTCCCTAGCAGTCGCTCTCGCAGTCGCTCTCGCAGTCGCTCTCGCAGTCGCTCTCGCAGTCTCTCTCGCAGTCTCTCTCGCTGTCTCCCTCGCTGTCTCCCTCGCTGTCTCCCTCGCTGTCTCCCTCGCTGCCTCCCTCGCAGTATCTCTCGAAGTCTCTCTCGCTGTCTCCCTCGCTGTCTCCCTCGCTGTCTCTCTCGCTGTCTCTCTCGCCGTCTCCCTCGCAGTCTCTCTCGCAGTGTCTCTCGCTGTATCCCTCGCTGTCTCTCTCGCTATTTCCCTAGCAGTCTCTCTCGCAGTTTCTCTCGCTTTCTCCCTCGCATTCTCTCTCGCTGTCTCCCTCGCAGTCTCCCTCGCAGTCTCTCTCGCAGTCTCTCTCGCAGTCTCCCTCGCAGTCTCCCTCGCAGTCTCCCTCGCAGTCTCTCTCGCAGTCTCTCTCGCAGTCTCTCTCGCAGTCTCTCTCGCTGTCTCCCTCGCTGTCTCCCTCGCTGTCTCCCTCACAGTCTCTTTCGCTGTCTCCCTCACAGTCTCTTTCGCTGTCTCTTTCGCTGTCTCTCTCGTTGTCTCTCTCGTTGTCTCTCTCGATGTCTCTCTCATTGTCTCCCTCGCTGTTTCCCTCGCTGTCTCCCTCTCAGTCTCTCTCTCAGTCTCTCTCTCAGTCTCTCTCTCAGTCTCTCTCTCAGTCTCTCTCGCTGTCTCCCTCGCACTCTCTGGCTTTCTCTCTCGCTTTCTCTCTCGCAGTCCCTCTCACTGTCTCTCTCGCAGTCTCTCTCGCAGTCTCTCTCGCTGTCTCCCTCACAGTCTCCCTCACAGTCTCCCTCACAGTCTCTCTCGCTGTCTCTCTCGCTGTCTCTCTCGCCGTCTCCCTCGCAGTCTCTCTCGCTGTCTATCTCGCCGTCTCCCTCGCAGTCTCTCTCGAAGTCTCTCTCGCTGTCTCCCTCGCTGTCTCTCTCGCTATCTCCATAGCAGTCTCTCTCGCAGTCTCCCTCACAGTCTCCCTCGCTGTCTCCCTCACAGTCTCTCTCGCTGTCTCCCTCGCTGTCACCCTGGATGTCTCCCTCTCAGTCTCTCTCGATGTCTCTCTCGATGTCTCTCTCGTTGTCTCCCTCGCTGTCTCCCTCTCAGTCTCTCTCTCAGTCTCTCTCGCATTCTCTCTCGCTGTCTCCCTCGCTGTCTCCCTCGCACTCTCTGGCTTTCTCTCTCGCAGTCCCTCTCACTGTCTCTCTCGCAGTCTCTCTCGCAGTCTCTCTCGCTGTCTCTCTCGCTGTCTCTCTCGCTGTCTCCCTCACAGTCTCCCTCACAGTCTCTCTCGCTGCCTCTCTCGCTGTCTCTCTCGCCGTCTCCCTCGCAGTCTCTCTCGAAGTCTCTCTCGAAGTCTCTCTCGCTGTCTCCCTCGCTGTCTCTCTCGCTCTCTCTCTCGCCGTCGCCCTCGCCGTCTCCCTCGCCATCTCCCTCGCAGTCACTCTCGCAGTCTCTCTCGCTGTATCCCTCGCTGTCTCTCTCGCTATCTCCATAGCAGTCTCTCTCGCAGTCTCCCTCACAGTCTCCCTCGCTGTCTCCCTCGCAGTCTCTCTCGCTATCTCCCTCGCTATCTCCCTCGCTATCTCCCTCGCTGTCTCTCTCGCTGTCTCCCTTGCAGTCTCCCTTGCAGTCTCCCTCGCAGTCTCTCTCGCTTTCTCTCTCGCAGTCTCTCTCGCAGTCTCTCTCGCAGTCTCTCTCGCAGTCTCTCTCGCTTTCTCCCTCGCAGTCTCTCTCGCAGTCTCTCTCGCAGTCTCTCTCGCAGTCTCTCTCGCAGTCTCTCTCGCAGTCTCTCTCGCAGTCTTCCTCGCAGTTTCTCTCGCTGTCTCCCTCGCTGTCTCCCTCGCAGTCTCTCTTGCAGTCTCTTTTGCAGTCTCCCTCGCTGTCTCCCTCGCTGTCTCCCTCGCTGTCTCCCTCGCTGTCTCCCTCGCTGTCTCCCTCGCTGTCTCCCTCGCTCTCTCTCTCGCTCTCTCTCTCGCCGTCTCCCTCGCCGTCTCAATCGCTGTCTCCCTCGCATTCTCTCTCGCAGTGTCTATCGCTGTATCCCTCGCTGTCTCTCTCACTATCTCCATAGCAGTCTCTCTCGCAGTTTCTCTCGCAGTCTCTCTCGCAGTCTCTCTCGCTGTATCCCTCGCTGTCTCTCTCGCTATCTCCATAGCAGTCTCTCTCACAGTCTCCCTCACAGTCTCTCTCGCAGTCTCTCTCGCTGTCTCTCTCGCTGTCTCTCTCGCTGTCTCTCTCGCTCTCTCCCTTGCAGTCTCTCTTGCAGTCTCTCTTGCAGTCTCTCTTGCAGTCTCTCTTGCAGTCTCTCTCGCTGTCTCCCTCGCTGTGTCTCTCGCTCTCTCCCTCGCTGTCTCCCTCGCTGTCTCCCTCGCTGTCTCCCTCGCTGTCTCACGCGATCTCTCTCGCATTCTCTCTCGTTGTCTCCCTCGCAGTCTCTCTCGCTGTGTCCCTCGCAGTCTCTCTCACAGGCTCTGTCGCTGTCTCTGTCGCTGTCTCCCTTGCTGTCTCCCTCGCTGTCTCCCTCGCTGCCTCCCTCACAGTCTCTCTCGAAGTCTCTTTCGCTGTATCCCTCGCTGTCTCTCTCACTATCTCCATAGCAGTCTCCCTCGCAGTCTCCCTCACTGTCTCCCTCGCAGTCTCTCTCGCAGTCTCTCTCGCAGTCTCTCTCGCAGTCTCTCTCGCTATCTCCCTCGCTATCTCCCTCGCTGTCTCTCTCGCTGTCTCCCTTGCAGTCTCTCTTGCAGTCTCTCTCGCTTTCTCCCTCGCAGTCTCCCTCGCAGTCTCCCTCGCAGTCTCCCTCGCAGTCTCTCTCGCAGTCTTCCTCGCAGTTTCTCTCGCAGTTTCTCTCGCTGTCTCCCTCGCTGTCTCCCTCGCAGTCTCTCTTGCAGTCTCCCTCGCTGTCTCCCTCGCTGTCTCCCTCGCTGTCTCCCTCGCTGTCTCTCTCGCAGTCTCCCTCGCTATCTCCCTCGCTGTCTCTTTCGCTGTCTCACGCGATCTCTCTCGCATTCTCTCTCGTTGTCTCCCTCGCAGTCTCTCTCGCTGTGTCCCTCGCAGTCTCTCACACAGGCTCTGTCGCTGTCTCCCTCGCTGTCTCCCTCGCTGCCTCCCTCGCAGTCTCTCGAAGTCTCTCTCGCTGTCTCTCTCGCTGTCTACCTCGCTGTCTACCTCGCTGTCTCACTCGCTGTCTCCCTCGCTGTCTCCCTCGCTGTCTCCCTCGCTGTCTCCCTCGCTGTCTCCCTCGCTGTCTCCCTCGCTCTCTCCCTCGCTCTCTCCCTCGCTCTCTCCCTCGCTCTCTCTCTCGCTCTCTCTCTCGCTCTCTCTCTCGCCGTCTCCCTCGCCATCTCAATCGCTGTCTCCCTCGCATTCTCTCTCGCAGTGTCTATCGCTGTATCCGTCGCTGTCTCTCTCACTATCTCCATAGCAGTCTCTCTCGCAGTTTCTCTCGCTTTCTCCCTCGCAGTCTCTCTCGCAGTCTCTCTCGCTGTCTCCCTCGCTGTCTCCCTCTCATTCTCTCTTGCTGTCTCCCTCGCAGTCTCTCGCACAGTCTCTTCGCAGTCTCTCTCGCTGTCTCCCTCGCAGTCTCTCTCGCTGTCTCCCTCGCAAACTCTATCGCTGTCTCCCTCGCAGTTTCTCTCGCAGTCACTCTCGCAGTCTCTCTCGCTGTATCCCTCGCTGTCTCTCTCACTATCTCCATAGCAGTCTCTCTCGCAGTCTCCCTCACAGTCTCCCTCGCTGTCTCCCTCGCAGTCTCTCTCGCAGTCTCTCTCGCAGTCTCTCTCGCAGTCTCTCTCGCTATCTCCCTCGCTATCTCCCTCGCTGTCTCTCTCGCTGTCTCCCTTGCAGTCTCTCTCGCAGTCTCTCTCGCTTTCTCCCTCGCAGTCTCCCTCGCAGTCTCCCTCGCAGTCTCTCTCGCAGTCTTCCTCGCAGTTTCTCTCGCAGTTTCTCTCGCTGTCTCCCTCGCTGTCTCCCTCGCAGTCTCTCTTGCAGTCTCCCTCGCTGTCTCCCTCGCTGTCTCCCTCGCTGTCTCCCTCGCTGTCTCTCTCACAGTCTCCCTCGCTATCTCCCTCGCTGTCTCCCTCGCTGTCTCACGCGATCTCTCTCGCATTCTCTCTCGTTGTCTCCCTCGCAGTCTCTCTCGCTGTGTCCCTCGCAGTCTCTCTCACAGGCTCTGTCGCTGTCTCCCTCGCTGTCTCCCTCGCTGCCTCCCTCGCAGTCTCTCGAAGTCTCTCTCGCTGTCTCTCTCGCTGTCTCCCTCGCTGTCTCCCTCGCTGTCTCCCTCGCTGTCTCCCTCGCTGTCTCCCTCGCTCTCTCCCTCGCTCTCTCCCTCGCTCTCTCTCTCGCTCTCTCTCTCGCCGTCTCCCTCGCCATCTCAATCGCCGTCTCCCTCGTTGTCTCCCTCGCTGTCTCCCTCGCCGTCTCCCTTGCAGTCACTCTCTCTGTATCCCCGGCTGTCTCTCTCGCTATCTCCATAGCAGTCTCTCTCGCTGTCTCTGTCGCTGTCTCTGTCGCTGTCTCTGTCGCTGTCTCTGTCGCTGTCTCTGTCGCTGTCTCTGTCGCTGTCTCTGTCGCTGTCTCCCTCGCTGTCTCCCTCGCTGTCTCCCTCGCTTTCTCTCTCGCTCTCTCTCTCGCTCTCTCTCTCGCTGTCTCACTTGCAGTCTCCCTCGCAGTCTCTCTCGCTTTCTCCCTCGCAGTCTCTCTCGCAGTCTCTCTCGCAGTCTCCCTCGCTGTCTCCCTCGCTGTCTCCCTCGCTGTCTCCCTCGCTGTCTCCCTCGCTGTCTCCCTCGCTTTCTCTCTCGCTCTCTCTCTCGCTCTCTCTCTCGCTGTCTCACTTGCAGTCTCCCTCGCAGTCTCTCTCGCTTTCTCCCTCGCAGTCTCTCTCGCAGTCTCTCTCGCAGTCTCTCTCGCAGTCTCTCTCGCTTTCTCCCTCGCAGTCCCTCTCGCTGTCTCTCTCAATGTACTCTCGCTGTCTCCCTCGCTGTCTCACTGGCTCTATCCCTCGCTGTATCTCTCGCAGTCTCTCTCACAGTCTCTCTCGCTGTCTCTCTCGCAGTCTCTCTCACAGTCTCCCTCGCAGTCTCCCTCGCAGTCTCCCTCGCAGTCACTCTCGCAGACACTCTCGCAGTCACTCTCGCAGTCTCCCTCGCAGTCTCCCTTGCAGTCTCCCTCGCAGTCTCCCTCGCAGTCTCTCTCGCTGTCTCCCTCGCTGTTTCCCTCACAGTCTCTCTCGCTGTCTCCCTCGCAGTCTCTCTTGAAGTCGCTCTCGCTTTCTCCCTCGCTGTCTCTCTCGCAGTCCTTCTCGCAGTCCTTCTCGCAGTCCTTCTCGCAGTCTCTCTCGCTGTCTCCAGCGCTGTCTCCCTCGCTGTCTCCCTCGCTGTCTCCCTCGCTGTCTCCCACGCAGTCTCCCACGCAGTCTCCCACGCAGTCTCCCACGCAGTCTCCCACGCAGTCTCCCTCGCTGTCTCCCTCGCTCTCTCTCTCGCTCTCTCTCTTGCTCTCTCTCTCGCTCTCTCGCTCTCTCTCTCGCTCTCTCTCTCGCTCTCTCTCGCTCTCTCTCTCGCCGTCTCCCTCGCCGTCTCAATCGCTGTCTCCCTCGCATTCTCTCTCGCAGTGTCTATCGCTGTATCCCTCGCTGTCTCTCTCTCTATCTCCATAGCAGTCTCTCTCGCAGTTTCTCTCGCAGTCACTCTCGCAGTCTCTCTCGCTGTATCCCTCGCTGTCTCTCTCACTATCTCCATAGCAGTCTCTCTCGCAGTCTCCCTCACAGTCTCCCTCGCTTTCTCCCTCGCAGTCTCTCTCGCAGTCTCTCTCGCAGTCTCTCTCGCAGTCTCTCTCGCAGTCTCTCTCGCAGTCTCTCTCGCTATCTCCCTCGCTATCTCCCTCGCTGTCTCTCTCGCTGTCTCCCTTGCAGTCTCTCTCGCAGTCTCTCTCGCAGTCTCTCTCGCTTTCTCCCTCGCAGTCTCCCTCGCAGTCTCCCTCGCAGTCTCCCTCGCAGTCTCTCTCGCAGTCTTCCTCGCAGTTTCTCTCGCAGTTTCTCTCGCTGTCTCCCTCGCTGTCTCCCTCGCAGTCTCTCTTGCAGTCTCCCTCACTGTCTCCCTCGCTGTCTCCCTCGCTGTCTCCCTCGCTGTCTCTCTCGCAGTCTCCCTCGCTATCTCCCTCGCTGTCTCCCTCGCTGTCTCACGCGATCTCTCTTGCATTCTCTCTCGTTGTCTCCCTCGCAGTCTCTCTCGCTGTGTCCCTCGCAGTCTCTCTCACAGGCTCTGTCGCTGTCTCCCTCGCTGTCTCCCTCGCTGCCTCCCTCGCAGTCTCTCGAAGTCTCTCTCGCTGTCTCTCTCGCTGTCTACCTCGCTGTCTACCTCGCTGTCTCCCTCGCTGTCTCCCTCGCTGTCTCCCTCGCTGTCTCCCTCGCTCTCTCCCTCGCTCTCTCTCTCGCTCTCTCTCTCGCTCTCTCTCTCGCCGTCTCCCTCGCCATCTCAATCGCCGTCTCCCTCGCTGTCTCCCTCGCTGTCTCCCTCGCTGTCTCCCTCGCCGTCTCCCTCGCCGTCTCCCTTGCAGTCACTCTCTCTGTATCCCCGGCAGTCTCTGTCGCTGTCTCTGTCGCTGTCTCTGTCGCTGTCTCTGTCGCTGTCTCCCTCGCTGTCTCCCTCGCTGTCTCCCTCGCTTTCTCTCTCGCTCTCTCTCTCGCTGTCTCACTTGCAGTCTCCCTCGCAGTCTCTCTCGCTTTCTCCCTCGCAGTCTCTCTCGCAGTCTCTCTCGCAGTCTCCCTCGCTGTCTCCCTCGCTGTCTCCCTCGCTGTCTCCCTCGCTGTCTCCCTCGCTTTCTCTCTCGCTCTCTCTCTCGCTCTCTCTCTCGCTGTCTCACTTGCAGTCTCCCTCGCAGTCTCTCTCGCTTTCTCCCTCGCAGTCTCTCTCGCAGTCTCTCTCGCAGTCTCTCTCGCAGTCTCTCTCGCTTTCTCCCTCGCAGTCTCTCTAGCTGTCTCTCTCAATGTACTCTCGCTGTCTCCCTCGCTGTCTCACTCGCTCTATCCCTCGCTGTATCTCTCGCAGTCTCTCTCACAGTCTCTCTCGCTGTCTCTCTCGCAGTCTCTCTCGCAGTCTCCCTCGCAGTCTCCCTCGCAGTCTCCCTCGCAGTCACTCTCGCAGTCTCCCTCGCAGTCTCCCTCGCAGTCTCCCTCGCAGTCTCCCTCGCAGTCTCCCTCGCAGTCTCTCTCGGTGTCTCCCTCGCTGTTTCCCTCACAGTCTCTCTCGCTGTCTCCCTCGCAGTCTCTCTCGAAGTCGCTCTCGCTTTCTCCCTCGCTGTCTCTCTCGCAGTCCTTCTCGCAGTCCTTCTCGCAGTCTCTCTCGCTGTCTCCAGCGCTGTCTCCCTCGCTGTCTCCCTCGCTGTCTCCCTCGCTGTCTCCCTCGCTGTCTCCCACGCAGTCTCCCACGCAGTCTCCCACGCAGTCTCCCACGCAGTCTCCCACGCAGTCTCCCACGCTGTCTCCCTCGCTGTCTCTCTCGCTGTCTCTCTCGCTCTCTCCCTTGCAGTCTCTCTCGCAGTCTCTCTCGCAGTCTCTCTTGCAGTCTCTCTCGCTGTCTCTCTCGCTGTCTCCCTCGCTGTGTCTCCAGCGCTCTCTCCCTCGCTCTCTCCCTCGCTGTCTCCCTCGCTGTCTCACGCGCTCTCTCTCGCAGTCTCTCTCGCTGTCTCCCTCGCTGTCTCCCTCGCTGTCTCCCTCGCAGTCTCCCTCGCCGTCTCCCTGGCAGTCTCCCTGGCAGTCTCCCTGGCCGTCTCCCTGGCCGTCTCCCTGGCCGTCTCCCTGGCCGTCTCCCTGGCCGTCTCCCTGGCAGTCTCTCTCGCAGTCTCTCTCGCAGTCTCTCTCGCAGTCTCTCTCGCAGTCTCTCTCGCTGTCTCTCTCGCTGTCTCTCTCAATGTACTCTCGCTGTCTCCCTCGCTGTCTCACTCACTCTATCCCTCGCTGTATCTCTCGCAGTCTCTCTCGCTGTCTCTCTCGCTGTCTCCCTCGCAGTCTCTCTCGCTCTCTCCCTCACTGTCTCTCTCGCAGTCTCTCTCGCCGTCTCTCTCTCCATCTCTCTCGCAGTCTCCCTCGCTGTCTCCCTCACTGTCTCTCTCGCTGTCTCTCTCGCTGACTCCCTCGCTGACTCCCTCGCAGTTTCTATCGCTGTCTCCCTCGCAGTCTCTCTCGCTTTCTCCCTCGCTCTCTCCCTCGCAGTCTCTCTCGCAGTCTCTCTCGCAGTCTCCCTCGCTGTCTCCCTCGCTCTCTCTCTCGCTGTCTCCCTCGCTGTCTCCCTCGCTGTCTCCCTCGCTGTCTCCCTCGCTGTCTCCCTCACTATCCCTCTCGCAGTCTCTCTCGCAGTCTCTCTCGCAGTCTCTCTCGCAGTCTCCCTCGCAGTCTCTCTCGAAGTCACTCTCGCAGTCTCTCTCGCAGTCTCTCTCGCAGTCTCCCTCGCAGTCTCCCTCGCAGTCTCCCTCGCAGTCTCCCTCGCAGTCTCTCTCGCTGTCTCCCTCACAGTCTCTCTCGCTGTCTCCCTCGCAGTCTCTCTCGAAGTCGCTCTCGCTTTCTCCCTCGCTGTCTCTCTCGCAGTCCTTCTCGCAGTCTCTCTCGCTGTCTCCAGCGCTGTCTCCCTCGCTGTCTCCCTCGCTGTCTCCCACGCAGTCTCTCTCGCTGTCTCCATCGCTTTCTCCCTCGCTGTCTCTCTCGCTGTCTCCATCGCTTTCTCCCTCGCTGTCTCTCTCGCTGTCTCTCTCGCTGTCTCTCTCGCTGCCACTCTCGCTGTCTCCCTTGCAGTCTCTCGCTTTCTCCCTCGCTGTCTCACGCGCTCTCTCTCGCTGTGTCCCTCGCAGTCTCCCTCGCTGTCTCCCTCGCCGTCTCCCTCGCCGTCTCCCTCGCCGTCTCCCTCGCCGTCTCCCTCGCCGTCTCCCTTGCAGTCACTCTCTCTGTATCCCCGGCTGTCTTTCTCGCTATCTCCATAGCAGTCTCTCTCACTGTCTCTGTCGCTGTCTCTGTCGCTGTCTCCCTCGCTGTCTCCCTCGCTGTCTCCCTCGCTGTCTCCCTCGCTGTCTCCCTCGCTGTCTCCCTCACCGTCTCCCTCGTCGTCTCCCTCGTCGTCTCCCTGGCCGTCTCCCTGGCCGTCTCCCTGGCCGTCTCCCTGGCCGTCTCCCTCGCAGTCTCTCTCGCAGTCTCTCTCGCTGTCTCTCTCAATGTACACTCGCTGTCTCCCTCGCTCTGTCCCTCACTGTATCTCTCGCAGTCTCTCTCGCAGTCTCTCTCGCAGTCTCTCTCTCAGTCTCTCTCGCAGTCTCCCTCGCAGTCTCCCTCGCAGTCTCCCTCACTGTCTCTCTCGCTGTCTCTCTCGCTGTCTCTCTCGCTGACTCCCTCGCAGTTTCTATCGCTGTCTCCCTCGCAGTCTCTCTCGCTTTCTCCCTCGCTCTCTCCCTCGCAGTCTCTCTCGCAGTCTCTCTCGCAGTCTCCCTCGCTGTCTCCCTCGCTGTCTCCCTCGCTCTCTCTCTCGCTGTCTCCCTCGCTGTCTCCCTCGCTGTCTCCCTCGCTCTATCCCTCTCGCAGTCTCTCTCGCAGTCTCTCTCACAGTCCCTCTCGCAGTCTCCCTCGCAGTCTCTCTCGAAGTCACTCTCGCAGTCTCTCTCGCAGTCTCCCTCGCAGTCTCCCTCGCAGTCTCCCTCGCAGTCTCCCTCGCAGTCTCTCTCGCTGTCTCCCTCACAGTCTCTCTCGCTGTCTCCCTCGCAGTCTCTCTCGAAGTCGCTCTCGCTTTCTCCCTCGCTGTCTCTCTCGCAGTCCTTCTCGCAGTCTCTCTCGCTGTCTCCAGCGCTGTCTCCCTCGCTGTCTCCCTCGCTGTCTCCCTCGCTGTCTCCCTCGCTGTCTCCCTCGCTGTCTCCCTCGCTGTCTCCCACGCAGTCTCTCTCGCTGTCTCCATCGCTTTCTCCCTCGCTGTCTCTCTCGCTGTCTCCATCGCTTTCTCCCTCGCTGTCTCTCTCGCTGTCTCTCTCGCAGTCTCTCTCGCTGTCTCCCTCGCTGTGTCTCTCGCTTTCTCCCTCGCTGTCTCACGCGCTCTCTCTCGCTGTGTCCCTCGCAGTCTCCCTCGCTGTCTCCCTCGCTGTCTCCCTCGCTGTCTCCCTCGCCGTCTCCCTCGCCGTCTCCCTCGCCGTCTCCCTCGCCGTCTCCCTTGCAGTCACTCTCTCTGTATCCCCGGCTGTCTTTCTCGCTATCTCCATAGCTGTCTCTGTCGCTGTCTCTGTCGCTGTCTCCCTCGCTGTCTCCCTCGCTGTCTCCCTCGCTGTCTCCCTCGCTGTCTCCCTCGCTGTCTCCCTCGTCGTCTCCCTGGCCGTCTCCCTGGCCGTCTCCCTGGCCGTCTCCCTGGCCGTCTCCCTGGCCGTCTCCCTGGCCGTCTCCCTCGCAGTCTCTCTCGCAGTCTCTCTCGCTGTCTCTCTCACTGTACTCTCGCTGTCTCCCTCGCTCTGTCCCTCGCTGTATCTCTCGCAGTCTCTCTCGCAGTCTCTCTCGCAGTCTCGCTCGCAGTCTCTCTCACAGTATCTCTCGCTGTCTCTCTCACAGTCTCTCTCACAGTCTCTCTCACAGTCTCTCTCACAGTCTCTCTCGCAGTCTCCCTCGCAGTCTCCCTCGCAGTCTCCCTCGCAGTCACTCTCGCAGTCTCTCTCGCAGTCTCTCTCGCAGTCTCCCTCGCAGTCTCCCTCGCAGTCTCCCTCGCAGTCTCCCTCGCAGTCTCTCTCGCTGTCTCCCTCGCTGTTTCCCTCACAGTCTCTCTCGCTGTCTCCCTCGCAGTCTCTCTCGAAGTCGCTCTCGCTTTCTCCCTCGCTGTCTCTCTCGCAGTCCTTCTCGCAGTCCTTCTCGCAGTCTCTCTCGCTGTCTCCAGCGCTGTCTCCCTCGCTGTCTCCCTCACTGTCTCCAGCGCTGTCTCCAGCGCTGTCTCCCTCGCTGTCTCCCACGCAGTCTCTCTCGCTGTCGTCTCGCTGTCTCTCTCGCTGTCTCGATCGCTTTCTCCCTCGCTGTCTCTCTCGCTGTCTCTCTCGCTGTCTCTCTCGCTGTCTCTCTCGCTGTCTCCATCGCTTTCTCCCTCGCTGTCTCTCTCGCTGTCTCTCTCGCTGTGTCTCTCGCTTTCTCCCTTGCTGCCTCTCTCGCTGTCTCTCTCGCTGTCTCCCTTGCAGTCTCCCTTGCAGTCTGTCTTGCAGTCTCTCTTGCAGTCTCTCTTGCAGTCTCTCTCGCTGTGTCTCTCGCTCTCTCCCTCGCTGTCTCCCTCGCTGTCTCACGCGCTCTCTCTCGCAGTCTCTCTCGCTGTCTCCCTCGCTGTGTCCCTCGCTGTGTCCCTCGCTGTGTCCCTTGCTGTCTCCCTCGCCGTCTCCCTCGCCGTCTCCCTCGCCGTCTCCCTCGCCGTCTCCCTCGCCGTCTCCCTCGCCGTCTCCCTTGCAGTCACTCTCTCTGTATCCCCGGCTGTCTCTCTCGCTATCTCCATAGCAGTCTCTCTCGCTGTCTCCCTCGCTGTCTCCCTCGCTGTCTCCCTCGCTGTCTCTGTCGCTGTCTCTGTCGCTGTCTCTGTCGCTGTCTCTGTCGCTGTCTCTGTCGCTGTCTCCCTCGCCGTCTCCCTTGCAGTCACTCTCTCTGTATCCCCGGCTGTCTCTCTCGCTATCTCCATAGCAGTCTCTCTCACTGTCTCCCTCGCTCTCTCCCTCGCTGTCTCCCTCGCTCTCTCTCTCGCTGTCTCCATCGCTTTCTCCCTCGCTGTCTCTCTCGCTGTCTCTCTCGCTGTCTCTCTCGCTGTCTGTCTCGCTGTCTCTCTCGCTGCCTCTCTCGCTGTCTCCCTTGCAGTCTCTCTTGCAGTCTCTCTCGCTGTCTCCCTCGCTGTGTCTCTCGCTCTCTCCCTCGCTGTCTCACGCGCTCTCTCTCGCTGTGTCCCTCGCAGTCTCCCTCGCAGTCTCCCTCGCTGTCTCCCTCGCTGTCTCCCTCGCTGTCTCCCTCGCCGTCTCCCTCGCCGTCTCCCTCGCCGTCTCCCTCGCCGTTTCCCTCGCCGTCTCCCTCGCCGTCTCCCTTGCAGTCACTCTCTCTGTATCCCCGGCTGTCTCTCTCGCTATCTCCATAGCAGTCTCTCTCCCTGTCTCTGTCGCTGTCTCTGTCGCTGTCTCTGTCGCTGTCTCCCTCGCTGTCTCCCTCGCTGTCTCCCTCGCTGTCTCCCTCGCTGTCTCCCTCGTCGTCTCCCTGGCCGTCTCCCTGGCCGTCTCCCTGGCCGTCTCCCTGGCCGTCTCCCTGGCCGTCTCCCTCGCAGTCTCTCTCGCAGTCTCTCTCGCTGTCTCTCTCAATGTACTTTCGCTGTCTCCCTCACTGTCTCACTCGCTCTGTCCCTCGCTGTATCTCTCGCAGTCTCTCTCGCAGTCTCGCTCGCAGTCTCTCTCACAGTATCTCTCGCTGTCCCTCTCACAGTCTCTCTCGCAGTCTCCCTCGCAGTCTCCCTCGCAGTCTCTCTCGCAGTCACTCTCGCAGTCTCCCTCGCAGTCTCCCTCGCAGTCTCCCTCGCAGTCTCCCTCGCAGTCTCTCTCGCTGTCTCCCTCGCTGTTTCCCTCACAGTCTCTCTCGCTGTCTCCCTCGCAGTCTCTCTCGAAGTCGCTCTCGCTTTCTCCCTCGCTGTCTCTCTCGCAGTCCTTCTCGCAGTCTCTCTCGCTGTCTCCCTCGCTGTCTCCCACGCAGTCTCTCTCGCTGTCTCTCTCGCTGTCTCTCTCGCTGTCTCTCTCGCTGTCTCCATCGCTTTCTCCCTCGCTGTCTCTCTCGCTGTCTCTCTCGCTGTCTCTCTCGCTGTCTCCATCGCTTTCTCCCTCGCTGTCTCCCTCGCTGTCTCTCTCGCTGTCTCTCTCGCTGTCTCTCTCGCTGTCTCTCTCGCTGTCTCTCTCGCTGTCTCTCTCGCTTTCTCCCTTGCTGCCTCTCTCGCTGTCTCTCTCGCTGTCTCCCTTGCAGTCTCTCTTGCAGTCTCTCTTGCAGTCTCTCTTGCAGTCTCTCTTGCAGTCTCTCTTGCAGTCTCTCTCGCTGTCTCCCTCGCTGTGTCTCTCGCTCTCTCCCTCGCTGTCTCCCTCGCTGTCTCACGCGCTCTCTCTCGCAGTCTCTCTCGCTGTCTCCCTCGCTGTGTCCCTCGCTGTGTCCCTCGCCGTGTCCCTCGGCGTCTCCCTCGCCGTCTCCCTCGCCGTCTCCCTCGCCGTCTCCCTTGCCGTCTCCCTCGCCGTCTCCCTTGCAGTCACTCTCTCTGTATCCCCGGCTGTCTCTCTCGCTATCTCCATAGCAGTCTCTCTCGCTGTCTCCCTCGCTGTCTCCCTCGCTGTCTCCCTCGCTGTCTCCCTCGCTGTCTCTGTCGCTGTCTCTGTCGCTGTCTCTGTCGCTGTCTCTGTCGCTGTCTCTGTCGCTGTCTCCCTCGCCGTCTCCCTTGCAGGCACTCTCTCTGTATCCCCGGCTGTCTCTCTCGCTATCTCCAGAGCAGTCTCTCTCACTGTCTCCCTCGCTGTCTCTGTCGCTGTCTCTGTCGCTGTCTCCCTCGCTGTCTCCCTCGCTGTCTCCCTCGCCGTCTCCCTCGTCGTCTCCCTCGTCGTCTCCCTCGTCGTCTCCCTCGTCGTCTCCCTCGCCGTCTCCCTAGCCGTCTCCCTCGCAGTCTCTCTCGCAGTCTCTCTCGCAGTCTCTCTCGCTGTCTCTCTCAATGTACTCTCGCTGTCTCTCTCAATGTACTCTCGCTGTCTCCCTCGCTGTCTCACTCACTCTATCCCTCGCTGTATCTCTCGCAGTCTCGCTCGCAGTCTCTCTCGCAGTCTCTCTCGCAGTCTCTCTCGCAGTCTCTCTCGCAGTCTCTCTCGCTGTCTCTCTCGCTGTCTCCCTCGCAGTCTCTCTCGCTCTCTCTCTCACTGTCTCTCTCGCAGTCTCTCTCACCGTCTCACTCTCCATCTCTCTCGCCATCTCTCTCGCAGTCTCCCTCGCTGTCTCCCTCGCTGTCTCCCTCGCTGTCTCTCTCGCAGTCTCTCTCGCAGTCTCTCTCGCAGTCTCTCTCGCAGTCTCTCTCGCAGTCTTCCTCGCTGTCTCCCTCGCTTTCTCCCTCGCAGTCTCTCTCGGAGTCTCTCTCGCAGTCTCTCTCGCTGTCCCTCTCGCAGTCCCTCTCGCAGTCTCTCTCGCTGTCCCTCTCGCAGTCTCTCTCGCTGTCTCTCTCGCAGTCTCTCTCACCGTCTCACTCTCCATCTCTCTCGCCATCTCTCTCGCAGTCTCCCTCGCTGTCTCCCTCGCTGTCTCCCTCGCTGTCTCCCTCGCTGTCTCCCTCGCTGTCTCCCTCGCTGTCTCCCTCGCTGTCTCTCTCGCAGTCTCTCTCGCAGTCTCTCTCGCAGTCTCTCTCGCAGTCTCCCTCGCTGTCTCCCTCGCTTTCTCCCTCGCAGTCTCCCTCGCAGTCTCTCTCGCTGTCCCTCTCGCAGTCCCTCTCGCAGTCTCTCTCGCTGTCTCTCTCGCAGTCTCCTTTGCAGTCTCTCTCGCTGTCTCTCTCGCTGTCTCTCTCGCTGTCTCTCTCGCTGTCTCTCTCGCTGTCTCTCTCGCAGTCTCCCTCGCAGTCTGCCTCGCAGTTTCCCTCGCAGTCTCTTTCGCTGTCTCCCTCGCTGTTTCCCTCACAGTCTCTTTCGCTGTCTCCCTCGCAGTCTCCCTCACAGTCTCCCTCGCAGTCTCTCTCGCAGTCGCTCTCACTTTCTCCCTCGCTGTCTCTCTCACAGTCCTTCTCGCAGTCCTTCTCGCAGTCTCTCTCGCTGTCTCTCTCGCTGTCTCCCTCGCTGTCTCCCTCGCTGTCTCCCTCGCTGTCTCCCTCGCTGCCTCCCTCGCTGTCTCCCTCGCAGTCTCTCTCACTGTCTCCCTCGCAGTCTCTCTCGCTGTCTCTCTCGCTGTCTCTCTCGCTGTTTCCCTCGCTTTCTCCCTCGCTTTCTCCCACGCTGTCACTCTCGCTGTCTCTCTCGCTGTCTCTCTCGCTGTCTCCCTCGCAGTCTCTCTCGCAGTCTCTCTCGCTGTCTCCAGCGCTGTCTCCCTCGCTGTCTCCCTCGCTGTCTCCCTCGCTGTCTCCCTCGCTGTCTCCCTCGCTGTCTCCCTCGCTGTCTCCCACGCAGTCTCTCTCGCTGTCTCTCTTGCTGTCTCCATCGCTTTCTCCCTCACTGTCTCTCTCGCTGTCTCTCTCGCTGCCTCTCTCGCTGTCTCTCTCGCTGTCTCCCTTGCAGTCTCTCTTGCAGTCTCTCTCACTGTCTCCCTCGCTGTGTCTCTCGCTCTCTCCCTCGCTGTCTCACGCGCTCTCTCTCGCAGTCTCTCTCGCTGTCTCTCTCGCTGTCTGCCTCACTGTGTCCCTCGCTGTGTCCCTCGCTGTCTCCCTCGCTGTCTCCCTCGCCGTCTCCCTCGCCGTCTCCCTCGCCGTCTCCCTCGCCGTCTCCCTCGCCGTCTCCCTCGCCGTCTCCCTTGCAGTCACTCTCTCTGTATCCCCGGCTGTCTCTCTCGCTATCTCCATAGCAGTCTCTGTCGCTGTCTCTGTCGCTGTCTCTGTCGCTGTCTCTGTCGCTGTCTCTGTCGCTGTCTCCGTCGCTGTCTCCCTCGTCGTCTCCCTCGTCATCTCCCTCGCAATCTCCCTGGCCGTCTCCCTGGCCCTCTCCCTCGCAGTCTCTCTCGCTGTCTCCCTCGCTGTCTCCCTCGCTGTCTCACTCGCTCTATCCCTCGCTGTATCTCTCGCAGTCTCTTTCGCAGTCTCTCTCACAGTCTCTCTCGCTGTCTCTCTCGCAGTCACTCTCGCAGTCTCCCTCGCAGTCTCCCTCGCAGTCTCCCTCGCAGTCTCCCTCGCAGTCTCCCTCGCTGTCTCCCTCGCTGTTTCCCTCACAGTCTCTCTTGCTGTCTCCCTCGCAGTCTCTCTCGAAGTCGCTCTCGCTTTCTCCCTCGCTGTCTCTCTCGCAGTCCTTCTCGCAGTCTCTCTCACTGTCTCTGTCGCTGTCTCTGTCGCTGTCTCTGTCGCTGTCTCTGTCGCTGTCTCTGTCGCTGTCTCCCTCGCCGTCTCCCTCGCCGTCTCCCTTGCAGTCACTCTCTCTGTATCCCCGGCTGTCTCTCTCGCTATCTCCATAGCAGTCTCTCTCACTGTCTCCCTCGCTGTCTCTGTCGCTGTCTCTGTCGCTGTCTCTGTCGCTGTCTCCGTCGCTGTCTCCGTCGCTGTCTCCGTCGCTGTCTCCCTCGCTGTCTCCCTCGCTGTCTCCCTCGCTGTCTCTCTCGTCGTCTCCCTCGCCGTCTCCCTGGCCGTCTCCCTCGCAGTCTCCCTCGCAGTCTCTCTCGCAGTCTCTCTCGCAGTCTCTCTCGCAGTCTCTCTCGCTGTCTCGCTGTCTCTCTCAATGTACTCTCGCTGTCTCCCTCGCTGTCTCACTCGCTCTATCCCTCGCTGTCTCTCTCGCTGTCTCTCTCGCTGTCTCTCTCGCTGTCTCTCTCGCTGTCTCCCTCGCTGTGTCCCTCGCAGTCTCCCTCTCTGTCTCCCTCGCTGTCTCCCTCGCTGTCTCCCTCGCCGTCTCCCTCGCCGTCTCCCTCGCTGTCTCTCTCGCTGTCTCTCTCGCTGTCTCTCTCGCTGTCTCTCTCGCTGTCTCTCTCTCAGTCTCCCTCGCAGTCTGCCTCGCAGTTTCCCTCGCAGTCTCTTTCGCTGTCTCCCTCGCTGTTTCCCTCACAGTCTCTTTCGCTGTCTCCCTCGCAGTCTCGCACACAGTCTCCCTCGCAGTCTCTCTCGCAGTCGCTCTCACTTTCTCCCACGCTGTCTCTCTCGCAGTCCTTCTCGCAGTCTCTCTCGCTGTCTCTCTCGCTGTCTCCCTCGCTGTCTCCCTCGCTGTCTCCCTCGCTGTCTCTCTCGCTGTCTCCCTCGCTGTCTCCCTCGCAGTCTCCAGCGCTGTCTCCCTCGCTGTCTCCCTCGCTGTCTCCCTCGCTGTCTCCCTCGCTGTCTCCCTCGCTGTCTCCCACGCAGTCTCTCTCGCTGTCTCTCTTGCTGTCTCCATCGCTTTCTCCCTCGCTGTCTCTCTCGCTGTCTCTCTCGCTGTCTCTCTTGCTGTCTCTCTCGCTGCCTCTCTCGCTGTCTCTCTCGCTGTGTCCCTTGCAGTCTCTCTTGCAGTCTCTCTCGCTGTCTCCCTCGCTGTGTCTCTCGCTCTCTCCCTCGCTGTCTCACGCGCTCTCTCTCGCAGTCTCTCTCGCTGTCTCTCTCGCTGTCTCTCTCGCTGTCTCCCTCGCTGTGTCCCTCGCAGTCTCCCTCGCTGTCTCCCTCGCTGTCTCCCTCGCCGTCTCCCTCGCCGTCTCTCTCGCCGTCTCTCTCGCCGTCTCCCTCGCCGTCTCCCTCGCCGTCTCCCTTGCAGTCACTCTCTCTGTATCCCCGGCTGTCTCTCTCGCTATCTCCATAGCAGTCTCTCTCGCTGTCTCTGTCGCTGTCTCTGTCGCTGTCTCTGTCGCTGTCTCTGTCGCTGTCTCTGTCGCTGTCTCTGTCGCTGTCTCCCTCGCTGTCTCCCTCGCTGTTTCCCTCACAGTCTCTCTCGCTGTCTCCCTCGCAGTCTCTCTCGAAGTCGCTCTCGCTTTCTCCCTCGCTGTCTCTCTCGCAGTCCTTCTCGCAGTCTCTCTCACTGTCTCTGTCGCTGTCTCTGTCGCTGTCTCTGTCGCTGTCTCCGTCGCCGTCTCCCTCGCCGTCTCCCTCGCCGTCTCCCTTGCAGTCACTCTCTCTGTATCCCCGGCTGTCTCTCTCGCTATCTCCATAGCAGTCTCTCTCACTGTCTCCCTCGCTGTCTCTGTCGCTGTCGCTGTCTCTGTCGCTGTCTCCCTCGCTGTCTCCCTCGCTGTCTCCCTCGCTGTCTCCCTCGCCATCTCCCTCGCCGTCTCCCTCGCCGTCTCCCTGGCCGTCTCCCTGGCCGTCTCCCTGGCCGTCTCCCTGGCCGTCTCCCTCGCAGTCTCTCTCGCAGTCTCTCTCGCAGTCTCTCTCGCTGTCTCTCTCAATGTACTCTCGCTGTCTCCCTCGCTGTCTCACTCGCTCTATCCCTCGCTGTATCTCTCGCAGTCTCTCTCGCTGTCTCCCTCGCAGTCTCTCTCGCTCTCTCCCTCACTGTCTCTCTCGCAGTCTCTCTCACCGTCTCTCTCTCCATCTCTCTCGCCATCTCTCTCGCAGTCTCCCTCGCTGTCTCCCTCGCTGTCTCCCTCGCTGTCTCCCTCGCTGTCTCCCTCGCAGTCTCTCTCGCAGTCTCCCTCGCAGTCTCTCTCGCAGTCTCTCTCGCAGTCTCTCTCGCAGTCTCTCTCGCAGTCTCTCTCGCTGTCTCCCTCACAGTTTCTCTCGCTGTCTCTCTCGCTGTCTCCCTTGCAGTCTCCCACACAGTCTCTCACGCTTTCTCCCTCGCTTTCTCCCTCGCTTTCTCCCTCGCTTTCTCCCTCGCAGTCTCTCTCGCAGTCTCTCTCGCTGTCCCTCTCGCTGTCTCTCTCGCAGTCTCCCTCGCAGTCTGCCTCGCACTCTCTTTCGCTGTCTCCCTCGCTGTTTCCCTCACAGTCTCTTTCGCTGTCTCCCTCGCAGTCTCCCTCACAGTCTCCCTCGCAGTCTCTCTCGCAGTCGCTCTCACTTTCTCCCTCGCTGTCTCTCTCGCAGTCCTTCTCGCAGTCCTTCTCGCAGTCCTTCTCGCTGTCTCTCTCGCTGTCTCCCTCGCTGTCTCCCTCGCTGTCTCCCTCGCTGTCTCTCTCGCTGTCTCCCTCGCTGTCTCCCTCGCTGTCTCCCTCACTGTCTCCCACGCTGTCTCCCTCGCAGTCTCTCTCGCTGTCACTCTCTCTGTCACTCTCGCTGTCTCTCTGGCTGTCTCCCTCGCAGTCTCTCTCGCAGTCTCTCTCGCAGTCTCTCTCGCTGTCTCCCTCGCTGTCTCCCTCGCTGTCTCCCTCGCTGTCTCCCTCGCTGTCTCCCTCGCTGTCTCCCTCGCTGTCTCCCTCGCTGTCTCCCTCGCTGTCTCCCACGCAGTCTCTCTCGCTGTCTCTCTCGCTGTCTCCATTGCTTTCTCCCTCGCTGTCTCTCTCGCTGTCTCTCTCGCTGTCTCTCTCGCTGCCTCTCTCGCTGTCTCTCTCGCTGTCTCCCTTGCAGTCTCTCTTGCAGTCTCTCTCGCTGTCTCCCTCGCTGTGTCTCTCGCTCTCTCCCTCGCTGTCTCACGCGCTCTCTCTCGCAGTCTCTCTCGCTGTCTCTCTCGCTGTCTCCCTCGCAGTCTCCCTCGCAGTCTCCCTCGCTGTCTCCCTCGCTGTCTCCCTCGCTGTCTCCCTCGCTGTCTCCCTCGCCGTCTCCCTCGCCGTCTCCCTCGCCGTCGCCCTCGCCGTCTCCCTCGCCGTCTCCCTCGCCGTCTCCCTTGCAGTCACTCTCTCTGTATCCCCGGCTGTCTCTCTCGCTATCTCCATAGCAGTCTCTGTCGCTGTCTCTGTCTCTGTCGCTGTCTCTGTCGCTGTCTCTGTCGCTGTCTCTGTCGCTGTCTCTGTCGCTGTCTCCCTCGCTGTCTCCCTCGCTGTCTCCCTCGCTGTCTCTCTCGCCGTCTCCCTCGTCGTCTCCCTGATCGTCTCCCTGGCCGTCTCCCTGGCCGTCTCCCTGGCCCTCTCCCTCGCAGTCTCTCTCGCAGTCTCTCTCGCTGTCTCTCTCGCTGTCTCTCTCAATGTACTCTCGCTGTCTCCCTCGCTGTCTCCCTCGCTGTCTCACTCGCTCTATCCCTCGCTGTCTCTCTCGCTGTCTCTCTCGCTGTCTCTCTCGCTGTCTCTCTTGCTGTCTCTCTCGCAGTCTGCCTCGCAGTTTCCCTCGCAGTCTCTTTCGCTGTCTCCCTCGCAGTCTCCCTCACAGTCTCCCTCGCAGTCTCTCTCGCAGTCGCTCTCACTTTCTCCCTCGCTGTCTCTCTCGCAGTCGTTCTCGCAGTCCTTCTCGCAGTCCTTCTCGCAGTCTCTCTCGCTGTCTCCCTCGCTGTCTCCCTCGCTGTCTCCCTCGCTGTCTCTCTCGCTGTCTCCCTCGCTGTCTCCCTCGCAGTCTCTCTCGCTGCCTCCCTCGCAGTCTCTCTCGCTGTCTCTCTCGCTGTCTCTCTCGCTGTCTCTCTCGCTGTCTCTCTCGCTGTCTCCCTCGCTTTCTCCCTCGCTTTCTCCCTCGCTGTCACTCTCGCTGTCTCTCTCGCTGTCTCCCTCGCAGTCTCTCTCGCAGTCTCTCTCGCAGTCTCTCTCGCTGTCTCCAGCGCTGTCTCCCTCGCTGTCTCCCTCGCTGTCTCCCACGCAGTCTCTCTCGCTGTCTCTCTTGCTGTCTCCATCGCTTTCTCCCTCGCTGTCTCTCTCGCTGTCTCTCTCGCTGCCTCTCTCGCTGCCTCTCTCGCTGTCTCTCTCGCTGTCTCTCTCGCTGTCTCTCTCGCTGTCTCCCTTGCAGTCTCTCTTGCAGTCTCTCTCGCTGTCTCCCTCGCTGTGTCTCTCGCTCTCTCTCCCTCGCTGTCTCACGCGCTCTCTCTCGCAGTCTCTCTCGCTGTGTCCCTCGCTGTGTCCCTCGCTGTGTCCCTCGCAGTCTCCCTCGCTGTCTCCCTCGCCGTCTCCCTCGCCGTCTCCCTCGCCGTCTCCCTCGCCGTCTCCCTCGCCGTCTCCCTTGCAGTCACTCTCTCTGTATCCCCGCCTGTCTCTCTCGCTATCTCCATAGCAGTCTCTGTCGCTGTCTCTGTCGCTGTCTCTGTCGCTGTCTCTGTCGCTGTCTCTGTCGCTGTCTCTGTCGCCGTCTCTGTCGCCGTCTCCCTCGCCGTCTCCCTCGCCGTCTCCCTTGCAGTCACTCTCTCTGTATCCCCGGCTGTCTCTCTCGCTATCTCCATAGCAGTCTCTCTCACTGTCTCCCTCGCTGTCTCTGTCGCTGTCTCTGTCGCTGTCTCTGTCGCTGTCTCCCTCGCTGTCTCCCTCGCTGTCTCCCTCGTCGTCTCCCTCGTCGTCTCCCTCGCCGTCTCATTGGCCGTCTCCCTGGCCGTCTCCCTCGCCGTCTCTCTCGCAGTCTCTCTCGCAGTCTCTCTCGCAGTCTCTCTCGCTGTCTCTCTCGCTGTCTCTCTCAATGTACTCTCGCTGTCTCCCTCGCTGTCTCACTCGCTCTATCCCTCGCTGTATCTCTCGCAGTCTCTCTCGCAGTCTCTCTCGCAGTCTCTCTCGCTGTCTCTCTCGCTGTCTCTCTCGCTGTCTCCCTCGCAGTCTCTCTCGCTCTCTCCCTCACTGTCTCTCTCGCAGTCTCTCTCGCAGTCTCTCTCACCGTCTCTCTCTCCATCTCTCTCGCCATCTCTCTCGCAGTCTCCCTCGCTGTCTCCCTCGCTGTCTCCCTCGCTGTCTCCCTCGCAGTCTCTCTCGCAGTCTCTCTCACCGTCTCTCTCTCCATCTCTCTCGCCATCTCTCTCGCAGTCTCCCTCGCTGTCTCCCTCGCTGTCTCCCTCGCTCTCTCCCTCGCAGTCTCTCTCGCAGTCTCTCTCGCAGTCTCTCTCGCAGTCTCTCTCGCAGTCTCTCTCGCTGTCTCCCTCGCTGTCTCCCTCACAGTCTCTCTCGCTGTCTCCCTTGCAGTCTCCCACACAGTCTCTCACGCTTTCTCCCTCGCTTTCTCTCTCGCAGTCTCTCTCGCAGTCTCTCTCGCAGTCTCTCTCGCAGTCTCTCTCGCTGTCCCTCTCGCAGTCTCTCTCGCAGTCTCCTTTGCAGTCTCTCTCGCTGTCTCTCTCGCTGTCTCTCTCGCTGTCTCTCTCGCTGTCTCTCTCGCAGTCTCCCTCGCAGTCTGCCTCGCAGTTTCCCTCGCAGTCTCTTTCGCTGTCTCCCTCACAGTCTCCCTCACAGTCTCCCTCACAGTCTCCCTCGCAGTCTCTCTCGCAGTCGCTCTCACTTTCTCCCTCGCTGTCTCTCTCGCAGTCCTTCTCGCAGTCCTTCTCGCAGTCTCTCTCGCTGTCTCCCTCGCTGTCTCCCTCGCTGTCTCCCTCGCTGTCTCCCTCGCTGTCTCCCTCGCTGTCTCCCTCGCTGTCTGCCACGCTGTCTCCCTCGCAGTCTCTCTCGCTGTCTCTCTCGCTGTCTCCCTCGCTTTCTCCCTCGCTTTCTCCCTCGCTGTCACTCTCGCTGTCTCTCTCGCTGTCTCTCTCGCTGTCTCCCTCGCAGTCTCTCTCGCAGTCTCTCTCGCAGTCTCTCTCACAGTCTCTCTCGCTGTCTCCCTCGCTGTCTCCCTCGCTGTCTCCCTCGCTTTCTCCCTCGCTGTCACTCTCGCTGTCTCTCTCGCTGTCTCCCTCGCAGTCTCCCTCGCTGTCCCTCTCGCTGTCTCTCTCGCAGTCTCCTTTGCAGTCTCTCTCGCTGTCTCTCTCACTGTCTCTCTCGCTGTCTCTCTCGCTGTCTCTCTCGCAGTCTCCCTCGCAGTCTGCCTCGCAGTTTCCCTCGCAGTCTCTTTCGCTGTCTCCCTCGCAGTCTCCCTCACAGTCTCCCTCACAGTCTCCCTCGCAGTCTCTCTCGCAGTCGCTCTCACTTTCTCCCTCGCTGTCTCTCTCGCAGTCCTTCTCGCAGTCCTTCTCGCAGTCTCTCTCGCTGTCTCCCTCGCTGTCTCCCTCGCTGTCTCCCTCGCTGTCTCCCTCGCTGTCTCCCTCGCTGTCTCCCTCGCTGTCTCCCACGCTGTCTCCCTCGCAGTCTCTCTCGCTGTCTCCCTCGCTTTCTCCCTCGCTTTCTCCCTCGCTGTCACTCTCGCTGTCTCTCTCGCTGTCTCCCTCGCAGTCTCTCTCGCAGTCTCTCTCGCTGTCTCCCTTGCTGTCTCCCTCGCTGTCTCCCTCGCTTTCTCCCTCGCTGTCACTCTCGCTGTCTCTCTCGCTGTCTCCCTCGCAGTCTCCCTCGCTGTCTCCCACGCAGTCTCCCACGCAGTCTCCCTCGCTGTCTCCCTCGCTGTCTCCCTCGCTGTCTCCCTCGCTGTCTCCCTCGCTGTCTCCCTCGCTGTCTCCCTCGCTGTCTCCCACGCAGTCTCTCTCGCTGTCTCCATCGCAGTTTCCCTCGCAGTCTCTTTCGCTGTCTCCCTCGCAGTCTCCCTCACAGTCTCCCTCACAGTCTCCCTCGCAGTCTCTCTCGCAGTCGCTCTCACTTTCTCCCTCGCTGTCTCTCTCGCAGTCCTTCTCGCAGTCCTTCTCGCAGTCTCTCTCGCTGTCTCCCTCGCTGTCTCCCTCGCTGTCTCCCTCGCTGTCTCCCTCGCTGTCTCCCACGCTGTCTCCCTCGCAGTCTCTCTCGCTGTCTCTCTCGCTGTCTCCCTCGCTTTCTCCCTCGCTTTCTCCCTCGCTGTCACTCTCGCTGTCTCTCTCGCTGTCTCCCTCGCAGTCTCCCTCGCAGTCTCTCTCGCAGTCTCTCTCGCTGTCTCCCTCGCTGTCTCCCTCGCTGTCTCCCTCGCTTTCTCCCTCGCTGTCACTCTCGCTGTCTCTCTCGCTGTCTCCCTCGCAGTCTCCCTCACTGTCTCCCACGCAGTCTCCCACGCATTCTCCCTCACTGTCTCCCTCGCTGTCTCCCTCGCTGTCTCCCACGCAGTCTCTCTCGCTGTCTCCATCGCTGTCTCCCTCGCTGTCTCCCTCGCTGTCTCTCTCGCTGTCTCTCTCGCTGTCTCTCTCGCTGTCTCTCTCGCTGCCTCTCTCGCTGTCTCTCTCGCTGTCTCTCTCGCTGTCTCCCTTGCAGTCTCTCTTGCAGTCTCTCTCGCTGTCTCCCTCGCTGTGTCTCTCGCTCTCTCCCTCGCTGTCTCACGCGCTCTCTCTCGCAGTCTCTCTCGCTGTCTCTCTCGCTGTCTCTCTCGCTGTGTCCCTCGCAGTCTCCCTCGCCGTCTCCCTCGCCGTCTCCCTCGCCGTCTCCCTCGCCGTCTCCCTCGCCGTCTCCCTTGCAGTCACTCTCTCTGTATCCCCGGCTGTCTCTCTCGCTATCTCCATAGCAGTCTCTCTCGCTGTCTCTGTCGCTGTCTCTGTCGCTGTCTCCCTCGCTGTCTCCCTCGCTGTCTCCCTCGCTGTCTCCCTCGTCGTCTCCCTCGTCGTCTCCCTCGCCGTCTCCCTGGCCCTCTCCCTCGCAGTCTCTCTCGCAGTCTCTCTCGCTGTCTCTCTCGCTGTCTCTCTCGCTGTCTCTCTCAATGTACTCTCGCTGTCTCCCTCGCTGTCTCCCTCGCTGTCTCACTCGCTCTATCCCTCGCTGTATCTCTCGCAGTCTCTCTCGCAGTCTCTCTCGCAGTCTCTCTCACTGTCTCTCTCGCAGTCTCTCTCGCAGTCTCCCTCGCAATCTCTCTCGCAGTCTCTCTCGCAGTCACTCTCGCAGTCACTCTCGCAGTCTCCCTCGCAGTCTCCCTCGCAGTCTCCCTCGCAGTCTCCCTCGCAGTCTCCCTCGCAGTCTCTCTCGCTGTCTCCCTCGCTGTTTCCCTCACAGTCTCTCTCGCTGTCTCCCTCGCATTCTCTCTCGAAGTCGCTCTCGCTTTCTCCCTCGCTGTCTCTCTCGCAGTCCTTCTCGCAGTCTCTCGCGCTGTCTCTCTCGCTGTCTCCAGCGCTGTCTCCCTCGCTGTCTCCCTCGCTGTCTCCCTCGCTGTCTCCCACGCAGTCTCTCTCGCTGTCTCTCTCGCTGTCTCCATCGCTTTCTCCCTCGCTGTCTCTCTCGCTGTCTCTCTCGCTGTCTCTCTCGCTGTCTCTCTTGCTGCCTCTCTCGCTGCCTCTCTCGCTGTCTCTCTCACTGTCTCCCTTGCAGTCTCTCTTGCAGTCTCTCTCGCTGTCTCCCTCGCTGTCTCCCTCGCTGTGTCTCTCGCTGTCTCACGCGCTCTCTCTCGCTGTCTCCCTCACTGTCTCCCTCGCTGTCTCCCTCGCTGTCTCCCTCGCTGTCTCCCTCGCCGTCTCCGTCGCCGTCTCCCTCGCCGTCTCCCTCGCCGTCTCCCTCGCAGTCTCCCTTGCAGTCACTCTCTCTGTATCCCCGGCTGTCTCTCTCGCTATCTCCATAGCAGTCTCTCTCACTGTCTCTGTCGCTGTCTCTGTCGCTGTCTCTGTCGCTGTCTCTGTCGCTGTCTCTGTTGCTGTCTCCCTCGCTGTCTCCCTCGCTGTCTCCCTCGCGGTCTCCCTCGCCGTCTCCCTCGCCGTCTCCCTGGCCGTCTCCCTGGCCGTCTCCCTGGCCGTCTCCCTGGCCGTCTCCCTGGCCGTCTCCCTGGCCGTCTCCCTGGCCGTCTCCCTGGCCGTCTCCCTCGCAGTCTCTCTCGCATTCTCTCTCGCATTCTCTCTCGCATTCTCTCTCGCATTCTCTCTCGCAGTCTCTCTCGCATTCTCTCTCGCAGTCTCTCTCGCTGTCTCTCTCAATGTACTCTCGCTGTCTCCCTCGCTGTCTCACTCGCTCTATCCCTCGCTGTATCTCTCGCAGTCTCTCGCGCAGTCTCTCTCACAGTCTCTCTCGCTGTCTCTCTCGCTGTCTCCCTCGCAGGCTCTCTCGCTCTCTCCCTCACTGTCTCTCTCGCCGTCTCTCTCTCCATCTCTCTCGCCATCTCTCTCGCAGTCTCCCTCGCTGTCTCCCTCGCAGTCTCTCTCGCAGTCTCTCTCGCAGTCTCTCTCGCAGTCTCTCTCGCAGTCTCCCTCGCTGTCTCCCTCGCAGTCTCTCTCGCAGTCTCTCTCGCAGTCTCTCTCTCAGTCTCCCTCGATGTCTCCCTCGCAGTCTCTCTCGCAGTCTCTCTCGCAGTCTCTCTCACAGTCTCCCTCGCTGTCTCCCTCGCAGTCTCTCTCGCAGTCTCTCTCGCAGTCTCTCTCTCAGTCTCCCTCGCTGTCTCCCTCACAGTCTCTCTCGCTGTCTCCCTTGCAGTCTCCCACACAGTCTCTCACGCTTTCTCCCTCGCTTTCTCTCTCGCAGTCTCTCTCGCAGTCTCTCTCGCAGTCTCTCTCACAGTCTCTCTCGCAGTCTCTCTCGCAGTCTCCCTCGCTGTCTCCCTCACAGTCTCTCTCGCTGTCTCCCTTGCAGTCTCCCACACAGTCTCTCACGCTTTCTCCCTCGCTTTCTCTCTCGCAGTCTCTCTCACTGTCCCTCTCGCAGTCTCTCTCGCTGTCTCCCTCGCAGTCTCCTTTGCAGTCTCCTTTGCAGTCTCCCTCGCTGTCTCTCTCGCTGTCTCTCTCGCTGTCTCTCTCGCTGTCTCTCTCGCTGTCTCTCTCGCTGTCTCTCTCGCAGTCTCCCTCGCAGTCTGCCTCGCAGTCTCCCTCGCAGTCTCTTTCACTGTCTCCCTCGCTGTTTCCCTCACAGTCTCTTTCGCTGTCTCCCTCGCAGTCTCCCTCGCAGTCTCCCTCGCAGTCTCCCTCGCAGTCTCTCTCGCAGTCGCTCTCACTTTCTCCCTCGCTGTCTCTCTCGCAGTCCTTCTCGCTGTCTCTCTCGCTGTCTCTCTCGCTGTCTCCCACGCTGTCTCCCACGCTGTCTCCCTCGCAGTCTCCCTCGCTTTCTCCCTCGCTGTCTCTCTCGCTGTCTCCCTCGCAGTCTCGCTCGCTGTCTCCCTCGCTGTCTCCCTCGCTGTCTCACTCACTGTCTCACTCACTGTCTCCCTCGCTGTCTCCCTCGCTGTCTCCCTCGCTGTCTCCCTCACTGTGTCCCTCGCTCTCTCCCTCGCAGTCTCCCTCACCGTCTCCCTCGCCGTCTCTCTCGCAGTCTCTCTCGCCGTCTTCCTCGCAGTTTCTCTCGCTGTCTCCCTCGCTGTCTGCCTCGCTGTCTCCCTCGCTGTCTCCCTCGCTGTCTCCCTCGCTGCCTCCCTCGCTGTCTCCCTCGCTGTCTCCCTAGCAGTCGCTCTCGCAGTCTCTCTCGCTGTCTCCCTCGCTGTCTCCCTCGCTGTCTCCCTCGCTGTCTCCCTAGCAGTCGCTCTCGCAGTTTCTCTCGCTGTCTCCCTCGCTGTCTCCCTGGAAGTCGCTCTCGCAGTCTCTCTCGCTGTCTTCCTCGCTGTGTCCCTCGCAGTCTCTGTCGCAGTCTCTCTCGCAGTCTTCCTCGCAGTTTCTCTCGCTGTCTCCCTCGCTGCCTCCCACGCTGTCTCCCTCGCTGTCTCATGCGATCTCTCTCGCATTCTCTCTCGTTGTCTCCCTTGCAGTCTCTCTCGCTGTGTCCCTCACAGTCTCTCTCGCAGTCTCTATTGCTGTCTCTGTCGCTGTTTCCCTCGCTGTTTCCCTCGCTGTCTCCCTCGCTGTCTCCCTCGCTGTCTCCCTCGCTGTCTCCCTCGCTGCATACCTCGCAGTCTCTCTCGAAGTCTCTCTCGCTGTCTCCCTCGCTGTCTCCCTCGCTGTCTCTCTCGCTCTCTCTCTCGCCGTCTCCCTCGCCGTCTTAATCGCTGTCTCCCTCGCATTCTCTCTCGCAGTGTCTCTCGCTGTCTCCCTCGCAGTCTCCCTCACAGTCTCTCTCGCTGTCTCCCTCACAGTCTCTCTCGCTGTCTCCCTCGCAGTCTCTCTCGAAGTCGCTCTCGCTTTCTCCCTTGCTGTCTCTCTCGCAGTCCTTCTCGCAGTCCTTCTCGCAGTCTCTCTCGCTGTCTCCAGCGCTGTCTCCCTCGCTGTCTCCCTCGCTGTCTCCCTCGCTGTCTCCCTCGCTGTCTCCCTCGCTGTCTCCCACGCAGTCTCCCACGCAGTCTCTCTCGCTGTCTCTCTCGCTGTCTCTCTCGCTGTCTCTCTCGCTGTCTCTCTCGCTGTCTCTCTCGCTGTCTCCCTCGCTGTCTCCCTCGCTGTCTCTCTCGCTGTCTCTCTCGCTGTCTCTCTCGCTGCCTCTCTCGCTGTCTCTCTCGCTGTCTCCCTTGCAGTCTCTCTGGCAGTCTCTCTCGCTGTCTCCCTCGCTGTGTCTCTCGCTCTCTCCCTCGCTGTCTCACGCGCTCTCTCTCGCAGTCTCTCTCGCTGTCTCTCTCGCTGTCTCCCTCGCTGTGTCCCTCGCAGTCTCCCTCGCTGTCTCCCTCGCTGTCTCCCTCGCTGTCTCCCTCGCTGTCTCCCTCGCCGTCTCCCTCGCCGTCTCCCTTGCCGTCTCCCTCGCCGTCTCCCTCGCCGTCGCCCTCGCCGTCTCCCTCGCCGTCTCCCTCGCCGTCTCCCTTGCATTCACTCTCTCTGTATCCCCGTCTGTCTCTCTCGCTATCTCCATAGCAGTCTCTGTCGCTGTCTCTGTCTCTGTCGCTGTCTCTGTCGCTGTCTCTGTCGCTGTCTCTGTCGCTGTCTCTGTCGCTGTCTCCCTCGCTGTCTTCCTCGCTGTCTCCCTCGCTGTCTACCTCGTCGTCTCCCTCGTCGTCTCCCAGGCCGTCTCCCTGGCCGTCTCCCTGGCCGTCTCCCTGGCCCTCTCCCTCGCAGTCTCTCTCGCAGTCTCTCTCGCAGTCTCTCTCGCTGTCTCTCTCGCTGTCTCTCTCAATGTACTCTCGCTGTCTCCCTCGCTGTCTCCCTCGCTGTCTCCCTCGCTGTCTCCCTCGCTCTATCCCTCGCTCTATCCCTCGCTGTCTCTCTCGCTGTCTCTCTCGCTGTCTCTCTCGCTGTCTCTCTCGCTGTCTCTCTCGCTGTCTCTCTCGCAGTCTGCCTCGCAGTTTCCCTCGCAGTCTCTTTCGCTGTCTCCCTCGCTGTTTCCCTCACAGTCTCTTTCGCTGTCTCCCTCGCAGTCTCCCTCACAGTCTCCCTCGCAGTCTCTCTCGCTGTCGCTCTCACTTTCTCCCTCGCTGTCTCTCTCGCAGTCCTTCTCGCAGTCCTTCTCGCAGTCTCTCTCGCTGTCTCTCTCGCTGTCTCCCTCGCTGTCTCCCTCGCTGTCTCCCTCGCTGTCTCTCTCGCTGTCTCCCTCGCTGTCTCCCTCGCAGTTTCTCTCGCTGTCTCCCTCGCAGTCTCTCTCGCTGTCTCTCTCGCTGTCTCTCTCGCTGTCTCCCTCGCTTTCTCCCTCGCTTTCTCCCTCGCTGTCACTCTCGCTGTCTCTCTCGCTGTCTCCCTCGCAGTCTCTCTCGCAGTCTCTCTCGCAGTCTCTCTCGCTGTCTCCAGCGCTGTCTCCCTCGCTGTCTCCCTCGCTGTCTCCCTCTCTGTCTCCCACGCAGTCTCTCTCGCTGTCTCTCTTGCTGTCTCCATCGCTTTCTCCATCGCTTTCTCCCTCGCTGTCTCTCTCGCTGTCTCTCTCGCTGTCTCTCTCGCTGCCTCTCTCGCTGTCTCTCTCGCTGTCTCTCTCGCTGTCTCTCTCGCTGTCTCCCTTGCAGTCTCTCTTGCAGTCTCTCTCGCTGTGTCTCTCGCTCTCTCCCTCGCTGTCTCACGCGCTCTCTCTCGCAGTCTCTCTCGCTGTCTCTCTCGCTGTGTCCCTCGCTGTCTCCCTCGCTGTCTCCCTCGCCATCTCCCTCGCCGTCTCCCTCGCCGTCTCCCTCGCCGTCTCCCTCGCCGTCTCCCTCGCCGTCTCCCTTGCAGTCACTCTCTCTGTATCCCCGGCTGTCTCTCTCGCTATCTCCATAGCAGTCTCTGTCGCTGTCTCTGTCGCTGTCTCTGTCGCTGTCTATGTCGCTGTCTCTGTCGCTGTCTCTGTCGCCGTCTCCCTCGCCGTCTCCCTCGCCGTCTCCCTTGCAGTCACTCTCTCTGTATCCCCGGCTGTCTCTCTCGCTATCTCCATAGCAGTCTCTGTCGCTGTCTCCCTCGCTGTCTCTGTCGCTGTCTCTGTCGCTGTCTCTGTCGCTGTCTCTGTCGCTGTCTCTGTCGCTGTCTCCCTCGCTGTCTCCCTCGCTGTCTCCCTCGTCGTCTCCCTCGTCGTCTCCCTCGTCGTCTCCCTCGCCGTCTCCCTGGCCATCTCCCTCGCAGTCTCTCTCGCAGTCTCTCTCGCAGTCTCTCTCGCAGTCTCTCTCGCAGTCTCTCTCGCTGTCTCCCTCGCTGTCTCCCTCACAGTCTCTCTCGCTGTCTCCCTTGCAGTCTCCCACACAGTCTCTCACGCTTTCTCCCTCGCTTTCTCCCTCGCAGTCTCTCTCGCAGTCTCTCTCGCAGTCTCTCTCGCAGTCTCTCTCGCTGTCTCTCTCGCTGTCTCTCTCGCTGTCCCTCTCGCAGTCTCTCTCGCAGTCTCTCTCGCAGTCTCTCTCGCAGTCTCTCTCGCAGTCTCTCTCGCAGTCTCTCTCGCTGTCTCTCTCGCTGTCCCTCTCGCAGTCTCTCTCGCAGTCTCTCTCGCTGTCTCCCTCGCTGTCTCCCTCACAGTCTCTCTCGCTGTCTCCCTTGCAGTCTCCCACACAGTCTCTCACGCTTTCTCCCTCGCTTTCTCCCTCGCAGTCTCTCTCGCAGTCTCTCTCGCAGTCTCTCTCGCAGTCTCTCTCGCTGTCCCTCTCGCAGTCTCTCTCGCAGTCTCTCTCGCAGTCTCTCTCGCAGTCTCTCTCGCAGTCTCTCTCGCTGTCCCTCTCGCAGTCTCTCTCGCTGTCTCTCTCGCAGTCTCCTTTGCAGTCTCTCTCGCTGTCTCTCTCGCTGTCTCTCTCGCTGTCTCTCTCGCTGTCTCTCTCGCAGTCTCCCTCGCAGTCTGCCTCGCAGTTTCCCTCGCAGTCTCTTTCGCTGTCTCCCTCGCAGTCTCCCTCACAGTCTCCCTCACAGTCTCCCTCGCAGTCTCTCTCGCAGTCGCTCTCACTTTCTCCCTCGCTGTCTCTCTCGCAGTCCTTCTCGCAGTCCTTCTCGCAGTCTCTCTCGCTGTCTCTCTCGCTGTCTCCCTCGCTGTCTCCCTCGCTGTCTCCCTCGCTGTCTCCCTCGCTGTCTCCCTCGCTGTCTCCCTCGCTGTCTCCCACGCTGTCTCCCTCGCAGTCTCTCTCGCTGTCTCTCTCGCTGTCTCCCTCGCTTTCTCCCTCGCTTTCTCCCTCGCTGTCACTCTCGCTGTCTCTCTCGCTGTCTCCCTCGCAGTCTCTCTCGCAGTCTCTCTCGCTGTCTCCCTCGCTGTCTCCCTCGCTTTCTCCCTCGCTTTCTCCCTCGCTGTCACTCTCGCTGTCTCTCTCGCTGTCTCCCTCGCAGTCTCCCTCGCTGTCTCCCACGCAGTCTCCCACGCAGTCTCCCACGCAGTCTCCCTCGCTGTCTCCCTCGCTGTCTCCCTCGCTGTCTCCCGCGCTGTCTCCCACGCAGTCTCTCTCGCTGTCTCCATCGCTTTCTCCCTCGCTGTCTCTCTCGCTGTCTCTCTCGCTGTCTCTCTCGCTGTCTCTCTCGCTGCCTCTCTCGCTGTCTCTCTCGCTGTCTCTCTCGCTGTCTCCCTTGCAGTCTCTCTTGCAGTCTCTCTCGCTGTCTCCCTCGCTGTGTCTCTCGCTCTCTCCCTCGCTGTCTCACGCGCTCTCTCTCGCAGTCTCTCTCGCTGTCTCTCTCGCTGTCTCTCTCGCTGTGTCCCTCGCAGTCTCCCTCGCTGTCTCCCTCGCTGTCTCCCTCGCCGTCTCCCTCGCTGTCTCCCTCGCCGTCTCCCTTGCAGTCACTCTCTTTGTATCCCCGGCTGTGTCTCTCGCTATCTCCATAGCAGTCTCTCTCGCTGTCTCTGTCGCTGTCTCTGTCGCTGTCTCTGTCGCTGTCACCCTCGCTGTCTCCCTCGCCGTCTCCCTCGCCATCTCCCTCGTCGTCTCCCTCGTCGTCTCCCTCGCCGTCTCCCTGGCCCTCTCCCTCGCAGTCTCTCTCGCAGTCTCTCTCGCAGTCTCTCTCGCAGTCTCTCTCGCAGTCTCTCTCGCAGTCTCTCTCGCTGTCTCTCTCGCTGTCTCTCTCAATGTACTCTCGCTGTCTCCCTCGCTGTCTCCCTCGCTGTCTCACTCGCTCTATCCCTCGCTGTATCTCTCGCAGTCTCTCTCGCAGTCTCTCTCACTGTCTCTCTCGCAGTCTCTCTCGCAGTCTCCCTCGCAGTCTCCCTCGCAATCTCTCTCGCAGTCACTCTCGCAGTCACTCTCGCAGTCTCCCTCGCAGTCTCCCTCGCAGTCTCCCTCGCAGTCTCCCTCGCAGTCTCCCTCGCAGTCTCCCTCGCAGTCTCTCTCGCTGTCTCCCTCGCTGTTTCCCTCACAGTCTCTCTCGCTGTCTCCCTCGCAGGCTCTCTCGAAGTCGCTCTCGCTTTCTCCCTCGCTGTCTCTCTCGCAGTCCTTCTCGCAGTCTCTCGCGCTGTCTCTCTCGCTGTCTCCAGCGCTGTCTCCCTCGCTGTCTCCCTCGCTGTCTCCCTCGCTGTCTCCCACGCTGTCTCCCACGCTGTCTCCCACGCTGTCTCTCTCGCTGTCTCTCTCGCTGTCTCTCTCGCTGTCTCTCTCGCTGTCTCTCTCGCTGCCTCTCTCGCTGCCTCTCTCGCTGTCTCCCTTGCAGTCTCTCTTGCAGTCTCTCCCGCTGTCTCCCTCGCTGTCTCCCTCGCTGTGTCTCTCGCTGTCTCACGCGCTCTCTCTCGCTGTCTCTGTCGCTGTCTCTCTCGCTGCCTCTCTCGCTGCCTCTCTCGCTGCGTCTCTCGCTGTCTCCCTTGCAGTCTCTCTTGCAGTCTCTCTCGCTGTCTCCCTCGCTGTCTCCCTCGCTGTCTCCCTCGCCGTCTCCCTCACCGTCTCCCTCGCCGTCTCCCTCACCGTCTCCCTTGCAGTCACTCTCTCTGTATCCCCGGCTGTCTCTCTCGCTATCTCCATAGCAGTCTCCCTCGCTGTCTCCCTCGCTGTCTCCCTCACTGTCTCTGTCGCTGCCTCTGTCGCTGTCTCTGTCGCTGTCTCTGTCACTGTCTCCCTCGCGGTCTCCCTCGCCGTCTCCCTCGCCGTCTCCCTGGCCGTCTCCCTGGCCGTCTCCCTGGCCGTCTCCCTCGCAGTCTCTCTCACATTCTCTCTCGCATTCTCTCTCGCAGTCTCTCTCGCATTCTCTCTCGCAGTCTCTCTCGCTGTCTCTCTCAATGTACTCTCGCTGTCTCCCTCGCTGTCTCACTCGCTCTATCCCTCGCTGTATCTCTCGCAGTCTCTCGCGCAGTCACTCTCACAGTCTCTCTCGCTGTCTCTCTCGCTGTCTCCCTCGCAGGCTCTCTCGCTCTCTCCCTCACTGTCTCTCTCGCCGTCTCTCTCTCCATCTCTCTCGCCATCTCTCTCGCAGTCTCCCTCGCTGTCTCCCTCTCATTCTCTCTCGCAGTCTCTCTCGTAGTCTCTCTCGCAGTCTCTCTCGCAGTCTCTCTCGCAGTCTCTCTCGCAGTCTCCCTCGCTGTCTCCCTCGCTGTCTCCCTCACAGTCTCTCTCGCTGTCTCCCTTGCAGTCTCCCACACAGTCTCTCACGCTTTCTCCCTCGCTTTCTCTCTCGCAGTCTCTCTCGCAGTCTCTCTCGCAGTCTCTCTCGCTGTCCCTCTCGCAGTCCCTCTCGCTGTCCCTCTCGCTGTCCCTCTCGCAGTCTCTCTCGCTGTCTCCCTCGCAGTCTCTCTCGCAGTCTCCTTTGCAGTCTCCTTTGCAGTCTCCCTCGCTGTCTCTCTCGCTGTCTCTCTCGCTGTCTCTCTCGCTGTCTCTCTCGCTGTCTCCCTCGCAGTCTGCCTCGCAGTCTCCCTCGCAGTCTCTTTCGCTGTCTCCCTCGCTGTTTCCCTCACAGTCTCTTTCGCTGTCTCCCTCGCAGTCTCCCTCGCAGTCTCCCTCGCAGTCTCCCTCGCAGTCTCTCTCGCAGTCGATCTCACTTTCTCCCTCGCTGTCTCTCTCGCAGTCCTTCTCGCTGTCTCTCTCGCTGTCTCTCTCGCTGTCTCCCTCGCTGTCTCCCACGCTGTCTCCCTCGCAGTCTCCCTCGCTTTCTCCCTCACTGTCTCCCTCGCTGTCTCCCTCGCTGTCTCCCTCGCAGTCTCGCTCGCTGTCTCCCTCGCTGTCTCCCTCGCTGTCTCACTCACTGTCTCACTCACTGTCTCCCTCGCTGTCTCCCTCGCTGTCTCCCTCACTGTGTCCCTCGCTCTCTCCCTCGCAGTCTCCCTCACCGTCTCCCTCGCCGTCTCTCTCGCAGTCTATCTCGCCGTCTTCCTCGCAGTTTCTCTCGCTGTCTCCCTCGCTGTCTGCCTCGCTGTCTCCCTCGCTGTCTCCCTCGCTGTCTCCCTCGCTGCCTCCCTCGCTGCCTCCCTCGCTGTCTCCCTAGCAGTCTCTCTCGCAGTCTCTCTCGCAGTCTCTCTCGCAGTCTCTCTCGCTGTCTCCCTCGCTGTCTCCCTCGCTGTCTCCCTCGCTGTCTCCCTCGCTGTCTCCCTAGCAGTCGCTCTCGCAGTCTCTCTCGCTGTCTCCCTCGCTGTCTCCCTGGCAGTCGCTCTCGCAGTCTCTCTCGCTGTCTTCCTCGCTGTGTCCCTCGCAGTCTCTGTCGCAGTCTCTCTCGCAGTTTCTCTCGCTGTCTCCCTCGCTGCCTCCCACGCTGTCTCCCTCGCTGTCTCATGCGATCTCTCTCGCATTCTCTCTCGTTGTCTCCCTTGCAGTCTCTCTCGCTGTGTCCCTCACAGTCTCTCTCGCAGTCTCTATTGCTGTCTCTGTCGCTGTTTCCCTCGCTGTCTCCCTCGCTGTCTCCCTCGCTGCCTCCCTCGCAGTCTCTCTCGAAGTCTCTCTCGCTGTCTCCCTCGCTGTCTCCCTCGCTGTCTCTCTCGCTCTCTCTCTCGCCATCTCCCTCGCCGTCTTAATCGCTGTCTCCCTCGCATTCTCTCTCGCAGTGTCTCTCGCTGTCTCCCTCGCAGTCTCCCTCGCAGTCTCTCTCGCTGTCTCCCTCACAGTCTCTCTCGCTGTCTCCCTCGCAGTCTCTCTCGAAGTCGCTCTCGCTTTCTCCCTCGCTGTCTCTCTCGCAGTCCTTCTCGCAGTCCTTCTCGCAGTCTCTCTCGCTGTCTCCAGCGCTGTCTCCCTCGCTGTCTCCCTCACTGTCTCCCTCGCTGTCTCCCTCGCTGTCTCCCTCGCTGTCTCCCTCGCTGTCTCCCTCGCTGTCTCCCATGCAGTCTCTCTCGCTGTCTCTCTCGCTGTCTCTCTCGCTGTCTCTCTCGCTGTCTCTCTCGCTGTCTCCCTCGCTGTCTCTCTCGCTGTCTCTCTCGCTGTCTCTCTCGCTGTCTCTCTCGCTGTCTCTCTCGCTGTCTCTCTCGCTGCCTCTCTCGCTGTCTCCCTTGCAGTCTCTCTTGCAGTCTCTCTCGCTGTCTCCCTCGCTGTGTCTCTCGCTCTCTCCCTCGCTGTCTCCCTCGCTGTCTCACGCGCTCTCTCTTGCAGTCTCTCTCGCTGTCTCTCTCGCGGTGTCCCTCGCTGTGTCCCTCGCTGTGTCCCTCGCTGCGTCCCTCGCTGTGTCCCTCGCTGTGTCCCTCGCTGTCTCTCTCGCAGTCTCCCTCACTGTCTCCCTCGCTGTCTCCCTCGCTGTCTCCAACGCAGTCTCTCTCGCTGTCTCCCTCGCTGTCTCCCTTGCAGTCACTCTCTCTGTATCCCCGGCTGTCTCTCTCGCTATCTCCATAGCTGTCTCCTTCGCTGTCTCTATCGCTGTCTCTGTCGCTGTCTCTGTCGCTGTCTCTGTCGCTGTCTCTGTCGCTGTCTCCGTCGCTGTCTCCGTCGCTGTCTCCGTCGCTGTCTCCGTCGCTGTCTCCCTCGCTGTCTCCCTCGCCGTCTCCCTGGCCGTCTCCCTGGCCGTCTCCCTGGCCGTCTCCCTGGCCGTCTCCCTGGCCGTCTCTCTCGCAGTCTCTCTCGCAGTCTCTCTCGCTGTCTCTCTCAATGTACTCTCGCTGTCTCCCTCGCTGTCTCACTCGCTCTATCCCTCGCTGTATCTCTCGCAGTCTCTCTCACAGTCTCTCTCGCTGTCTCGCTCGCTGTCTCCCTCGCAGTCTCTCTCGCTCTCTCCCTCACTGTCTCTCTCGCCGTCTCTCTCGCCGTCTCTCTCGCCGTCTCTCTCTCCATCTCTCTCGCCATCTCTCTCACCATCTCTCTCGCAGTCTCCCTCGCAGTCTCCCTCGCAGTCTCCCTCGCAGTCTCCCTCGCAGTCTCCCTCGCTGTCTCCCTCGCTGTCTCCCTCGCTGCCTCCCTCGCTGTCTCCCTAGCAGTCGCTCTCGCAGTCGCTCTCGCAGTCTCTCTCGCAGTCACTCTCGCTGTCTCCCTCGCTGTCTCCCTCGCTGTCTCCCTCGCTGTCTCCCTCGCTGTCTCCCTCACTGCCTCCCTCGCTGTCTCCCTAGCAGTCGCTCTCGCAGTCTCTCTCGCTGTCTCCCTCGCTGTCTCCCTCGCTGTCTCCCTGGCAGTCGCTCTCGCAGTCTCTCTCGCTGTCTTCCTCGCTGTGTCCCTCGCAGTCTCTCTCGCTGTCTCTGTCGCAGTCTCTCTCGCAGTCTTCCTCGCAGTTTCTCTCGCTGTCTCCCTCGCTGCCTCCCACGCTGTCTCCCTCGCTGTCTCCCTCGCTGTCTCCCTCGCTGTCTCCCTCGCCGTCTCCCTCGCCGTCGCCCTCGCCGACTCCCTCGCCGTCTCCCTTGAAGTCACTCTCTCTGTTTCCCCGGCTGTCTCTCTCGCTATCTCCATAGCAGTCTCTTTCGCTGTCTCTGTCGCTGTCTCTGTCGCTGTCTCTGTCGCTGTCTCTGTCGCTGTCTCTGTCGCTGTCTCCCTCGCTGTCTCTGTCGCTGTCTCCCTCGCTGTCTCCCTCACTGTCTCCCTCGTCGTCTCCCTCATCGTCTCCCTGGCCGTCTCCCTGGCCGTCTCCCTGGCCGTCTCCCTGGCCGTCTCCCTGGCCCTCTCCCTCGCAGTCTCTCTCGCTGTCTCTCTCAATGTACTCTCGCTGTCTCCATCGCTGTCTCCCTCGCTGTCTCACTCGCTCTATCCCTCGCTGTCTCTCTCGCTGTCTCTCTCGCTGTCTCACTCGCTGTCTCTCTCGCTGTCTCTCTCGCAGTCTGCCTCGCAGTTTCCCTCGCAGTCTCTTTCGCTGTCTCCCTCGCTGTTTCCCTCACAGTCTCTTTCGCTGTCTCCCTCGCAGTCTCCCTCACAGTCTCCCTCGCAGTCTCTCTCGCAGTCACTCTCACTTTCTCCCTCGCTGTCTCTCTCACAGTCCTTCTCGCAGTCCTTCTCGCAGTCTCTCGCGCTGTCTCCCTCGCTGTCTCCCTCGCTGTCTCCCTCGCTGTCTCCCTCGCTGTCTCCCTCGCTGTCTCTCTCGCTGTCTCCCTCGCTGTCTCCCTCGCAGTCTCTCTCGCTGTCTCCCTTGCAGTCTCTCTCGCTGTCTCTCTCGCTGTCTCCCTCGCTTTCTCCCTCGCTTTCTCCCTCGCTTTCTCCCTCGCTTTCTCCCTCGCTTTCTCCCTCGCTGTCACTCTCGCTGTCTCTCTCGCTGTCTCCCTTGCAGTCTCTCTCGCTGTCTCTCTCGCTGTCTCCCTCGCTGTCTCCCTCGCTGTCTCCCTCGCTGTCTCCCACGCAGTCTCTCTCGCTGTCTCTCTTGCTGTCTCCATCGCTTTCTCCCTCGCTGTCTCTCTCGCTGTCTCTCTCGCTGTCTCTCTCGCTGTCTCTCTCGCTGTCTCTCTCGCTGCCTCTCTCGCTGTCTCTCTCGCTGTCTCCCTTGCAGTCTCTCTTGCACTCTCTCTCGCTGTCTCCCTCGCTGTGTCTCTCGCTCTCTCCCTAGCTGTCTCACGCGCTCTCTCTCGCAGTCTCTCTCGCTGTCTCCCTCACTGTGTCCCTCGCTGTGTCCCTCGCTGTGTCCCTCGCAGTCTCCCTCGCTGTCTCCCTCGCTGTCTCCCTCGCCGTCTCCCTCGCCGTCTCCCTCGCCGTCTCCCTCGCCGTCTCCCTCGCCGTCTCCCTCGCCGTCTCCCTTGCAGTCACTCTCTCTGTATCCCCGGCTGTCTCTCTCGCTATCTCCATAGCAGTCTCTGTCGCTGTCTCTGTCGCTGTCTCTGTCGCTGTCTCTCTCGCTGCCTCTCTCGCTGCCTCTCTCGCTGCGTCTCTCGCTGTCTCCCTTGCAGTCTCTCTCGCTGTCTCCCTCGCTGTCTCCCTCGCTGTCTCCCTCGCCGTCTCCCTCACCGTCTCCCTCGCCGTCTCCCTCACCGTCTCCCTTGCAGTCACTCTCTCTGTATCCCCGGCTGTCTCTCTCGCTATCTCCATAGCAGTCTCCCTCGCTGTCTCCCTCGCTGTCTCCCTCGCTGTCTCTGTCGCTGCCTCTGTCGCTGTCTCTGTCGCTGTCTCTGTCACTGTCTCCCTCGCTGTCTCCCTCGCGGTCTCCCTCGCCATCTCCCTGGCCGTCTCCCTGGCCGTCTCCCTGGCCGTCTCCCTGGCCGTCTCCCTGCCGTCTCCCTCGCAGTCTCTCTCACATTCTCTCTCGCATTCTCTCTCGCAGTCTCTCTCGCATTCTCTCTCGCAGTCTCTCTCGCTGTCTCTCTCAATGTACTCTCGCTGTCTCCCTCGCTGTCTCACTCGCTCTATCCCTCGCTGTATCTCTCACAGTCTCTCGCGCAGTCACTCTCACAGTCTCTCTCGCTGTCTCTCTCGCTGTCTCCCTCGCAGGCTCTCTCGCTCTCTCCCTCACTGTCTCTCTCACCGTCTCTCTCTCCATCTCTCTCGCCATCTCTCTCGCAGTCTCCCTCGCTGTCTCCCTCTCAGTCTCTCTCGCAGTCTCTCTCGTAGTCTCTCTCGCAGTCTCTCTCGCAGTCTCTCTCGCAGTCTCTCTCGCAGTCTCCCTCGCTGTCTCCCTCGCTGTCTCCCTCACAGTCTCTCTCGCTGTCTCCCTTGCAGTCTCCCACACAGTCTCTCACGCTTTCTCCCTCGCTTTCTCTCTCGCAGTCTCTCTCGCAGTCTCTCTTGCAGTCTCTCTCGCTGTCCCTCTCGCAGTCCCTCTCGCTGTCCCTCTCGCTGTCCCTCTCGCAGTCTCTCTCGCTGTCTCCCTCGCAGTCTCTCTCGCAGTCTCCTTTGCAGTCTCCTTTGCAGTCTCCCTCGCTGTCTCTCTCGCTGTCTCTCTCGCTGTCTCTCTCGCTGTCTCTCTCGCTGTCTCCCTCGCAGTCTGCCTCGCAGTCTCCCTCGCAGTCTCTTTCGCTGTCTCCCTCGCTGTTTCCCTCACAGTCTCTTTCGCTGTCTCCCTCGCAGTCTCCCTCGCAGTCTCCCTCGCAGTCTCCCTCGCAGTCTCTCTCGCAGTCGCTCTCACTTTCTCCCTCGCTGTCTCTCTCGCAGTCCTTCTCGCTGTCTCTCTCGCTGTCTCTCTCGCTGTCTCCCTCGCTGTCTCCCACGCTGTCTCCCTCGCAGTCTCCCTCGCATTCTCCCTCGCTGTCTCCCTCGCTGTCTCCCTCGCTGTCTCCCTCGCAGTCTCGCTCGCTGTCTCCCTCGCTGTCTCCCTCGCTGTCTCACTCACTGTCTCACTCACTGTCTCCCTCGCTGTCTCCCTCGCTGTCTCCCTCACTGTGTCCCTCGCTCTCTCCCTCGCAGTCTCCCTCACCGTCTCCCTCGCCGTCTCTCTCGCAGTCTCTCTCGCCGTCTTCCTCGCAGTTTCTCTCGCTGTCTCCCTCGCTGTCTGCCTCGCTGTCTCCCTCGCTGTCTCCCTCGCTGTCTCCCTCGCTGCCTCCCTCGCTGCCTCCCTCGCTGTCTCCCTAGCAGTCGCTCTCGCAGTCTCTCTCGCAGTCTCTCTCGCAGTCTCTCTCGCTGTCTCCCTCGCTGTCTCCCTCGCTGTCTCCCTCGCTGTCTCCCTAGCAGTCGCTCTCGCAGTCTCTCTCGCTGTCTCCCTCGCTGTCTCCCTGGCAGTCGCTCTCGCAGTCTCTCTCGCTGTCTTCCTCGCTGTGTCCCTCGCAGTCTCTGTCGCAGTCTCTCTCGCAGTTTCTCTCGCTGTCTCCCTCGCTGCCTCCCACGCTGTCTCCCTCGCTGTCTCATGCGATCTCTCTCGCATTCTCTCTCGTTGTCTCCCTTGCAGTCTCTCTCGCTGTGTCCCTCACAGTCTCTCTCGCAGTCTCTATTGCTGTCTCTGTCGCTGTTTCCCTCGCTGTCTCCCTCGCTGTCTCCCTCGCTGTCTCCCTCGCTGCCTCCCTCGCAGTCTCTCTCGAAGTCTCTCTCGCTGTCTCCCTCGCTGTCTCCCTCGCTGTCTCCCTCGCTGTCTCTCTCGCTCTCTCTCTCGCCATCTCCCTCGCCGTCTTAATCGCTGTCTCCCTCGCATTCTCTCTCGCAGTGTCTCTCGCTGTCTCCCTCGCAGTCTCCCTCGCAGTCTCTCTCGCTGTCTCCCTCACAGTCTCTCTCGCTGTCTCCCTCGCAGTCTCTCTCGAAGTCGCTCTCGCTTTCTCCCTCGCTGTCTCTCTCGCAGTCCTTCTCGCAGTCCTTCTCACAGTCTCTCTCGCTGTCTCCCTCGCTATCTCCCTCGCTGTCTCTCTCGCTGTCTCTCTCGCTGTCTCTCTCGCTGTCTCTCTCGCTGCCTCTCTCGCTGTCTCCCTTGCAGTCTCTCTTGCAGTCTCTCTCGCTGTCTCCCTCGCTGTGTCTCTCGCTCTCTCCCTCGCTGTCTCCCTCGCTGTCTCACGCGCTCTCTCTTGCAGTCTCTCTCGCTGTCTCTCTCACGGTGTCCCTCGCTGTGTCCCTCGCTGTGTCCCTCGCTGCATCCCTCGCTGTGTCCCTCGCTGTCTCTCTCGCAGTCTCCCTCACTGTCTCCCTCGCTGTCTCCCTCGCTGTCTCCAACGCAGTCTCTCTCGCTGTCTCCCTCGCTGTCTCCCTTGCAGTCACTCTCTCTGTATCCCCGGCTGTCTCTCTCGCTATCTCCATAGCTGTCTCCTTCGCTGTCTCTATCGCTGTCTCTGTCGCTGTCTCTGTCGCTGTCTCTGTCGCTGTCTCTGTCGCTGTCTCCGTCGCTGTCTCCGTCGCTGTCTCCCTCGCTGTCTCCCTCGCCGTCTCCCTGGCCGTCTCCCTGGCCGTCTCCCTGGCCGTCTCTCTCGCAGTCTCTCTCGCAGTCTCTCTCGCTGTCTCTCTCAATGTACTCTCGCTGTCTCCCTCGCTGTCTCACTCGCTCTATCCCTCGCTGTATCTCTCGCAGTCTCTCTCACAGTCTCTCTCGCTGTCTCGCTCGCTGTCTCCCTCGCAGTCTCTCTCGCTCTCTCCCTCACTGTCTCTCTCGCCGTCTCTCTCGCCGTCTCTCTCTCCATCTCTCTCGCCATCTCTCTCACCATCTCTCTCGCAGTCTCCCTCGCAGTCTCCCTCGCAGTCTCCCTCGCAGTCTCCCTCGCAGTCTCCCTCGCTGTCTCCCTCGCTGTCTCCCTCGCTGCCTCCCTCGCTGTCTCCCTAGCAGTCGCTCTCGCAGTCGCTCTCGCAGTCTCTCTCGCAGTCACTCTCGCTGTCTCCCTCGCTGTCTCCCTCGCTGTCTCCCTCGCTGTCTCCCTCGCTGTCTCCCTCGCTGCCTCCCTCGCTGTCTCCCTAGCAGTCGCTCTCGCAGTCTCTCTCGCTGTCTCCCTCGCTGTCTCCCTCGCTGTCTCCCTGGCAGTCGCTCTCGCAGTCTCTCTCGCTGTCTTCCTCGCTGTGTCCCTCGCAGTCTCTCTCGCTGTCTCTGTCGCAGTCTCTCTCGCAGTCTCTCTCGCAGTCTTCCTCGCAGTTTCTCTCGCTGTCTCCCTCGCTGCCTCCCACGCTGTCTCCCTCGCTGTCTCCCTCGCTGTCTCCCTCGCTGTCTCCCTCGCCGTCTCCCTCGCCGTCGCCCTCGCCGACTCCCTCGCCGTCTCCCTTGCAGTCACTCTCTCTGTTTCCCCGGCTGTCTCTCTCGCTACCTCCTTAGCAGTCTCTTTCGCTGTCTCTGTCGCTGTCTCTGTCGCTGTCTCTGTCGCTGTCTCTGTCGCTGTCTCCCTCGCTGTCTCTGTCGCTGTCTCCCTCGCTGTCTCCCTCACTGTCTCCCTCGTCGTCTCCCTCATCGTCTCCCTGGCCGTCTCCCTGGCCGTCTCCCTGGCCGTCTCCCTGGCCCTCTCCCTCGCAGTCTCTCTCGCTGTCTCTCTCAATGTACTCTCGCTGTCTCCATCGCTGTCTCCCTCGCTGTCTCACTCGCTCTATCCCTCGCTGTCTCTCTCGCTGTCTCTCTCGCTGTCTCACTCGCTGTCTCTCTCGCTGTCTCTCTCGCAGTCTGCCTCGCAGTTTCCCTCGCAGTCTCTTTCGCTGTCTCCCTCGCTGTTTCCCTCACAGTCTCTTTCGCTGTCTCCCTCGCAGTCTCCCTCGCAGTCTCTCTCACAGTCACTCTCACTTTCTCCCTCGCTGTCTCTCTCACAGTCCTTCTCGCAGTCCTTCTCGCAGTCTCTCGCGCTGTCTCCCTCGCTGTCTCCCTCGCTGTCTCCCTCGCTGTCTCCCTCGCTGTCTCCCTCGCTGTCTCCCTCACTGTCTCTCTCGCTGTCTCCCTCGCTGTCTCCCTCGCAGTCTCTCTCGCTGTCTCCCTTGCAGTCTCTCTCGCTGTCTCTCTCGCTGTCTCCCTCGCTTTCTCCCTCGCTGTCACTCTCGCTGACTCTCTCGCTGTCTCCCTTGCAGTCTCTCTCGCAGTCTCTCTCGCTGTCTCCCTCGCTGTCTCCCTCGCTGTCTCCCTCGCTGTCTCCCACGCAGTCTCTCTCGCTGTCTCTCTTGCTGTCTCCATCGCTTTCTCCCTCGCTGTCTCTCTCGCTGTCTCTCTCGCTGTCTCTCTCGCTGTCTCTCTCGCTGTCTCTCTCGCTGTCTCTCTCGCTGCCTCTCTCGCTGTCTCTCTCGCTGTCTCCCTTGCAGTCTCTCTTGCACTCTCTCTCGCTGTCTCCCTCGCTGTGTCTCTCGCTCTCTCCCTAGCTGTCTCACGCGCTCTCTCTCGCAGTCTCTCTCGCTGTCTCCCTCACTGTGTCCCTCGCTGTGTCCCTCGCTGTGTCCCTCGCAGTCTCCCTCGCTGTCTCCCTCGCTGTCTCCCTCGCCGTCTCCCTCGCCGTCTCCCTCGCCGTCTCCCTCGCCGTCTCCCTCGCCGTCTCCCTCGCCGTCTCCCTCGCCGTCTCCCTCGCCGTCTCCCTTGCAGTCACTCTCTCTGTATCCCCGGCTGTCTCTCTCGCTATCTCCATAGCAGTCTCTGTCGCTGTCTCTGTCGCTGTCTCTGTCGCTGTCTCTGTCGCTGTCTCTGTCGCTGTCTCCCTCGCCATCTCCCTGGCCGTCTCCCTGGCCGTCTCCCTGGCCCTCTCCCTCGCAGTCTCTCTCGCTGTCTCTCTCGCTGTCTCTCTCAATGTACTCTCGCTGTCTCCCTCGCTGTCTCCCTCGCTGTCTCACTCGCTCTATCCCTCGCTGTATCTCTCGCAGTCTCTCTCACAGTCTCTCTCGCTGTCTCTCTCGCAGTCTCCCTCGCAGTCTCCCTCGCAGTCTCCCTCGCAGTCTCCCTCGCAGTCTCTCTCGCTGTCTCTCTCGCTGTTTCCCTCACAGTCTCTCTCGCTGTCTCCCTCGCAGTCTTTCTCGAAGACGCTCTCGCTTTCTCCCTCGCTGTCTCTCTCACAGTCCTTCTCGCAGTCTCTCTCACTGTCTCCCTCGCTGTCTCTGTCGCTGTCTCAGTCGCTGTCTCTGTCGCTGTCTCTGTCGCTGTCTCTGTCGCCGTCTCTGTCGCCGTCTCCCTCGCCGTCTCCCTCGCCGTCTCCCTTGCAGTCACTCTCTCTGTATCCCCGGCTGTCTCTCTCGCTATCTCCATAGCAGTCTCTCTCACTGTCTCCCTCGCTGTCTCTGTCGCTGTCTCTGTCGCTGTCTCTGTCGCTGTCTCTGTCGCTGTCTCTGTCGCTGTCTCTCTCGCTGTCTCCCTCGCTGTCTCCCTCGTCGTCTCCCTCGTCGTCTCCCTCGCTGTCTCCCTGGCCGTCTCCCTGGCCGTCTCCCTGGCCGTCTCCCTGGCCGTCTCCCTGGCCGTCTCCCTCGCAGTCTCCCTCGCAGTCTCCCTCGCAGTCTCTCTCGCAGTCTCTCTCGCAGTCTCTCTCGCAGTCTCTCTCGCTGTCTCTCTCAATGTACTCTCGCTGTCTCCCTCGCTGTCTCACTCGCTCTATCCCTCGCTGTCTCTCTCGCAGTCTCTCTCGCAGTCTCTCTCGCTGTCTCTCTCGCAGTCTCCCTCGCAGTCTCTCTCGCTCTCTCCCTCACTGTCTCTCTCGCAGTCTCTCTCGCAGTCTCTCTCACCGTCTCTCTCTCCATCTCTCTCGCCATCTCTCTCGCAGTCTCCCTCGCTGTCTCCCTCGCTGTCTCCCTCGCTGTCTCCCTCGCAGTCTCTCTCGCAGTCTCTCTCGCAGTCTCTCTCGCAGTCTCTCTCGCAGTCTCTCTCGCTGTCTCCCTCGCTGTCTGCCTCACAGTCTCTCTCGCTGTCTCCCTTGCAGTCTCCCACACAGTCTCTCACGCTTTCTCCCTCGCTTTCTCCCTCGCAGTCTCTCTCGCAGTCTCTCTCGCAGTCTCTCTCGCAGTCTCTCTCGCTGTCCCTCTCGCAGTCTCTCTCGCAGTCTCTCTCGCTGTCCCTCTCGCTGTCTCTCTCGTAGTCTCCTTTGCAGTCTCTCTCGCTGTCTCTCTCGCTGTCTCTCTCGCTGTCTCTCTCGCTGTCTCTCTCGCTGTCTCTCTCGCAGTCTCCCTCGCAGTCTGCCTCGCAGTTTCCCTCGCAGTCTCTTTCGCTGTCTCCCTCGCAGTCTCCCTCACAGTCTCCCTCACAGTCTCCCTCGCAGTCTCTCTCGCAGTCGCTCTCACTTTCTCCCTCGCTGTCTCTCTCGCAGTCCTTCTCGCAGTCCTTCTCGCTGTCTCTCTCGCTGTCTCCCTCGCAGTCTCTCTCGCAGTCTCTCTCGCTGTCTCCCTCGCTGTCTCCCTCGCTTTCTCCCTCGCTTTCTCCCTCGCTGTCACTCTCGCTGTCTCTCTCGCTGTCTCTCTCGCTGTCTCCCTCGCAGTCTCCCTCGCTGTCTCCCACGCAGTCTCCCTCGCTGTCTCCCTCGCTGTCTCCCTCGCTGTCTCCCTCGCTGTCTCCCTCGCTGCCTCCCTCGCTGCCTCCCTCGCTGCCTCCCTCGCTGCCTCCCTCGCTGTCTCCCTCGCTGTCTCCCACGCAGTCTCTCTCGCTGTCTCCATCGCTTTCTCCCTCGCTGTCTCTCTCGCTGTCTCTCTCGCTGTCTCTCTCGCTGTCTCTCTCGCTGCCTCTCTCGCTGTCTCTCTCGCTGTCTCTCTCGCTGTCTCCCTTGCAGTCTCTCTTGCAGTCTCTCTCGCTGTCTCCCTCGCTGTGTCTCTCGCTCTCTCCCTCGCTGTCTCACGCGCTCTCTCTCGCTGTCTCTATCGCTGTGTCCCTCGCAGTCTCCCTCGCAGTCTCCCTCGCTGTCTCCCTCGCTGTCTCCCTCGCTGTCTCCCTCGCCGTCTCCCTCGCAGTCTCCCTCGCCGTCTCCCTCGCCGTCTCCCTCGCCGTCTCCCTTGCAGTCACTCTCTCTGTATCCCCGGCTGTCTCTCTCGCTATCTCCATAGCAGTCTCTGTCGCTGTCTCTGTCGCTGTCTCTGTCGCTGTCTCCCTCGCTGTCTCCCTCGCTGTCTCCCTCGCTGTCTCCCTCGCTGTCTCCCTCGTCGTCTCCCTCGTCGTCTCCCTCGTCGTCTCCCTCGCCGTCTCCCTCGCCCTCTCCCTCGCAGTCTCTCTCGCAGTCTCTCTCGCAGTCTCTCTCGCTGTCTCTCTCGCTGTCTCTCGCAATGTACTCTCGCTGTCTCCCTCGCTGTCTCCCTCGCTGTCTCACTCGCTCTATCCCTCGCTGTATCTCTCGCAGTCTCTCTCGCAGTCTCTCTCGCAGTCTCTCTCACTGTCTCTCTCGCAGTCTCTCTCGCAGTCTCCCTCGCAGTCTCCCTCGCAGTCTCCCTCGCAGTCTCCCTCGCAATCTCTCTCGCAGTCACTCTCGCAGTCACTCTCGCAGTCACTCTCACAGTCTCCCTCGCAGTCTCCCTCGCAGTCTCCCTCGCAGTCTCCCTCGCTGTCTCCCTCGCTGTTTCCCTCACAGTCTCTCTCGCTGTCTCCCTCGCAGTCTCTCTCGAAGTCGCTCTCGCTTTCTCCCTCGCTGTCTCTCTCGCAGTCCTTCTCGCAGTCTCCCGCGCTGTCTCTCTCGCTGTCTCCAGCGCTGTCTCCCTCGCTGTCTCCCTCGCTGTCTCCCTCGCTGTCTCCCACGCAGTCTCTCTCGCTGTCTCTCTCGCTGTCTCTCTCGCTGTCTCCATCGCTTTCTCCCTCGCTGTCTCTCTCGCTGTCTCTCTCGCTGTCTCTCTCGCTGTCTCTCTCGCTGTCTCTCTCGCTGTCTCCCTTGCAGTCTCTCATGCAGTCTCTCTCGCTGTCTCCCTCGCTGTCTCCCTCGCTGTGTCTCTCGCTGTCTCACGCGCTCTCTCTCGCTGTCTCCCTCACTGTCTCCCTCGCTGTCTCCCTCGCTGTCTCCCTCGCTGTCTCCCTCGCCGTCTCCCTCGCCGTCTCCCTCGCCGTCTACCTCGCCGTCTCCCTTGCAGTCACTCTCTCTGTATCCCCGGCTGTCTCTCTCGCTATCTCCATAGCAGTCTCTCTCACTGTCTCCCTCGCTGTCTCCCTCGCTGTCTCCCTCGCTGTCTCCCTCGCTGTCTCTGTCGCTGTCTCTGTCGCTGTCTCTGTCGCTGTCTCTGTCGCTGTCTCCCTCGCGGTCTCCCTCGCCGTATCCCTGGCCGTCTCCCTGGCCGTCTCCCTGGCCGTCTCCCTGGCCATCTCCCTGGCCGTCTCCCTGGCCGTCTCCCTCGCAGTCTCTCTCGCAGTCTCTCTCGCATTCTCTCTCGCAGTCTCTCTCGCTGTCTCTCTCAATGTACTCCCGCTGTCTCCCTCGCTGTCTCACTCGCTCTATCCCTCGCTGTATCTCTCGCAGTCTCTCGCGCAGTCTCTCTCACTGTCTCTCTCGCTGTCTCCCTCGCAGGCTCTCTCGCTCTCTCCCTCACTGTCTCTCTCGCCGTCTCTCTCTCCATCTCTCTCGCCATCTCTCTCGCAGTCTCCCTCGCTGTCTCCCTCGCAGTCTCTCTCGCAGTCTCTCTCGCAGTCTCTCTCGCAGTCTCTCTCGCAGTCTCTCTCGCAGTCTCTCTCGCAGTCTCCCTCGCTGTCTCCCTCACAGTCTCTCTCGCTGTCTTGCTTGCAGTCTCCCACACAGTCTCTCACGCTTTCTCCCTCGCTTTCTCTCTCGCAGTCTCTCTCGCTGTCCCTCTCGCAGTCTCTCTCGCAGTCTCCTTTGCAGTCTCCTTTGCAGTCTCCCTCGCTGTCTCTCTCGCTGTCTCTCTCGCTGTCTCTCTCGCTGTCTCTCTCGCTGTCTCTCTCTCAGTCTCCCTCGCAGTCTGCCTCGCAGTCTCCCTCGCAGTCTCTTTCGCTGTCTCCCTCGCTGTTTCCCTCACAGTCTCTTTCGCTGTCTCCCTCGCAGTCTCCCTCGCAGTCTCCCTCGCAGTCTCCCTCGCAGTCTCCCTCGCAGTCTCTCTCGCAGTCGCTCTCACTTTCTCCCTCGCTGTCTCTCTCGCAGTCCTTCTCGCTGTCTCTCTTGCTGTCTCTCTCGCTGTCTCCCTCGCTGTCTCCCTCGCTGTCTCCCACGCTGTCTCCCACGCTGTCTCCCTCGCAGTCTCCCTCGCTTTCTCCCTCGCTGTCTCTCTCGCTGTCTCTCTCGCTGTCTCCCTCGCAGTCTCGCTCGCTGTCTCACTCGCTGTCTCCCTCGCTGTCTCACTCACTGTCTCACTCACTGTCCCCCTCGCTGTCTCCCTCGCTGTCTCCCTCGCTGTCTCCCTCACTGTGTCCCTCGCTCTCTCCCTCGCAGTCTCCCTCACCGTCTCCCTCGCCGTCTCTCTCGCAGTCTCTCTCGCCGTCTTCCTCGCAGTTTCTCTCGCTGTCTCCCTCGCTGTCTCCCTCGCTGTCTCCCTCGCTGTCTCCCTCGCTGTCTCCCTCGCTGTCTCCCTCGCTGCCTCCCTCGCTGTCTCCCTAGCAGTCGCTCTCGCAGTCTCTCTCGCAGTCTCTCTCGCTGTCTCCCTCGCTGTCTCCCTCGCTGTCTCCCTCGCTGTCTCCCTAGCAGTCGCTCTCGCAGTCTCTCTCGCTGTCTCCCTCGCTGTCTCCCTCGCTGTCTCCCTGGCAGTCGCTCTCGCAGTCTCTCTCGCTGTCTTCCTCGCTGTGTCCCTCGCAGTCTCTGTCGCAGTCTCTCTCGCAGTCTTCCTCGCAGTTTCTCTCGCTGTCTCCCTCGCTGCCTCCCACGCTGTCTCCCTCGTTGTCTCCCTTGCAGTCTCTCTCGCTGTGTCCCTCGCAGTCTCTCTCGCAGTCTCTATTGCTGTCTCTGTCGCTGTTTCCCTCGCTGACTCCCTCGCTGACTCCCTCGCTGTCTCCCTCGCTGTCTCCCTCGCTGTCTCCCTCTCTGCCTCCCTCGCAGTCTCTCTCGAAGTCTCTCTCGCTGTCTACCTCGCTGTCTCCCTTGCTGTCTCCCTCGCTGTCTCTCTCGCTCTCTCTCTCGCCGTCTCCCTCGCCGTCTTAATCGCTGTCTCCCTCGCATTCTCTCTTGCAGTCTCTCTCGCTGTCTCTCTCGCTGTTTCCCTCACAGTCTCTCTCGCTGTCTCCCTCGCAGTCTTTCTCGAAGACGCTCTCGCTTTCTCCCTCGCTGTCTCTCTCACAGTCCTTCTCGCAGTCTCTCTCACTGTCTCCCTCGCTGTCTCTGTCGCTGTCTCAGTCGCTGTCTCTGTCGCTGTCTCTGTCGCTGTCTCTGTCGCCGTCTCTGTCGCCGTCTCCCTCGCCGTCTCCCTCGCCGTCTCCTTTGCAGTCACTCTCTCTGTATCCCCGGCTGTCTCTCTCGCTATCTCCATAGCAGTCTCTCTCACTGTCTCCCTCGCTGTCTCTGTCGCTGTCTCTGTCGCTGTCTCTGTCGCTGTCTCTGTCGCTGTCTCTGTCGCTGTCTCTGTCGCTGTCTCTCTCGCTGTCTCTCTCGCTGTCTCCCTCGCTGTCTCCCTCGTCGTCTCCCTCGTCGTCTCCCTGGCCGTCTCCCTGGCCGTCTCCCTGGCCGTCTCCCTGGCCGTCTCCCTGGCCGTCTCCCTGGCCGTCTCCCTCGCAGTCTCCCTCGCAGTCTCCCTCGCAGTCTCTCTCGCAGTCTCTCTCGCAGTCTCTCTCGCAGTCTCTCTCGCTGTCTCTCTCAATGTACTCTCGCTGTCTCCCTCGCTGTCTCACTCGCTCTATCCCTCGCTGTCTCTCTCGCAGTCTCTCTCGCAGTCTCTCTCGCTGTCTCTCTCGCAGTCTCCCTCGCAGTCTCTCTCGCTCTCTCCCTCACTGTCTCTCTCGCAGTCTCTCTCGCAGTCTCTCTCACCGTCTCTCTCTCCATCTCTCTCGCCATCTCTCTCGCAGTCTCCCTCGCTGTCTCCCACGCTGTCTCCCACGCTGTCTCCCTCGCAGTCTCCCTCGCTTTCTCCCTCGCTGTCTCTCTCGCTGTCTCTCTCGCTGTCTCCCTCGCAGTCTCGCTCGCTGTCTCACTCGCTGTCTCCCTCGCTGTCTCACTCACTGTCTCACTCACTGTCCCCCTCGCTGTCTCCCTCGCTGTCTCCCTCGCTGTCTCCCTCACTGTGTCCCTCGCTCTCTCCCTCGCAGTCTCCCTCACCGTCTCCCTCGCCGTCTCTCTCGCAGTCTCTCTCGCCGTCTTCCTCGCAGTTTCTCTCGCTGTCTCCCTCGCTGTCTCCCTCGCTGTCTCCCTCGCTGTCTCCCTCGCTGTCTCCCTCGCTGTCTCCCTCGCTGCCTCCCTCGCTGTCTCCCTAGCAGTCGCTCTCGCAGTCTCTCTCGCAGTCTCTCTCGCTGTCTCCCTCGCTGTCTCCCTCGCTGTCTCCCTCGCTGTCTCCCTAGCAGTCGCTCTCGCAGTCTCTCTCGCTGTCTCCCTCGCTGTCTCCCTCGCTGTCTCCCTGGCAGTCGCTCTCGCAGTCTCTCTCGCTGTCTTCCTCGCTGTGTCCCTCGCAGTCTCTGTCGCAGTCTCTCTCGCAGTCTTCCTCGCAGTTTCTCTCGCTGTCTCCCTCGCTGCCTCCCACGCTGTCTCCCTCGTTGTCTCCCTTGCAGTCTCTCTCGCTGTGTCCCTCGCAGTCTCTCTCGCAGTCTCTATTGCTGTCTCTGTCGCTGTTTCCCTCGCTGACTCCCTCGCTGACTCCCTCGCTGTCTCCCTCGCTGTCTCCCTCGCTGTCTCCCTCTCTGCCTCCCTCGCAGTCTCTCTCGAAGTCTCTCTCGCTGTCTACCTCGCTGTCTCCCTTGCTGTCTCCCTCGCTGTCTCTCTCGCTCTCTCTCTCGCCGTCTCCCTCGCCGTCTTAATAGCTGTCTCCCTCGCATTCTCTCTTGCAGTCTCTCTCGCTGTCTCTCTCGCTGTTTCCCTCACAGTCTCTCTCGCTGTCTCCCTCGCAGTCTTTCTCGAAGACGCTCTCGCTTTCTCCCTCGCTGTCTCTCTCACAGTCCTTCTCGCAGTCTCTCTCACTGTCTCCCTCGCTGTCTCTGTCGCTGTCTCAGTCGCTGTCTCTGTCGCTGTCTCTGTCGCTGTCTCTGTCGCCGTCTCTGTCGCCGTCTCCCTCGCCGTCTCCCTCGCCGTCTCCCTTGCAGTCACTCTCTCTGTATCCCCGGCTGTCTCTCTCGCTATCTCCATAGCAGTCTCTCTCACTGTCTCCCTCGCTGTCTCTGTCGCTGTCTCTGTCGCTGTCTCTGTCGCTGTCTCTGTCGCTGTCTCTGTCGCTGTCTCTCTCGCTGTCTCTCTCGCTGTCTCCCTCGCTGTCTCCCTCGTCGTCTCCCTCGTCGTCTCCCTCGCTGTCTCCCTGGCCGTCTCCCTGGCCGTCTCCCTGGCCGTCTCCCTGGCCGTCTCCCTGGCCGTCTCCCTCGCAGTCTCCCTCGCAGTCTCCCTCGCAGTCTCTCTCGCAGTCTCTCTCGCAGTCTCTCTCGCAGTCTCTCTCGCTGTCTCTCTCAATGTACTCTCGCTGTCTCCCTCACTGTCTCACTCGCTCTATCCCTCGCTGTCTCTCTCGCAGTCTCTCTCGCAGTCTCTCTCGCTGTCTCTCTCGCTGTCTCCCTCGCTGTCTCCCTCTCTGCCTCCCTCGCAGTCTCTCTCGAAGTCTCTCTCGCTGTCTACCTCGCTGTCTCCCTTGCTGTCTCCCTCGCTGTCTCTCTCGCTCTCTCTCTCGCCGTCTCCCTCGCCGTCTTAATCGCTGTCTCCCTCGCATTCTCTCTTGCAGTGTCTCTCGCTGTCTCCCTCGCAGTCTCCCACACAGTCTCTCACGCTTTCTCCCTCGCTTTCTCTCTCGCAGTCTCTCTCGCAGTCTCTCTCGCAGTCTCTCTCGCTGTCCCTCTCGCTGTCCCTCTCGCTGTCCCTCTCGCAGTCCCTCTCGCTGTCCCTCTCGCTGTCCCTCTCGCAGTCTCTCTCACTGTCTCACTCGCAGTCTCTCTCGCAGTCTCCTTTGCAGTCTCCTTTGCAGTCTCTCTCGCTGTCTCTCTCGCTGTCTCTCTCGCTGTCTCTCTCGCAGTCTCCCTCGCAGTCTGCCTCGCAGTCTCCCTCGCAGTCTCTTTCGCTGTCTCCCTCGCTGTTTCCCTCACAGTCTCTTTCGCTGTCTCCCTCGCAGTCTCCCTCGCAGTCTCTCTCGCAGTCGCTCTCACTTTCTCCCTCGTTGTCTCTCTCGCAGTCCTTCTCGCTGTCTCTCTCGCTGTCTCCCTCGCTGTCTCCCACGCTGTCTCCCACGCTGTCTCCCTCGCAGTCTCCCTCGCTTTCTCCCTCGCTGTCTCTCTCGCTGTCTCTCTCGCTGTCTCCCTCGCAGTCTCGCTCGCTGTCTCGCTCGCTGTCTCCCTCGCTGTCTCACTCACTGTCTCACTCACTGTCTCCCTCGCTTTCTCCCTCGCTGTCTCCCTCGCTGTCTCCCTCACTGTGTCCCTCGCTCTCTCCCTCGCAGTCTCCCTCACCGTCTCCCTCGCCGTCTCTCTCGCAGTCTCTCTCGCCGTCTTCCTCGCAGTTTCTCTCGCTGTCTCCCTCGCTGTCTCCCTCGCTGTCTCCCTCGCTGTCTCCCTCGCTGTCTCCCTCGCTGCCTCCCTCGCTGTCTCCCTAGCAGTCGCTCTCGCAGTCTCTCTCGCAGTCTCTCTCGCTGTCTCCCTCGCTGTCTCCCTCGCTGTCTCCCTTGCTGTCTCCCTAGCAGTCGCTCTCGCAGTCTCTCTCGCTGTCTCCCTCGCTGTCTCCCTGGCAGTCGCTCTCGCAGTCTCTCTCGCTGTCTTCCTCGCTGTGTCCCTCGCAGTCTCTGTCGCAGTCTCTCTCGCAGTCTTCCTCGCAGTTTCTCTCGCTGTCTCCCTCGCTGCCTCCCACGCTGTCTCCCTCGTTGTCTCCCTCGTTGTCTCCCTTGCAGTCTCTCTCGCTGTGTCCCTCGCAGTCTCTCTCGCAGTCTCTATTGCTGTCTCTGTCGCTGTTTCCCTCGCTGTCTCTCTCGAAGTCTCTCTCGCTGTCTACCTCGCTGTCTCCCTCGCTGTCTCTCTCGCTCTCTCTCTCGCCGTCTCCCTCGCCGTCTTAATCGCTGTCTCCCTTGCATTCTCTCTTGCAGTGTCTCTCGCTGTCTCCCTCGCAGTCTCCCTCGCAGTCTCTCTCGCTGTCTCCCTCACAGTCTCTCTCGAAGTCGCTCTCGCTTTCTCCCTCGCTGTCTCTCTCGCAGTCCTTCTCGCAGTCCTTCTCGCAGTCCTTCTCGCAGTCTCTCTCGCTGTCTCCAGCGCTGTCTCCCTCGCTGTCTCCCTCGCTGTCTCCCTCGCTGTCTCCCTCGCTGTCTCCCACGCAGTCTCTCTCGCTGTCTCTCTCGCTGTCTCTCTCGCTGTCTCTCTCGCTGTCTCTCTCGCTGTCTCTCTCGCTGTCTCCATCGCTATCTCCATCGCTGTCTCCCTCGCTGTCTCTCTCGCTGTCTCACTCGCTGTCTCTCTCGCTGTCTCTCTCGCTGTCTCTCTCGCTGCCTCTCTCGCTGTCTCCCTTGCAGTCTCTCTTGCAGTCTCTCTCGCTGTCTCCCTCGCTGTGTCTCTCGCTCTCTCCCTCGCTCTCTCCCTCGCTGTCTCCCTCGCTGTCTCACGCGCTCTCTCTTGCAGTCTCTCTCGCTGTCTCTCTCGCTGGCTCTCTCGCAGTCTCCCTCGCTGTGTCCCTCGCTGTGTCCCTCGCTGTGTCCCTCGCTGTGTCCCTCGCTGTCTCTCTCGCAGTCTCCCTCGCTGTCTCCCTCGCTGTCTCCCTCGCTGTCTCCCTCGCTGTCTCCCTCGCCGTCTCCCTTGCAGTCACTATCTCTGTATCCCCGGCTGTCTCTCTCGCTATCTCCATAGCAGTCTCTCTCACTGTCTCCTTCGCTGTCTCTGTCGCTGTCTCTGTCGCTGTCTCTGTCGCTGTCTCTGTCGCTGTCTCCGTCGCTGTCTCCGTCGCTGTCTCCGTCGCCGTCTCCGTCGCCGTCTCCCTCGCCGTCTCCCTGGCCGTCTCCCTGGCCGTCTCCCTGGCCGTCTCCCTGGCCGTCTCCCTGGCCGTCTCCCTGGCCGTCTCCCTGGCCGTCTCTCTCGCAGTCTCTCTCGCTGTCTCTCTCAATGTACTCTCGCTGTCTCCCTCGCTGTCTCACTCGCTCTATCCCTCGCTGTATCTCTCGCAGTCTCTCTCACAGTCTCTCTCGCTGTCTCGCTCGCTGTCTCCCTCGCAGTCTCTCTCGCTCTCTCCCTCACTGTCTCTCTCGCCGTATCTCTCGCCGTCTCTCTCTCCATCTCTCTCGCCATCTCTCTCACCATCTCTCTCGCAGTCTCCCTCGCTGTCTCCCTCGCTGTCTCCCTCGCTGCCTCCCTCGCTGTCTCCCTAGCAGTCGCTCTCGCAGTCTCTCTCGCAGTCTCTCTCGCTGTCTCCCTCGCTGTCTCCCTCGCTGTCTCCCTCGCTGTCTCCCTCGCTGTCTCCCTCGCTGCCTCCCTCGCTGTCTCCCTAGCAGTCGCTCTCGCAGTCTCTCTCGCTGTCTCCCTCGCTGTCTCCCTCGCTGTCTCCCTGGCAGTCGCTCTCGCAGTCTCTCTCTCTGTCTCCCTCGCAGTCTCCCTCGCAGTCTCTCTCGCAGTCTCTGTCGCAGTCTCTCTCGCAGTCTTCCTCGCAGTTTCTCTCGCTGTCTCCCTCGCTGCCTCCCACGCTGTCTCCCTCGCTGTCTCACGCGATCTCTCTCGCATTCTCTCTCGTTGTCTCCCTTGCATTCTCTCTCGCTGTGTCCCTCGCAGTCTCTCTTGCAGTCTCTATTGCTGTCTCTGTCGCTGTTTCCCTCGCTGTCTCCCTCGCTGTCTCCCTCGCTGTCTCCCTCGCTGCCTCCCTCGCAGTCTCTCTCGAAGTCTCTCTCGCTGTCTACCTCGCTGTCTCCCTCGCTGTCTCTCTCGCTCTCTCTCTCGCCGTCTCCCTCGCCGTCTTAATCGCTGTCTCCCTCGCATTCTCTCTCGCAGTGTCTCTCGCTGTCTCCCTCGCAGTCTCCCTCGCAGTCTCTCTCGCTGTCTCCCTCACAGTCTCTCTCGCTGTCTCCCTCGCAGTCTCTCTCGAAGTCGCTCTCGCTTTCTCCCTCGCTGTCTCTCTCGCAGTCCTTCTCGCAGTCCTTCTCGCAGTCTCTCTCGCTGTCTCCAGCGCTGTCTCCCTCGCTGTCTCCCTCGCTGTCTCCCTCGCTGTCTCCCTCGCTGTCTCCCTCGCTGTCTCCCACGCAGTCTCTCTCGCTGTCTCTCTCGCTGTCTCTCTCGCTGTCTCCATCGCTGTCTCTCTCGCTGTCTCTCTCGCTGTCTCTCTCGCTGTCTCTCTCGCTGTCTCTCTCGCTGTCTCTCTCGCTGCCTCTCTCGCTGTCTCCCTTGCAGTCTCTCTTGCAGTCTCTCTCGCTGTCTCCCTCGCTGTGTCTCTCGCTCTCTCCCTCGCTGTCTCCCTCGCTGTCTCACGCGCTCTCTCTTGCAGTCTCTCTCGCTGTCTCTCTCGCTGTCTCCCTCGCTGTCTCCCTCGCTGTCTCCCTCGCTGTGTCCCTCGCTGTGTCCCTCGCTGTGTCCCTCGCTGTGTCCCTCGCTGTCTCTCTCGCAGTCTCCCTCGCTGTCTCCCTCGCTGTCTCCCTCGCTGTCTCCCACGCAGTCTCCGTCGCCGTCTCCGTCGCCGTCTCCCTCGCCGTCTCCCTGGCCGTCTCCCTGGCCGTCTCCCTGGCCGTCTCCCTGGCCGTCTCCCTGGCCGTCTCCCTGGCCGTCTCTCTCGCAGTCTCTCTCGCTGTCTCTCTCAATGTACTCTCGCTGTCTCCCTCGCTGTCTCACTCGCTCTATCCCTCGCTCTATCCCTCGCTGTATCTCTCGCAGTCTCTCTCACAGTCTCTCTCGCTGTCTCGCTCGCTGTCTCCCTCGCAGTCTCTCTCGCTCTCTCCCTCACTGTCTCTCTCGCCGTATCTCTCGCCGTCTCTCTCTCCATCTCTCTCGCCATCTCTCTCACCATCTCTCTCGCAGTCTCCCTCGCTGTCTCCCTCGCTGTCTCCCTCGCTGCCTCCCTCGCTGTCTCCCTAGCAGTCGCTCTCGCAGTCTCTCTCGCACTCTCTCTCGCAGTCTCTCTCGCTGTCTCCCTCGCTGTCTCCCTCGCTGTCTCCCTCGCTGTCTCCCTCGCTGCCTCCCTCGCTGTCTCCCTAGCAGTCGCTCTCGCAGTCTCTCTCGCTGTCTCCCTCGCTGTCTCCCTCGCTGTCTCCCTGGCAGTCGCTCTCGCAGTCTCTCTCTCTGTCTCCCTCGCAGTCTCCCTCGCAGTCTCTCTCGCAGTCTCTGTCGCAGTCTCTCTCGCAGTCTTCCTCGCAGTTTCTCTCGCTGTCTCCCTCGCTGCCTCCCACGCTGTCTCCCTCGCTGTCTCACGCGATCTCTCTCGCATTCTCTCTCGTTGTCTCCCTTGCATTCTCTCTCGCTGTGTCCCTCGCAGTCTCTCTTGCAGTCTCTATTGCTGTCTCTGTCGCTGTTTCCCTCGCTGTCTCCCTCGCTGTCTCCCTCGCTGCCTCCCTCGCAGTCTCTCTCGAAGTCTCTCTCGCTGTCTACCTCGCTGTCTCCCTCGCTGTCTCTCTCGCTCTCTCTCTCGCCGTCTCCCTCGCCGTCTTAATCGCTGTCTCCCTCGCATTCTCTCTCGCAGTGTCTCTCGCTGTCTCCCTCGCAGTCTCCCTCGCAGTCTCTCTCGCTGTCTCCCTCACAGTCTCTCTCGCTGTCTCCCTCGCAGTCTCTCTCGAAGTCGCTCTCGCTTTCTCCCTCGCTGTCTCTCTCGCAGTCCTTCTCGCAGTCCTTCTCGCAGTCTCTCTCGCTGTCTCCAGCGCTGTCTCCCTCGCTGTCTCCCTCGCTGTCTCCCTCGCTGTCTCCCTCGCTGTCTCCCACGCAGTCTCTCTCGCTGTCTCTCTCGCTGTCTCTCTCGCTGTCTCCATCGCTGTCTCTCTCGCTGTCTCTCTCGCTGTCTCTCTCGCTGTCTCTCTCGCTGTCTCTCTCGCTGTCTCTCTCGCTGCCTCTCTCGCTGTCTCCCTTGCAGTCTCTCTTGCAGTCTCTCTCGCTGTCTCCCTCGCTGTGTCTCTCGCTCTCTCCCTCGCTGTCTCCCTCGCTGTCTCACGCGCTCTCTCTTGCAGTCTCTCTCGCTGTCTCTCTCGCTGTCTCCCTCGCTGTCTCCCTCGCTGTCTCCCTCGCTGTGTCCCTCGCTGTGTCCCTCGCTGTGTCCCTCGCTGTCTCTCTCGCAGTCTCCCTCGCTGTCTCCCTCGCTGTCTCCCTCGCTGTCTCCCACGCAGTCTCTCTCGCTGTCTCTCTCGCTGTCTCTCTCGCTGTCTCTCTCGCTGTCTCTCTCGCTGTCTCCATCGCTGTCTCCATCGCTGTCTCTCTCGCTGTCTCCATCGCTGTCTCTCTCGCTGTCTCTCTCGCTGTCTCTCTCGCTGTCTCTCTCGCTGTCTCTCTCGCTGCCTCTCTCGCTGTCTCCCTTGCAGTCTCTCTTGCAGTCTCTCTCGCTGTCTCCCTCGCTGTGTCTCTCGCTCTCTCCCTCGCTGTCTCACGCGCTCTCTCTTGCAGTCTCTCTCGCTGTCTCTCTCGCTGTCTCCCTCGCTGTGTCCCTCGCTGTGTCCCTCGCTGTGTCCCTCGCTGTGTCCCTCGCTGTGTCCCTCGCTGTCTCTCTCGCAGTCTCCCTCGCTGTCTCCCTCGCTGTCTCCCTCGCAGTCTCTCTCGCAGTCTCCCTCGCTGTCTCCCTCGCTGTCTCCCTCGCAGTCTCCCTCGCCGTCTCCCTTGCAGTCACTCTCTCTGTATCCCCGGCTGTCTCTCTCGCTATCTCCATAGCAGTCTCTCTCACTGGCTCCTTCGCTGTCTCTGTCGCTGTCGCTGTCTCTGTCTCTGTCGCTGTCTCTGTCGCTGTCTCTGTCGCTGTCTCCGTCGCTGTCTCCGTCACTGTCTCCCTCGCAGTCTCCCTCGCCGTCTCCCTTGCAGTCACTCTCTCTGTATCCCCGGCTGTCTCTCTCGCTATCTCCATAGCAGTCTCTCTCACTGGCTCCTTCGCTGTCTCTGTCGCTGTCGCTGTCTCTGTCGCTGTCTCTGTCTCTGTCGCTGTCTCTGTCGCTGTCGCTGTCTCCGTCGCTGTCTCCGTCGCTGTCTCCCTCGCTGTCTCCCTCGCTGTCTCCCTCGCCGTCTCCCTGGCCGTCTCCCTGGCCGTCTCCCTGGCCGTCTCCCTGGCCGTCTCCCTCGCAGTCTCTCTCGCAGTCTCTCTCGCTGTCTCTCTCAATGTACTCTCGCTGTCTCCCTCGCTGTCTCACTCGCTCTATCCCTCGCTGTATCTCTCGCAGTCTCTCTCACAGTCTCTCTCGCTGTCTCGCTCGCTGTCTCCCTCGCAGTCTCTCTCGCTCTCTCCCTCACTGTCTCTCTCGCCGTCTCTCTCGCCGTCTCTCTCTCCATCTCTCTCGCCATCTCTCTCACCATCTCTCTCGCAGTCTCCCTCACTGTCTCCCTCGCAGTCTCTCTCGCAGTCTCTCTCGCAGTCTCTCTCGCAGTCTCTCTCGCAGTCTCTCTCGCAGTCTCCCTCGCTGTCTCCCTCGCAGTCTCTCTCGCAGTCTCTCTCGCAGTCTCTCTCGCAGTCTCTCTCGCTGTCCCTCTCACTGTCCCTCTCGCAGTCTCTCTCGCAGTCTCTCTCGCAGTCTCTCTCGCAGTCTCTCTCGCAGTCTCCTTTGCAGTCTCTCTCGCTGTCTCTCTCGCTGTCTCTCTCGCTGTCTCCCACGCTGTCTCCCACGATGTCTCCCACACTGTCTCCCACGCTGTCTCCCTCGCAGTCTCCCTCGCAGTCTCCCTCGCAGTCTCTCTCGCAGTCCCTCTCGCAGTCTCTCTCGCAGTCTCTCTCGCTGTCTCCCTCGCTTTCTCCCTCGCTGTCTCTCTCGCTGTCTCTCTCGCTGTCTCCCTCGCAGTCTCTCTTGCAGTCTCCCTAGCTGTCTCCCTCGCTGTCTCCCTCGCTGTCTCTCTCGCAGTTTCTCTCGCTTTCTCCCTCGCAGTCTCTCTCGCTGTCTCCCTCACAGTCTCACTCGCAGTCTCTCTCACTGTCTCTCTCGCTGTCTCTCTCGCTGTCTCCCTCGCTGTCTCCCTCACAGTCTCTCTCGCTGTCTCCCTCGCTGTCTCCCTCGAGGTCTCTCTCACAGTCTCTCTCGCAGTCTCTCTCGCTGACTCCCTCGCAGTTTCTATCGCTGTCTCCCTCGTGTTCTCTCTCGCTTTCTCCCTCACTCTCTCCCTCGCAGTCTCTCTCGCAGTCTCTCTCGCAGTCTCTCTCGCAGTCTCTCTCGCAGTCTCCCTCGCTGTCTCTCTCGCTGTCTCCCTCGCTGTCTCTCTCGCTGTCTCCCTCGCAGTCTCCCTCGCAGTCTCTCTCGCAGTCTCTCTCGCAGTCTCTCTCGCAGTCTCTCTCGCAGTCTCTCTCGCAGTTTCTCTCGCTGTCTCCCTTGCTGCCTCCCACGCTGCCTCCCTCGCAGTCTCTCTTGCAGTCTCTCTTGCTGTCTCCCTCGCTGTGTCTCTCGCTCTCTCTCTCGCTCTCTCTCTCGCAGTCTCCCTCGCTGTCTCCCTCGCTATCTCCCTCGCTGTCTCACGCGATCTCTCTCACATTCTCTCTCGTTGTCACCCTCGCTGTCTCTCTCGCTGTCTCTCTCGCTGTCTCCCTTGCAGTCTCCCTCGCAGTCTCCCTCGCAGTCTCCCTCGCAGTCTCTCTCGCTTTCTCCCTCGCAGTCTCTCTCGCAGTCTCTCTCGCTTTCTCTCTCGCAGTCTCTCTCGCAGTCTCTCTCGCAGTCTCTCTCGCAGTCTCCCTCGCAGTCTTCCTCGCAGTCTTCCTCGCAGTCTTCCTCGCAGTCTTCCTCGCAGTCTCTCTTGCAGTCTCTCTTGCAGTCTCTCTCGCTGTCTCCCTCGCAGGCTCCCTCGCAGTCTCCCTCGCAGTCTCCCTCGCAGTCTCCCTCGCTGTCTCCCTCGCTGTCTCCCTCGCTGCCTCCCTCGCAGTCTCTCTCGTCTCCCTCGCTGTCTCTCTCGCTGTCTCTCTCGCTGTCTCCCTCGCTGTCTCCCTCGCTGTCTCCCGGCCTATTTTGAGAGTTTTGAAGTCTGCTTGATTCAGTTTGAGATTTTCGGCCGATTTTGAGAGTTTTGAAGTCTGATTGATTCAGTTTGAGATTTTCGGCCGATTTTGAGAGTTTTGAAGTCTGATTGATTCAGTTTGAGATTTTCGGCCGATTTTGAGAGTTTTGAAGTCTGATTGATTCAGTTTGGGATTTTCGGCCGATTTTGAGAGTTTTGAAGTCTGATTGATTCAGTTTGAGATTTTCGGCCGATTTTGAGAGTTTTGAAGTCTGATTGATTCAGTTTGAGATTTTCGGCCGATTTTGAGAGTTTTGAAGTCTGATTGATTCAGTTTGAGATTTTCGGCCGATTTTGAGAGTTTTGAAGTCTGATTGATTCAGTTTGAGATTTTCGGCCGATTTTGAGAGTTTTGAAGTCTGATTGATTCAGTTTGAGATTTTCGGCCGATTTTGAGAGTTTTGAAGTCTGATTGATTCAGTTTGAGATTTTCGGCCGATTTTGAGAGTTTTGAAGTCTGATTGATTCAGTTTGAGATTTTCGGCCGATTTTGAGAGTTTTGAAGTCTGATTGATTCAGTTTGAGATTTTCGGCCGATTTTGAGAGTTTTGAAGTCTGATTGATTCAGTTTGGGATTTTCGGCCGATTTTGAGAGTTTTGAAGTCTGATTGATTCAGTTTGAGATTTTCGGCCGATTTTGAGAGTTTTGAAGTCTGATTGATTCAGTTTGAGATTTTCGGCCGATTTTGAGAGTTTTGAAGTCTGATTGATTCAGTTTGAGATTTTCGGCCGATTTTGAGAGTTTTGAAGTCTGATTGATTCAGTTTGAGATTTTCGGCCGATTTTGAGAGTTTTGAAGTCTGATTGATTCAGTTTGAGATTTTCGGCCGATTTTGAGAGTTTTGAAGTCTGATTGATTCAGTTTGAGATTTTCGGCCGATTTTGAGAGTTTTGAAGTCTGATTGATTCAGTTTGAGATTTTCGGCCGATTTTGAGAGTTTTGAAGTCTGATTGATTCAGTTTGAGATTTTCGGCCGATTTTGAGAGTTTTGAAGTCTGATTGATTCAGTTTGATATTTTCGGCCGATTTTGAGAGTTTTGAAGTCTGATTGATTCAGTTTGGGATTTTCGGCCGATTTTGAGAGTTTTGAAGTCTGATTGATTCAGTTAGAGATTTTCGGCCGATTTTGAGAGTTTTGAAGTCTGATTGATTCAGTTTGAGATTTTCGGCCGATTTTGAGAGTTTTGAAGTCTGATTGATTCAGTTTGAGATTTTCGGCCGATTTTGAGAGTTTTGAAGTCTGATTGATTCAGTTTGAGATTTTCGACCGATTTTGAGAGTTTTGAAGTCTGATTGATTCAGTTTGAGATTTTCGGCCGATTTTGAGATTTTTGAAGTCTGATTGATTCAGTTTGAGATTTTCGGCCGATTTTGAGAGTTTTGAAGTCTGATTGATTCAGTTTGAGATTTTCGGCCGATTTTGAGAGTTTTGAAGTCTGATTGATTCAGTTTGAGATTTTCGGCCGATTTTGAGAGTTTTGAAGTCTGATTGATTCAGTTTGAGATTTTCGGCCGATTTTGAGAGTTTTGAAGTCTGATTGATTCAGTTTGAGATTTTCGGCCGATTTTGAGAGTTTTGAAGTCTGATTGATTCAGTTTGAGATTTTCGGCCGATTTTGAGAGTTTTGAAGTCTGATTGATTCAGTTTGAGATTTTCGGCCGATTTTGAGAGTTTTGAAGTCTGATTGATTCAGTTTGGATTTTCGGCCGATTTTGAGAGTTTTGAAGTCTGATTGATTCAGTTTGAGATTTTCGGCCGATTTTGAGAGTTTTGAAGTCTGATTGATTCAGTTTGAGATTTCCGGCCGATTTTGAGAGTTTTGAAGTCTGATTGATTCAGTTTGAGATTTTCGGCCGATTTTGAGAGTTTTGAAGTCTGATTGATTCAGTTTGAGATTTTCGGCCGATTTTGAGAGTTTTGAAGTCTGATTGATTCAGTTTGAGATTTTCGGCCGATTTTGAGAGTTTTGAAGTCTGATTGATTCAGTTTGAGATTTTCGGCCGATTTTGAGAGTTTTGAAGTCTGATTGATTCAGTTTGAGATTTTCGGCCGATTTTGAGAGTTTTGAAGTATGCTTGATTCAGTTTGAGATTTTCGGCCGATTTTGAGAGTTTTGAAGTCTGATTGATTCAGTTTGAGATTTTCGGCCGATTTTGAGAGTTTTGAAGTCTGATTGATTCAGTTTGAGATTTTCGGCCGATTTTGAGAGTTTTGAAGTCTGATTGATTCAGTTTGAGATTTTCGGCCGATTTTGAGAGTTTTGAAGTCTGATTGATTCAGTTTGAGATTTTCGGCCGATTTTGAGAGTTTTGAAGTATGCTTGATTCAGTTTGAGATTTTCGGCCGATTTTGAGAGTTTTGAAGTCTGATTGATTCAGTTTGAGATTTTCGGCCGATTTTGAGAGTTTTGAAGTCTGATTGATTCAGTTTGAGATTTTCGGCCGATTTTGAGAGTTTTGAAGTCTGATTGATTCAGTTTGAGATTTTCGGCCGATTTTGAGAGTTTTGAAGTCTGATTGATTCAGTTTGAGATTTTCGGCCGATTTTGAGAGTTTTGAAGTCTGATTGATTCAGTTTGAGATTTTCGGCCGATTTTGAGAGTTTTGAAGTCTGATTGATTCAGTTTGAGATTTTCGGCCGATTTTGAGAGTTTTGAAGTCTGATTGATTCAGTTTGAGATTTTCGGCCGGTTTTGAGAGTTTTGAAGTCTGATTGATTCAGTTTGAGATTTTCGGCCGATTTTGAGAGTTTTGAAGTCTGATTGATTCAGTTTGAGATTTTCGGCCGATTTTGAGAGTTTTGAAGTCTGATTGATTCAGTTTGAGATTTTCGGCCGATTTTGAGAGTTTTGAAGTCTGATTGATTCAGTTTGAGATTTTCGGCCGATTTTGAGAGTTTTGAAGTATGCTTGATTCAGTTTGAGATTTTCGGCCGATTTTGAGAGTTTTGAAGTCTGATTGATTCAGTTTGAGATTTTCGGCCGATTTTGAGAGTTTTGAAGTCTGATTGATTCAGTTTGGGATTTTCGGCCGATTTTGAGAGTTTTGAAGTCTGATTGATTCAGTTTGAGATTTTCGGCCGATTTTGAGAGTTTTGAAGTCTGATTGATTCAGTTTGAGATTTTCGGCCGATTTTGAGAGTTTTGAAGTCTGATTGATTCAGTTTGATATTTTCGGCCGATTTTGAGAGTTTTGAAGTCTGATTGATTCAGTTTGGGATTTTCGGCCGATTTTGAGAGTTTTGAAGTCTGATTGATTCAGTTTGAGATTTTCGGCCGATTTTGAGAGTTTTGAAGTCTGATTGATTCAGTTTGAGATTTTCGGCCGATTTTGAGAGTTTTGAAGTCTGATTGATTCAGTTTGAGATTTTCGGGCCGATTTTGAGAGTTTTGAAGTCTGATTGATTCAGTTTGAGATTTTTCGGCCGATTTTGAGAGTTTTGAAGTCTGATTGATTCAGTTTGAGATTTTCGGCCGATTTTGAGAGTTTTGAAGTCTGATTGATTCAGTTTGGGATTTTCGGCCGATTTTGAGAGTTTTGAAGTCTGATTGATTCAGTTTGAGATTTTCGGCCGATTTTGAGAGTTTTGAAGTCTGATTGATTCAGTTTGAGATTTTCGGCCGATTTTGAGAGTTTTGAAGTCTGATTGATTCAGTTTGGGATTTTCGGCCGATTTTGAGAGTTTTGAAGTCTGATTGATTCAGTTTGAGATTTTCGGCCGATTTTGAGAGTTTTGAAGTCTGATTGATTCAGTTTGAGATTTTCGGCCGATTTTGAGAGTTTTGAAGTCTGATTGATTCAGTTTGAGATTTTCGGCCGATTTTGAGAGTTTTGAAGTCTGATTGATTCAGTTTGAGATTTTCGGCCGATTTTGAGAGTTTTGAAGTCTGATTGATTCAGTTTGAGATTTTCGGCCGATTTTGAGAGTTTTGAAGTCTGATTGATTCAGTTTGAGATTTTCGGCCGATTTTGAGAGTTTTGAAGTCTGATTGATTCAGTTTGAGATTTTCGGCCGATTTTGAGAGTTTTGAAGTCTGATTGATTCAGTTTGAGATTTTCGGCCGATTTTGAGAGTTTTGAAGTCTGATTGATTCAGTTTGAGATTTTCGGCCGATTTTGAGAGTTTTGAAGTCTGATTGATTCAGTTTGAGATTTTCGGCCGATTTTGAGAGTTTTGAAGTCTGATTGATTCAGTTTGAGATTTTCGGCCGATTTTGAGAGTTTTGAAGTCTGATTGATTCAGTTTGAGATTTTCGGCCGATTTTGAGAGTTTTGAAGTCTGATTGATTCAGTTTGAGATTTTCGGCCGATTTTGAGAGTTTTGAAGTCTGATTGATTCAGTTTGAGATTTTCGGCCGATTTTGAGAGTTTTGAAGTCTGATTGATTCAGTTTGAGATTTTCGGCCGATTTTGAGAGTTTTGAAGTCTGATTGATTCAGTTTGAGATTTTCGGCCGATTTTGAGAGTTTTGAAGTCTGATTGATTCAGTTTGAGATTTTCGGCCGATTTTGAGAGTTTTGAAGTCTGATTGATTCAGTTTGAGATTTTCGGCCGATTTTGAGAGTTTTGAAGTCTGATTGATTCAGTTTGGGATTTTCGGCCGATTTTGAGAGTTTTGAAGTCTGATTGATTCAGTTTGAGATTTTCGGCCGATTTTGAGAGTTTTGAAGTCTGATTGATTCAGTTTGAGATTTTCGGCCGATTTTGAGAGTTTTGAAGTCTGATTGATTCAGTTTGAGATTTTCGGCCGATTTTGAGAGTTTTGAAGTCTGATTGATTCAGTTTGAGATTTTCGGCCGATTTTGAGAGTTTTGAAGTCTGATTGATTCAGTTTGAGATTTTCGGCCGATTTTGAGAGTTTTGAAGTCTGATTGATTCAGTTTGAGATTTTCGGCCGATTTTGAGAGTTTTGAAGTCTGATTGATTCAGTTTGAGATTTTCGGCCGATTTTGAGAGTTTTGAAGTCTGATTGATTCAGTTTGAGATTTTCGGCCGATTTTGAGAGTTTTGAAGTCTGATTGATTCAGTTTGAGATTTTCGGCCGATTTTGAGAGTTTTGAAGTCTGATTGATTGATTCAGTTTGAGATTTTCGGCCGATTTTGAGAGTTTTGAAGTCTGATTGATTCAGTTTGAGATTTTCGGCCGATTTTGAGAGTTTTGAAGTCTGATTGATTCAGTTTGAGATTTTCGGCCGATTTTGAGAGTTTTGAAGTCTGATTGATTCAGTTTGAGATTTTCGGCCGATTTTGAGAGTTTTGAAGTCTGATTGATTCAGTTTGAGATTTTCGGCCGATTTTGAGAGTTTTGAAGTCTGATTGATTCAGTTTGAGATTTTCGGCCGATTTTGAGAGTTTTGAAGTCTGATTGATTCAGTTTGAGATTTTCGGCCGATTTTGAGAGTTTTGAAGTCTGATTGATTCAGTTTGAGATTTTCGGCCGATTTTGAGAGTTTTGAAGTCTGATTGATTCAGTTTGGGATTTTCGGCCGATTTTGAGAGTTTTGAAGTCTGATTGATTCAGTTTGAGATTTTCGGCCGATTTTGAGAGTTTTGAAGTCTGATTGATTCAGTTTGAGATTTTCGGCCGATTTTGAGAGTTTTGAAGTCTGATTGATTCTGTTTGGGATTTTCGGCCGATTTTGAGAGTTTTGAAGTCTGATTGATTCAGTTTGAGATTTTCGGCCGATTTTGAGAGTTTTGAAGTCTGATTGATTCAGTTTGAGATTTTCGGCCGATTTTGAGAGTTTTTGAAGTCTGATTGATA